>NC_064775.1:17385878-17710187 GCF_011397635.1 Epinephelus fuscoguttatus
ACATCCTCTGCTGGTGGGCGGACTGTGTCAGTGTGTGTGCATGTTGATGCAACACTGTGGCACGAAATAATGTCAGTAATGAAAGTGTGTCTTCTTAGTCTTTGGTAAATAAACAAAAAACATATTTTATGGTGGAAAAACTTGCTTTAGATGGGTTGAAGCATGATTAATTAATAGTTATGAATTCATGAAACGGTAAATTATTTCTTTGATCAATAAGCTCATCATTTAGTCTATAAAATGTCAGAAAATGGTTAAGAGATGGTTATTTTAGCCATTTTTTTTTTTGCTGAATCAACAATTTAAAAACCAAAGATATTCACTTCACAAACATAAAACGGAGAAATGCAAAAACTTAAATTTGTGAAGTAGGACCAGTGAAGTTTTGGCATTTTCCTGAATAAATGACTTAAGTTCTAAGTATTTTACTCTAAAAAAAGTATTTGCACTCTAAAAAACTTGATAAATTGTAAGGAGACACTTGTATCTGTTCAGGGATCAACTTATTTTTATTCCAGTTCAAGTAGTCTGTGAGTAATAGAAGGTTTTCTCACGTGTGAAGAAAGAAATCATCTGAGCCAAAGTGGGAAAAAAAGAAAATCATTCAATCTAACAAAGACACAAGTGAACCGGTCAGACTGAGATCAAACCCCTGACACACCGCCATAGACGAATATATCATTGCTGAATACCAAATGTGTTTCTATTGGCTATGAAACCGCTGGCGCCAATTCAACTGACTCCCTCCTGATTTCTCTTCCTTCCTCCTCTTCCCACAGCCCGACGAGCTGGAGGGCATCCACACACACACCTTCAAGCTGAAGCCATTTAAGAAGGCCAAGAGCTGTGATATATGCAAGCAGGCCATCACCAAGGAGGGCCTCATCTGCAAAGGTGAGTGTCAGGAAACTTTGACAGGATATCAGAATGAGTGGTTTGAGACCAGACGATTCATTCATGAATCACTGGGGTCTATCCCAGCATGGGAAGCAATCATAGCCATTCTGAACCACTAAAGAGACAAAAAAAGTGAATTAGACTTTATTTTTCTGCTGCAACTCCCCTAGACTGGCTCTCGACCAAAGCATGCTATGTATGCTACTGATGAAACTGATGAAACCCATGTTTTTATTTAACTGATTCAAAAAGGCTACTCTGTAAATTGTCAGAAAAGAGAAGAAAATGTGCATCATATATCTTAAAGCATAATGTGAGGTCTTTAAATTGCTTGTTTCATCCAACCAACAGCCCAAAGTCCAAAGACATTCAGTTCACAGTGATTAAAAAATGTGTCTAGCAGCTCTTATTGTTGTACTCTTCACATTTGTCTCTGTCTGCCTCGGCTGTGCATCCATCTCCTGTGTTTTGCTTGGCTATATAATTGTTTGAACTTAACTGTGTATCCAATATACGTATATGTGCGCTCTTAGAAATAAGGGGTCTTGAAGCGCTGAGGTTCCACCCAGAACCATTTGCTGCTGTAGGTGGTTCCTTTGGCCCCAGGCTAACGTGTCAACTAAAACCATGATTCTTGGGAGAGAGATCTATGGGTATTGTAGTCAATTACTATTTTTAGAGACCCCCTAGGTGGGTTCTAGATGTAACCCTTGGAAATGAAAGGGTTTTGGTAGAATCCTTTGGGTGGGTTCTTCATAGCACCCCTAGAAGGTGGAAGGATTGTGGATACAACCTCCAGAGATGATTCTGGGTGGAACCATGACACCATGGAAGGGTTCTCAGTAAAACTTCGGCCTTTTCCACCAGATTAGCTCTGTTTCTTGAGCGGGTTTTGTTCAGGATTCTTGGAACCTTTGTGCTATCTAGTGAACTCACCCACGTTTCCACCATTTTTGAGTGGAACCACTGGAATCAAGGATCTGTCTATTGATAATGAGGAAACCTTGCAGATTGTTATGTGCAAGACTCCATCCTTTCTTTCCAATCTGTAGAATATGACACGTCCATTGACATTGTCATGGTTCGCACTTAAGGTCAAGAAAAATCTGTGACTTTTTTGTTTCCTGCTGGGGACCAAACCAAATAAATGTTTGGTGAAAAGCTCAGAATGGTTCAAAATTTGGTGCTGCAACCGCTACGCAACCCATTCCATGATGGTGGAAAAGGGATAATTGAGGGTTCTAAGTGTAACCTTTCACAGTTGGTTCGAGGTATAACCCTTTATGTTTGTTCCTAGGAAGAACCCTCTGAAAGGGTTTCAGGTGGAAGAACCCAAAAAGGGTTCTTCTAGAGCAGTGGGTGCCAACTGGTGGGTCGCAGTCCAAAAGTGGGTCATGGTTCCATTCTGAATGGACTGCAAGTGACTCCCGAACGTATCAATTTTGTTAAAAACACACTCTATTTTTAAGTACAGTGAATTTTCAGCAAAAACTTTTTTTTTTTTGAAGTGCTGTTTCCTGCTGTAGAATGAGTGACTGATGGACAGCTACTTGACAGAGACAGCAAACTAGCTTGATGACATGACCAAAAGCAAGTATGACGCTGAATATTTTGAACTGTGTTGACCTTGAACTAATGACTAAGGAGAAATCTGGACCCCATGGCTGGACCAGTTGGGAACCACTGTCACAGAGGAACAACCTGTAGAACCCTCTCTGGTTCTAGTTAGTCTCTTTATTTCTCAGAGTGTATAAACGCATGTGTCTGCTGTTTCAGCGTTGGTTTCTCTCCTGTTTTCCTCCCTCCCATTAAGCCCCCGCCTCCCCGTCTTCCTCCACAATCCAGTCACATGTTTTCGATTCTAATTTTAGAAGAACTAAAGGTTTTATTGTTACTCCAAGAAAAGTCCAGGGGAAATTATCGTGAGAGGACTCCCGGGCAGCCTCACAGTTTCTCTTTCTTTCTTGTCTCCCTCCCTCCATCTCTTTCACACACTTTCGCTCACTCTCCCTTTCTCTTTTTTGAACTACAAACACTACGTCTTTAGCAGAAGCCGAGTTGACACTCAGAAGCCCGGCGGTAGGAGAGCGGGCCTGTATAGGGCTTTGGCTGAGGATTTGCTGTTAAAATTAGCATGGCTGCTGCTGCTGCATTAGCCTAGATAAGAGGGAAAAAAGGGAAAGAGGGGTGAGGGGTAGGGGGGGTAGAGCGAGGCAGGATAAAGACAGAGAAATTGGGGTATGGGGGGATTGGGAGATAGACATGGAAAACAAAGGAAAAAGAGTGCAAAGGGGAGCACAGGAGAATTACTTTCCCTTTCATCCCTCTTTTGTTCATTCGTCCTCTATGTTAAAATACAGTAGACTGCAATAAGCTTTCCTTGCCAAATGGTAAAGCTTAAAGTCATCCAGCTAAAAGCCCCAAACTGCCTTCTGAAGCCTAACAGCAGCTTTATGTGCACAAACTTGGTTTAATCAGCAAAAAAATGTCTTCTTGTGCTATTAAATGTGAGCTTCTTACTGAGCTGTATGTTCACAAGCAAAACACCTGGACACATGTTAATCTGAGCATCCATCCTGCCCTTTACAGTTAGTACGATGTGTTGTTAGGTGCCCCAGTAAAAAGGTCACATTGCTAAAGGGTTTGTGGCCGAGAGATAAGATGTGACAATAAGACAATGTGCTGTGCACTCTTCCAGATGTGTGCATATGTTCTTCAGGATGAACATGCTCTAACTGGCCAAGATTGTGTTGTGTGATTTAATGTTTGTGCACTTAACACATTAAAGGAATATTTCAGCATTATGGTAATTGGTACATTGGTTGAGCCCAGTCGCCCAGCGACCATAGGCAACTCTTTCTTCTTCCAGCCAAGCACATTACAGTTGTTTTTAAACTACTGTTTTTGTATGGTTTAAACAACTGAGATATAACGTGTTAATCAGTGAGCTGTTTTGGCGCTAGTAGGCAGATTTTGTTACATTCCGACAGAGCAATGTTAGATGCTAATCAGTCTCATGCCTCGTTTCCACTTTGACATGTGTACGGAGACAAGGGAACCAGACATCCATTCATTCCTATGAGAATCTCTATGATATCCAACGTGCCTGCAAAACTCCTCCCCTCCATAATATTTCGGCCCGGAATTTGCCTCGAGTACGTGAAAAAAATCGAACTTTTGCGGTAGATTACAGAGACCGTATGACAGTGTGCTAGCTTAGCTAACACGTTGCTAAGTGGCTAATTTCTTCAATTCAGTAGCCCGTGTTGATTGTCAAGTGAGTTTGTATGACTAAAAAGAACGTGTTTATGTGGTTTTAACACACTGTGAATCTGAGTAATGTTATTCTGATAAAATATGGTTCTACGTTATACACAGTTGGATCGTCAGTCTAACCCGTTCAGCTGTTTATATGTCTTTTTAATTAAATATTTCACAAAACATGCCAGGTACCTGGCAGGTCCTGTTTTTGTCCCAGTAATCTTGCTATGAACTACTGGACAGCGAAAAATGGACTAAATTAGCCTCCCCCATGTCTACAGTTAGTTTTTATCAGGTTTCTATCCATCTGTAAAGAAATGCACTAGAGGCATCATCTGTATATTTACGGATCGACGGACATACATGTGGAAACAAGGCATCAATGCTAAGCTAGACTAACTGGCTGCCGGCTGTATATTTAATGAATAGATAAGAAAGTGGTAGCACAGCACGTTGCTCAAAGAAAATTTTGGGATAATACGTTTCTGCAAACCATGGATACTTATCATTTGCACATTTCATTTGCATCATATCAACGTTTCTAAAGTGATGTAGTATACATATATATATATGGGGAAATGAAGGGGATGATGGATAGTGTAACACTTAGGTGAGACAGCTGCCAAGCTGCGGACACCATTACAGACCTACAAAACTGACTGTTATTTAACCAAGACAGAATTTCCAGCGATGATTGTGCCATCACAACCAGGAGATATTTTGCAAGACATTGGCAGCATTTCAACCAGCAAATGTGCCACTGAAACCTGGAGCTTTTTAGCAAGTTATCAACAAATATTCCAGCAACGATTGTGCCACTGAAACTGAAAATCCATGCTTTGCAGAAATGCCTCACAGCAAAGGTTCCATTTACTCTGGCAATAGGTTGGGTATCAATAATCTCATCTAAATTTCCTGCCAGAAAGTGTCCCAAAATGTGACACCATTCCTTTAAACCTTTTCTTCATTTGATCAAGCCTGCCAAAGTTAGCTCAGAGCTTTGTTTGCTTCCCTCCGATACACAGTCACCTTCAAGGGATCAGACATGTCAAATATATTCACACACGCGTCATGTCTGTAGTTTATTTACTTGGTCTTTGCATGTGTTCCTTTGCTCTTCTCTGAGATGAGGCACTGTGAGGATAGACGTGTACCTCCTGTGGATATGTGGCATTCATTAGGAGTGTATAAAAACCACATGATGATGATGATAATTGCCTCTGGTGCCTGCATGGAAAATTTAAGGCAACTTATAATGAAACATCAGCAGTTATTTGCACAAACAGAGAGGAACCAAAGAATAGCACTGTGCTCAAGTCAGGTTTTAAGGATTTTATAGTTTGCTTTAATTCTGGACACCTCAGATGTTTATCGGTTATTTCTTTCTTTACACTGCTGTCTTCTTTTCCTGCTTATCTTTCAAGAATTGTAGCATTTACGAAGCTTTATATGCTGCAGTTTTGCATCTTGTTTAGGGTTTTCACTGGCATGACAGGAAATGGCAGCTTGTTATTGCTGGAATACCAGGCATTGAAATAATACTTTAAGTAGACAGCTGCTTCTCTAATTGGATGGACAAATATTCACTTACCATCTCCAACTAATTACCAATCAGCGCTCCACACACAAACTGACCAAGTAATCCATTTATCACCATTACACAGGTTTACCTCAATTAACCAAAGTGTGTTTTTCTAACAGACCACCCAGAACATTCCAACACCTAGCACTTATTTGCCGTCACCTCTGCTCACACATCAGAAACACTCACACCACCTGGGGACCACCTACAGTGAGGCTGCAGGTGTCGGGATCAAGGGTCATACCTGCCCCGACATCAAAACATGGCAGTTTCATGCCTGGAGGTCAACATACTCTCACTCTGTCTGTTTCTCTTGGTGACATACATATTTAACTTTTCTAATGTATATTTAAACCTCTTTAAGGAAGCAATCAGTCATCCTTTGGCTAACTGTACCTGCTTTGTAATATTTTACCATTTGAACACCTCTATGTAAAGGTCTTAAGTCAAGGTCAAACAACTGAATTAAAAAAGTCAAATCCAAACAAATGGATGTTTGCTTTATGTTGCCACTTGGGGGCAGTACCACAGCATGTTAGCGTCAGGATGAGAGCCGACCTTGTTGCAGTTTCCTTTTCAGCAGCAGTCATTCTTCAGTAAAAGGTCGGATGCATGACATTTTAAAAATAACACTGCAATTCTACCACGCTGGAGAGCAGCACACCTGCTGCTTTGAGATTTATTCTCTGATCTGTTTAGAAAGAAACATCAAGGGTTTTTCTTTTCATAAAACTGACTGTTGTTTTTTCTTGCTGAGCTCCTCATTCGTAAAATGGATGTTTACTCTGAGTGACATGTTTTGTTTTGTTTTTCATCCAGGTCTGCTGCTGCCTGTTAAATTTACAAACCTAACGTTGTGTCTTTTCTTTCAGCATGCCGGTTGTCCTGCCATAAAAAATGTGAAGTGAAGGTAAGACACATTGAACATCATTTACTCCTTATTATTAGTGAGTTATGACTTAATATCATTACATATGCACAACTGCATACCAGCATGTGCCCACCAACACTCTAACATGCAATACATACTGAAATGAACACATGTATTCTCCACATTCAGACTGATAGACACATACTTTAGCATACTGTACAGATCACTATGTTGTCATATACACACACACGCACAAACAGGACCTATTCATGCATTAAATGGAGGGATATCAGAGTGGGGTGGCTGCCTGTGGACAGGCGCCCCAAACAGTTGGGGGTTCAATGCCTTGTTCAGGGGTGCCTCAGCAGTGCCCAGGGGGTGAGCTGACACCTCTCCAGCTACTTGAGGGGGACTTAATCCCAGGTCCCTATAGACTGAGCTACAAGGACCTATGGCCTATGACAGTGAGAGCACCCAGGGGAATATTCTTAGTATATGGATACATTTTCTGTTTCAGAGTTGAGAACACTACAGTAGGAAATCAAATATTCTGTGGGACCACAGAATCAGGCTCCCATTCATTGTCTATGCAGCTCCGCACTTTATACCCTATGACATCAAAAGTTTCAGACTCCTTCTCTGGTTTTGAGAGAGAGTAGATCATGTTCACAAATATTGATTGAACGTTCAAAAGGCCACGGGCATAACATATTAGAAATTCCTAATTTAGCCCTTTAACCTCTCTTCAATTTGGTACACATTCATGGAGAAGGAGCAGCCAGAAATGCATAGGAGAAAATGCAGGCTACCAAGCAAACCAATTACAGCTTTTGGGGTTTGCATCACTGCAACGTGTAGTTTCATTTCAATCAGGAGAAAATCATTCTGAGAGAAAAGAATATGTATTTACATGTGCACATAAGTATGAGAAATGTAAAAGTCTTTGGCAATTAGACCCAATCGTGATGTCATCTATTCCAGGAGGGTGGTAAATCGTAGTAGATTAGGGATCCCCTCCCTATGGAGTCTAGACGCTGCTGGTGGTAATGGTGGTGATGAAATGAGATGAAGAGGGGGCTGAGGGTCTGGATGTGAAGAGGAGTGGGCTTTTGATGAGCTGGTCCTGGGCTCTGGATAAGGTGACTGGAGGTGAATGAGGTGGAGGAGAGGGTGACAAAGTTTGACTAACCAGGAGGGGGAAAACTGTAGTCAACTGATTGGTGGGAGTGGGATAGAGAAAGAATTGTGAATGGATATAGCATAAAGACAGTCTTCCTGATTGAACTTATGCTAAGCTTTATTTCCCAGAAGGTGCATGTCAGGCTACCCTACGCCATAACCTACACCCTACTCTACGCTGTACCATAGGCATAGCTTCAGTGCAGAACTATAAACTGGACTGGTGAGGTTGCGGATTGCAACCAACTAAAATTTCTCCTGTGTGCCATGCATGTAGGAGAACTGCAGATGCCAACGCAAAAACACAGCAACACACATGGCCCTATCTAGAGCCAGTGTTTGGTTTGACTGTCCTGAGCTACTGTAGAACAACATGGTGGACTTCCAGGACAGAGACCTTTTCCTTATGTAAATATAAATGGCTCATTTTTAGGGTTAAAAAACGCAAAAGGACCAAAGAACACTGATTCGATCAGCAAAAACCTAATATGATGTCATCTGGCATTGCTTTAGCAAATTCAATACTTGCAGGACTCGGTCCCATTACATTTACATCCTACAAATATTCATTCCATCTCCGGTTCACTTCAACTGAAACATGCTCAACAGATAAAATCAAATAAATACTTATTTTGTTGCGATCTTTAGAGTGCCATCGTTGATCTCAGATCAAAGTTCCCCTATTGTAAGTCATTATCATGAGTATTATAAACCCAGAACATTGGCAAGCCTTCTGACTCACGGTTTTCTTACTGAAAACCCATCTTTCCCAAATCATGCGTCATCCTGTTTCCAGTACCTGAAACATGTTTTTCTATTTCAACCACCACCTCATGCATTTGCCTCTCTAAATCAATCCCATAATTCACATGCATATATTTTTTTACAAAAAAAAAGTCATGAGAAACATTGTTTGCACCCTGAGCTGCAGGATGTTTGCGAGGAAAATCCTGAAACTGAAGAGGAAGTGAAACCATGTGGTGTTTCGTCTCTGCTTCCTCGCATCAAAATATTCCACAGTTCCACCTCTTCACAGTCACACTCGCCACATTTGATCCCAGTCTTCAGTGGAAAGGGAAGAATGCATGGGGAGAGTAAATGAAAAGGAAGGAATGAATGACGGAGAGAAGGGAGGGAAAGGGCGGAGGGGAAGAGCAAAACAAGGCTATTCTTAGTGGTTTTAGTTGTGACTGGCGGGGAGAAATGTCTCTCTTCTCTTTTCCCTCTCCTCTCCAGTCTGCCCTGATTCTTACCTCCTCCCCCTTTCCCCAAAAACATCCCCAAAACCATCGTTCAACCCAAATATTACTATAGGAACAAAAGCTGTGTGTTCCCAAAACATCTGAGGAAAAATCTCCCAAATACCTCTAAAACCAGGCAAAGCCATTTGTGGTGGCAATTGGGGGAATAATCAGGATAGCCAGAGTCATGAGTCATTCATTCTGGTGGTGACAGACATTGGACAGGAAATATTTTGAAGGAGGAGGAGAATGAGGTGTATGTGTGTGGGAGAGGAGAAGAACTGATAGGAGATGTTTTTGGTTAATTTGGTTAAAAATGAGAGTTTTGGCACGATTTTCCCTAATCCTTATTTGCTAATGTGCTAATCCCTAAATTGGTTTACGTGGGACCAAACACTGATATTGGCTTTGTCCAATGAAATGACCCTCGAATAAAAATAAACAGGGCACAGTATGGCAGTGGCACGCTCATTGTTTCAGGCCATAAAAGTACAGAAAAGTAAAGTCTTTGTGCAAATACGGTTGTGGATTTAGGCAGGCGGCGATGCTTTCTTCAGCTGACTCCACACTGACCTTGAACAGTAAATTTGTCATGAAGCACAATGAGGTTGTCGCCAGCGGTTTGCAGCTCACCAGACGTGAAGATAACTGCTGTGCTGCATTGATTTCGTTTTATGTGTTTATTATTTCAAGCTGCCGCAACTTCCCTCTTTATGCTGTATAGTAACCAGGACACTAAAAGACAGTTGTTTGAATGCTTTAATGGTGGTGTTATTATGTTTTATGCAGCGTCTCTGTGTTTTTATGGCATTTTAATGGGGCCTTTCTGATTTTTATGTGTGTGATTAAGGTAAATGTTTTTAACATATGATGTGAGACAATATACCTGTAATTAATTCTTACAAAGCGTCTGCACTATACCCACTATCACTTCATTTGTTTAATTTGTTTAGTTTTCTGAGTCATGCAAATAATTAAGTAATTTTACTGCAAATCAGGATGTACAAAAGTAAGTTTAAAGAAGTTTTTCATAATTATACTTGCACATTCATGTATCATTTGTAAGAGTATTGTCGTCTTAAAGAGTCTAGTCTTGGCTGGGTTTGCCTCTACACGGCTCTCACGTAGACTGTATTAAATAATGCTTGTAGCTACCGTGATGTCACCCATTCATTTTTGGACTCCTGTTTTGAAGCCTCAATGTCAGCATTTCAGTCGTCGCTTTAGCCAGTAGTGACCAAATTTGGACGAGAGGGTCGAGCTGTGGAAGTGCAAGGGGTGAATCTGAATCACAGACTGTGGTGACACCTTGCGGATTGCCTATCACACAAGTGGCTCTGTCCATAATAATGCATAACTTTAAGCCTTAATTAAATATTAATGGTTGAGTTATATAAAAATTCACCCCCTATAAAGTTTTCAGGGGGAAATCAGCTAGAGACCTTGACCATGTTTATTGCTGCTGTAAAGTCAGGTCAGTGGGGATTAACTTCTGGAGCCAGCCTCAAGTGGCCATTAGAGGAACTGCGGTTTTTGGCACTTCCATTTTGGCTTGGGCTTGGCCGAAATGACGTGGGTTAGCAGTGATAGCTGCGTTAAAGATGCAAACAACAGCTGACAGTGTTACAGTGACCTACAGTTAGTAGTGTCTGTCATTATGCCTTCCACACAACAAATTTTGGTGTTTGTCCATGAACTGTTGTTCCTCATGTTCTCCTCTTTAGCGCTCTGCTAGTAGCATCATGGATCTGCTGAGCACCTTTGTCATCGCCATGCTTCGTTCAAAGACACTTTGAAAACCAATTTGAGCAGCCAGAGCGTCTGTACTGTGATGCATCTGTAGGAAACTGAATTGCATCTAAACCACCTTTGAATGTGGTTTTGGTGCAGATTCAGATCCAGACTTCATAAAATCAATCTGGATAAAAAAACAAAAAAATCAAATCTAAGCAGTAAGACTCGCAGAGTAAACATAGTCTCAATGGCGTTTACTGAACTCTGTTGGTGACTCGAGAAATTGCAACAAACTGGCATCTCAAGGTGTTTGACAGCAAGAAACATCTAGTGTAGGTAACACTGTCTATCACCATGCAAAATGTTGTAATAATACAACTATTTCTGCATTTGCTCACTTGCTGTGAGGACTTAAATACCTTGCTGCTCCAGCAGGAGAATGTGGAAAGTCAGTTTCTAAAGCAGATGCACAGCATGATGTTCATTTCACTAAAAGAATCTGACTTATTGCACCTTTAAAGTCCATAAAACATTTTGCCAGTGTCCCTGTAATCTTGTTGTCAGTGGAACGATTAGTGATATGTTTCCCTTTCTCTGAAAATCCATAACCGCATGTGGTTCGATCATTAACTTTTAAAGCTTATGAAAATGTCTTTGCAGAACATCCAAAAGACAGATGTCCACTAATGTGCCTTGATGAAGAACGGCTAATCGTCTCTGGCTACCCGTCATTTTCTGTTTTCCTTTTCGTTCGACCACAACCATCTCTGTGTGGACGGGTGTTTTTGGAGCCCTGAGGATGTTCTAGTTCGGCGACGGATGCATTCTCGTCCCGCAGCGTATATGAGGCAGACTTTGTGACCTTAGTGTAGTTGTTATGGTTGTCTATGGTGAGGTGGAGGTTTGTCGGGACAGGGGTGCTGTGGCTGGGATACTACCCAAAATCCGTCTGGACACCCAAGTTGTGGGTTGGAGACAGATGCTCTCTGTTAGACAGGAGTCTGGGTCCTCATACCTGACTCACGGGTATTTGAAGTCATGCTGGGAAATTTTGGTGTAATAAATTAAATGAACAAAACTTTGTATTAGAATTCAAATTCCTCAAAAGCAGAAACTAGTTGTTGTGGTCAATATCTATGCATGAGAGCATATATGTGTCAGCACTGTGGGAACTTGCTGATATTTCATGAATGTTTCCCACTGTTTTATGGGTTCACTCATTCAGGGTCACAAATACATCAAAACACTCCATTGCCTGGATTCAGGGTTCAATTTTGACACCGCTGCAACAAAAATATGCAAACAGTCATCCGATAGCATAGCATCAGTTTGCGTGTGTGCAAGTATGTGTGTTTTCTTGTGTTGATTGGATAGCGCAGCGTCTGTAAGCTCTCTGTTCTCTCTCACCCTCCATGGAAACAAGCCCTCATTATTCCTTATGATTTATCCCTGCCATGTCTTGGAGGAGCCTCCTGGAATGCCGCTGCAGTGGTTTGTGCTGTTCAATGGGCTGGCGGGTTGGAAGACACAGGCGAGGTTTGGCAGGGGAAGGTAGGGCCAGAGAGGAATGATGGGAAAGGGCTGGACAAGGCAAGTGAGAGCACAAGAACTTTGAATATTCCTCATGTAAACAACAACGCTGGAGGGAGGGTGCTTTTGTCTTTCCTTGGCTGCATTTTGTAAAACACTGTTTACATGTTTTTAAAGAAAGTATATTGTGGTCTTTGACGTGCCGTATGTGTTGCTGCTGCAATACTACCTCAGCCACAAGACAAATTTGTTTGGAAAACTTCTGCGTGCTGCTGTGATGCAAGATAAATGCAAGCTGCAAAGAAATTTGACATTGCATTTCAGGTATGCTATGGTTTGTCAAGCCTTGAAGGTTCAGGTTTCGAGATTAAAGCTTTAAAAATGTCCTCAGAAAGAGAGTTGAGCCTAGTTTAGTTTGTGCACTGCAAACCACAAAGCTATAGGGAGAGTGTAGTTGATGACATGACTTGCTGTTTACCTAAAACTCTCCAGCTACTACAAAAGCAACAAGTCCTCCAACCAATATGACCACAGAGGTTGTTTGTTTCTGCGTTTCCTTAATAAGTGTCCCCAACCAGTGGCAGGAGACGTCTTCATACCTCAATGATAGAACAGGTTGTTTGACAATGACTTTCAAACGAAATATATGACCTTTAACAATTGCTGTTTTAAACATGTTAAAGGGCCAGTGTGTAATATTTGGCATGGTTTATTGTCAATCTGAATCTGAATCTGAATATTCTACCCATTAATATGTTTATACAAGTGTATAATCGCTATAAAATAAAATTCGTTTGGTTTTCGTAGCCTTATAATTATGCTTTTATATATATATATATATATATTAGCAAGGGCCTTGCTTTAGAGAGGTCGCCATCTTGCGCCGCCATGTATGTATGGCAGACCCAGCGGACAATCCAGCCAGCCAGAGAACGCGTTTCGCGTGTATAAATAAATCAACGAAGACAGCGGAAGGAAGGAAGAAGGAGGAGGAAACAGCAGAGTGTGTTAGTAGTTCGTCCATAGAGAGTAGTGAAAAGTTTTTTTAGTTATAAAGTTTGCGAATGGACCACACTTACCACGCAACAGGAGAGAATGAACCTGAACCGTCATCTGCGAGGAAAAGAAGATGCAACTTCACTCCTTGTGATGCACTCTCTGCGGCGCTTTTCCTCCTGATGATATATCTCCCCAGTGATGGCAGCAGTAGCGCCGAATCCCATTCTGTGCATTCAGCTTCTCTTCTCACCCGCTCAGCATCAAACACATGGAGTTCCTCATCTGTATGCTCCGGCTCAAACAGGTATGGCTCTGGGTCTGTGTCCGCTACAAGAAACTCTTCAAAATCACGTTCAAAGTCATCCATTGCAGCTACTATAGTCCGGAGATATTGCTAGGCTAAATAAACAGCTGAGCTCTGTTTACGCGGTCAGTCAGTGTGCGGGCTGGAGATTGGCGGAGCAGAGAGGGGAGGGGGGTCCCCACTCGGTATGGTAAACGAGTATGTGTGTATGAAGTGTGTCTGTTACGCTAGAAGAGTCAGAGTTTGGGGCGGAGTCTTTTACACCCTGGAGTGTTACTGGAGTTTTTGGAGTGCTCAAATAAACTGGCCTTTTTCCCAAACGCTCCTCTGGTCTCCTGCTCGTGAGAGATTCATTACAATATCATAACATGGTTTAGATTCCTAAATAAATATTCACCTCGTCACTAGATAGACCTACTCCTGAAAAACTCGTGCACAAGGCTTTTTGTCCCTACGAGGCCACCGTCATTTCCCCGACAGGAGGGGTGAGCGAGTGAGCCTTGCAATCTAGAATTTGACCACTGATGTCACTGTTTTCATCCCATTTTACACACTGGCCCTTTAATGTTGTGGTTAGGTTTTGGAAAAGATCATGGTTTGGGCAACACTTTCTCTTACCTTAATGACAAAATATATTTCAACTGACTTCCAAAACAACATGTATAACCGTCCCCAAAACAAGATAAACAACCATCCTAACAATCGCATATTTAAACTTGTCCTTAACATTATGAAACAGTTGCAATTACAATGTAAAAATTTGTGAAGGAAAGGCAACAAAACTAGGTGGTTAGGTATAGAGAATTACCACCCAATTTCACGTCCATGTCTCTGAAAACATGGGTGCTTCACACACATCTCTTCCTGGCAGCACTGAAGAACCATACAATCAGCACAGTTTCAAGATGGGCACCCAAAATTTAGTATCTGACCAAATGTCTCCCCTTCTGTTCCTGATATATGACATTGAATAATGGCCAGAAAAGTGGTTTTGCAGAACATTATGATGTCACTGTGAAGCTGAACTCTGACCTTTGAATATAACATGTCACTTCATCATTTTATCCTATTTGTCATTTGTGTGAAATTCTCTAATAATTTGCGTATGAATTTGTGAGTTATGGCCAAAAAAAAAAGGTTACTTTGAAGTCACTGTGACCTTGACCTTTAACCGCCAAAATTTAATCAGTTGTGTCCAAATGGATGTTTGAGCCAAATTTGAGGAGATTCCCTCAAGGTGTTCTTGAGGTATCGCATTCATGGGAATGAGACAGATGCAAGGTCACAGTGACCTTGACCTTTGACCACTGAAATCTAATGCTTTCATAGTTGAGCCCAACGTTTTTGTCAAATTTGAGGAAATTTCCTCAAGGCCTTCTTGAGATATCATGTTCACGACAATGAGAAGGATGCAAGGTTACAGTGACCTTGACCTTTGATCACTGAAATCTAATGAGTTTGTTGTTAAGTCCAAGTGAATGTTTGTGCCAGATTTGAAGAAATTCCCTGAAGGACATTAATATGAACGCGAGATATCACTGGTGTGAAGACATAAAAATGTCATGATTTGGTTTTAAATAGGAAGCCTACTGTTCTCTTACGAAAGTACTGGGATGTACAGTATGTCACATGACAGACATGATATATACCACTAGCGTATTATGCCACACATGCTAGCTTACTACACTACATTATTTTCAAAAGAAGTGACCTCAGGGCATGAACACCAGTCTCCATAGTGAAAGGCCTGCGTTTGAGTGACCCATCCACAACTTAGTACTTAAGTATGTAAGTTAAAATAGCTCAACATTGACTTTTGGTTTCATACAGGATGCGAACAGCTGTCTTCTGGGTCAGAGTTATGTGTTTGTTTGACCCATCCATCCACCCCGTACTTCCTATGCAGACTTTATTGCTCTTTTTGTCACCTGACTGCTTGTACAAACAACCTATGGTGTTGTTTTTTAGTGGACAATGGTCTCTGTGTAGGTCTTGATTTAAAGATAAAGCATTTCTTGAGCATTGATACCATGCAAGACCAGTTTTATAACTGTAAAGGTCAAAGCCTGGACAAGGCTGAGAATTGCTGACATTTAATCCACATTTTTCTCTGGGTTTAGGTTTTGTGTGCTACCACACTGCAACAGCACTCAGTGTTTTCAACACTTTTTTTCTTTCTTTTTCAGCAAGGAAATTAAAAATCTCACGACTTGTTTACTTATCGCTGCTGTCAGCTGGAGCCGAACAAAGTGCCTCTTGTAACCAGGCTTTTCCACTTCCTGTAGTTGTAGATGTTCACAGATGTTGGCGCAACACCAGGGGTGAAACAGTAGGACTGGGACGTGAGTCACAGGCGCAGTCCAAGAATAAAATAACAGAGGTTATCAGACACATTAAAAACCAAGGGGGCGTATTCCTGTTGGCACAATTATACTTCCTAGTCTGTCAGGTAGAAAGCAGTTTTTTTCTTTGGGCACAATACTTTTACATCTTCTAATGCATTGTTAATAGTAATCTTCTGTGTCAACCAGTGGGATGAGGGCAAGCAGTTGGTTACTTTACCTTGTTATTTATCTTGAAGATGAGAAAAAATCTTTAATTAATAACTAATAATAGTTTACAATTACATAAATGGAAAAAAAATTACAATGTTAATGCCTCAACTCTCTATTAGAACCTAAGAAAGTACGCCCTTGTCTTAAAAATATTAAGGTTTTGAAGCAGATCTGGCGACCCAGTCACATGCTGAATTTCTATTTTTAGCAGATTCAATAGTTCCTTTGTCATGCAAAAGGAAATCCAGGGGATATTATTGCCGCGAGGAGACTCACACTGTCCCGTTTCATCTCGAGTAGCCCAAAATCCCTTTCTGTCAAGTTGAGCTCACTCGCAGCTCACATAACACGAACACTGATGTGCAAGAAACAGCTAAGCATTTTAGGAGAAGGAAGGAGGTTCTGTCAGAGTTTATAGTGATATGGGAAAACTCTCAGGGTGTGTACCTGTAGCTCAGACTTTTACTGCTACAAAGTGACTTAAAAGCTCATTTGTTTGTCTTTGAGTTTATTCATGCACATTCCAGACTCCACTAAGCCTGACTTGAACTAAGCTCCTTCAGAGCAGAACTGGGGAGGTCAAATGATTTGGGGTCAAGCTTTTTAATCCCGGCATCCTAACATTGTAATCTGCATCCTAACATGTGGATGTGTGAAAAGTAAGAGAGGCCTTTAATTAGACCTCTCGCAAATGACATGCTCCATTAACTGCAGCCCAGAAGCTCTTTAACATCTCAGGAGGCACCGGTGCAACTTTGTTTTACCACCTACTGTAAAATTTAGGACTATTTATATAACTCAGCATGTGTTTGTGCAGACATTGAAAGTTTGGATTGACATTGAAAGAGAAAAATGGGATGTTAGAGGTGAAACCCGAGGCCAAAGAAGTCACTGAACAGGTTCCATGACTCCTTTTCAGTGGTGTTTTACAGACTCTTTTCCTTCTAAGGTTTTGCTTTTTTATCTGCTTTATCTTCCAAAAGGAAAAAGCGCATGGAGCAAGACCAAAAACACAGTAAGACGTGCATAGAAGCAGGGGATGAGGAGCGCTCAAGAATGTTGGCATGGAAAAGAGAGTAACTATCCAAGCATGAAAGTGAAAAAGGTACAACAAGAGCGAGAGGAAGAAAATGATGAGACACACACGTGCACACACACACACTCGCATTCACAAGAGCCAAGCCTCCTCATTCTTCAGCAGCTCGTTCACAGAGGCAAGTCTGTTTCTCCGGCGCAAACACGTCACATCAAAGAGCCATCACAGCATGTCTCCATAGCGACGCCCTTCAGTGGTATAGATGCAGCGGGGTAGTTGGGAGATAGAGCTGGCAGACACACTGTACGGGCGGCCTAATAACCGGGTGCTAGCAGATGACTGATGGCCCAATTTACCTCAGTCCTCGTCTGGAGGTCAAGAGCTAAGTTCACCCCAAGTGCTTAAAACCCGACGGGACACTGGCAAATATTTCCCTCCCCAGTATTTTAGAGAGGAGGGATTTTGGGGTAGCCTGTCTGTCAACCTCAGCTTTTTGCTCTGGAGTAATGGTGCATGCATGTGCGACCTTATAGATTGTCGCTGCAAGTAAAAACTACAGCTCTGCAGCTTATCTCCAACTCTAAGATTAAATGTTTTCATGTCGCGCATAAAATTTTTGAGAGTGCCAAAGAGAATTTTGTGTTAACCCGCACTTTAGTACAGCACTGTACAGATTATAGAATCATATTTTTCTTAATCAAAAGGTTATTATCTATTTAATTTATAAAAAGAATTCTGAGAAAAGTTTTCAAGGAAATAAAATTTTGCTTGTTTTTCTCAGTTAAAAAGATTATTATGTTTGTAATTCAGAAAATAACTACATTATTTTCCCGTTAAACCAAAAAAGGAGAATTAACAAGATTCTTGTGTGATTTCTGGGGAAAATTTCATAACAAAAAAAAAAAATCTGCTCATTTTCTAAAAATAAAATGATTATTATCTTGTTAATTCAGAAAAATATAATGAACTATATTATATTATATTGTATGGATTAAAAAGGTTATTCAATCATAAAATTGAGAATTAACAAGATTCTTGTGTAAGAATTCTCAGAAAAATTTTATGGCAAAAAAAACAGCTCATTTTTTTTTAGATTAAAAAGATTATTATCTCGTTTATTCAGAAAGTGAGGTTTATCATTATGTCATCACTTTAGAAAAAGAATTATGCGAAAAGTTCTTAAAGAAATTTTAATTTAGAGAAATGTAAAATAACAAGATTATTTTTCCATTAATTCACAAAAAGAAGGATTAATGAGATTCTCATATCAGAATTAAAAAAAAAAAATCATGGCAAAAAAAATTAAAATTAATTAAAAAGATTATTATCCCGTTAAATCAGAAAAATGAGAATTAACAATATTATCTTCAGAATTCTGAGAAAAGTTTCCACATAAAATAAAAAAAAATACTAGTTTTTCTGGATTAAAAACATCATAATGTGGTTCAATCATAAAAGTGAGAATTAACAAGAATCTTGTCTTGGAATTCTCCCAAAAATTGTATGGCAAAAAAAATCAGCTAATTTTTTTATAATTGAAAATATTATTTTCTTGTGAATTCAGAAAAACAAGAATTAACCATCCTTATCTCGGAATTCTTAAAAAAAAAAATTTCATTGGAAAAAAAAATCTGATTGTTTGGGTTTGTTTGGTTTTTTTTTTAATTCCAAAGACAAGATCATCTTGTTATCTCAGAAATGCAATAATTAATCTCAGAATTCTAAAAAAAAAAGAGGTTTTTTTTATCTCACCAGAGCTTTTTTTCCCCTTTTTTCTCTTTTTTTTAACATTTATTGTGTAATACGCTGATGACAGAACAAGTGAAAACAAGTGCAGAGACATATAAACAGTCAAGAAAGACAACCATATACGGTGTGAGAAAGACATACACAAAATAAAGACTGAAAAAACAGCAAAACAATTCAAAACAAACAAGATGAGCACAGCCTGAAACTGTTGGGCATAGAGGCAAAAACAGAGTTCCAACAAAACTGTGTAAACAGGTGGATGTGTAATCTTGTTAATATAGAAAAACAGGGCCAATAATTTTTTTTTTTATTTCTTAAGTAAATGCATTATGCTTCTTATTTTAAACACTTTCTATTTATATTCAGTGTGCTCAGAATACTTCTAAGATAAGACAAAACTTTCATCTGGAAGGAGATTTTTGTGGTTCACATTCTTGGTATACCTAATAAATGCAGTAAATACAGTACAAGTAAAATAGAGTTTGGATTGAAAGATTTTTTTTTTGCAGAAACACAAACAGAAAAGTTATTCCGTCTCTCCTTCCCATTCTCCCACTCACTCCCTCTGTCAAGCATGTGTCAACAGCTCCAGCGAGGGCTATGAGGAAAAGGAGGGAGGAGAGACAGAGAGGGAAATAGACAGACAGAGCGGGTTAGCAGAGGGAGGGATACAGAGGGATACAGTTACTGTCTGCCCCCGGACGGCTTTTGCTCTCTCGTTTTGGGTACCGGAATCATAAGGAGCCCCAAGCCACTTTCTTGGCCTTATATAGCGTGTTTCAAAATTTCTTGGCAGTTGACGGGAGGAACCAAAGCCAGCAGTATAAAGAGTGTATCCTGGTCCAGTCCAGAGGCTGCACAGACATCCACATGCGCGCACACATATACACAAAATTGAGTTCAGTAGCTCTCTGGCACGCGTTTGGGATTACTGCTGTTGTTGTGAGCGAGAGGGGCGGAGGAGGAGAAGAAGGAGGAGGAAAGTGTCTGTATTTGGTACTCTCTCTCTTGCCCTCTTTCTCTCCTGGAGGGGGGTCTGAAGGCAGGGAGAATGCAGAGGTAGAAACAAGGCAGAGGGGGAGAGAGCGTGAGAAAAAGTGGCACCGGTGTGCAGGTAAGACATCTGGGGGAGTAGATTTTCAGATGTGTAGAGGGATTTTGTCTCAGAGTATTCCATCTGTACTTTGCGTGTTTCGCATGTTGAATAAGATTTCTGAATTTGTAATTCTTTGCATTCTTTTGTCTTAAAATGAGTCTTGAGAAAGCTGAATTTTAGTGCATTAAAAGGCTGTTGGTGCAACATAGAGGGATTTTTGTCATTTCAAAATGCTTCACCCTGCGTGTTTTGGATGTAGGCTGCTCATGGGAAAGTTGCTCCCATGGGAACGGGACAGACAGAGTTCATTTGAGTTGCTGTTTGAGGCTTGGGGAGCCTTTCATGACCCGACGAGAAGTGATTTGTGGCGGCAGAGCTGGGGAGAGACCTGGAGCAACTGGTCAACACAGCAGGCAAACACGTGTTTTCTCTCTCAGCGTAACCTGCATCTGTTGTGGCATTACAAGACATGAAGTAGAGCAGTTGGTTAGTCTGGAGAAAATATCTTTTTAGCTTTGATTTTTCCTTATTTTCCACTGTCTTTGGCATTTTCTCACCCTTTTTCTTTCTGACACCTTTGAGAGAGGATGCAGACTGATGATGGCAATCACTCACCTTTGACCTTGAGCTAACACAAGGATGGCAGTTAAACATGGATGGTCAAAAGGTCACGAGGCTTGTATGTCCTGTCTCCCACTCGAGAGTCAAAACAACGGAAAGGAATGCAGTTTTATTGCACTGCCAAAACTTCTCTTTTTTCTTTTTTTTTTGACTATGACGCATTTTTCTTGAACACTTCTTGCATCTGAAGCCATTACATAACCTTGAACCTGCTGCTCTTGCCCTGGCATCACACTTTTTAAATTGGTCATAACTCTCAGGGGAAAATGCTCTACCACTTTCTCCAACTCACCCAGAAACCCTCTTAAGCTGCCGAAAGAGCCCTAACTCATGTCTCCCTTGTGTCTCATAACATGAAGATGTTCTCTAAGAGTGATGCTTATAGAACGGCTGCTTTCCCTGTAGATCTATCCCTCTCGAACTATTTGTTTCTTCCATCTGTCTCCTCCATCCCTTAATAACATACCTAGCTTCCCCTCAGGGCGGTTCATCTTTTGACACATCAGAGGAGTAAAAGCTTTGCAGCCTTAAGAGAAATGCTGAGAAAAAACATACCATAAATCGCAGAAAATCATCTCGAAAGGACACCCAACAGAAATTCCAACCGCATGTTTGTGCAGATATGTTTGTTTTCCCAGGTCACGCATCACATTTGATTTGCAGATTGAATTTTAAGATATTCTACTTCACCATAAGAGCACGCAAACAGAAAGTGGGGCTGGTAAACTGTAAAACTGCAAGATCCTCGAGCTGCATCAGCTCCAAAGTATGTGCCAGGAAGTGTTATAAAAGCAGTAGTGACCAGGGAGGATGCATTTAACATGCAACCACACAAGAGGCCAAGGCTGAATTAGTACAGGCTCGGCTACCCACTTAACTTATTTCTGTAAATAAGTGACAGGCAGGCAAGGGAAAGTAAAAAAGCAAGTTTAGGTTAAAAGGAAATTTCAATGCCAGGTAACACAAACTGTTTTCAGATTTACACTTAAGTGTAGACACGCGCATAAATTATGGCTTTCATAGAAGTAATTGCAGCAAAAAAGCATTCGCAAATCCTTCTGAGCATCTTGTGTTCTACAAAACCTATATTTTATGGCACTTTTCTGTGTGTGTATACCATTGATTTTGGCTTCTTTATTCTCGCTTCACTGTGCTATTAGTGGTAGAATGAGAAGAGCATCCTGTTGCCATCCCTTATTAACCAGGAAGTGATAGGCAAATGCTGTCCGGAACAGACCCATCAGCACCGTCCAACATCGGCTCCATCCAGTAATGATGAAAACATGCTTGTTTTCAACTCACATAGAAGCCTGGCCTTTGAAGTGCAACCAAATTGCACACTTTTTTTATTGCAAACCTAAACCAACTCAGGTAATTTTTAGTTTTAAACCCATGCCAAATGTTAGACCTCTCCCACGATTGAAATGACCTAACATTTATGATATGCGGTCATGCCCCTCTTACATAAAACTCCAAGGCGGGCTTTCAGATTTGGAGGTTTTCAACCTGTGTCCAAAGTGAGCCACAATTGCACATCTGATATTCATCATTTCCTTGTTTAATGGGGTATTTTGTCGTCTGTAGCTCGCAGCGATTTGGTTGTAACCGTACAAGGGGCGAAGCAGCCAAGCCAGAGCCCACTCACCACTCACTGTGGCTTGACCATGACCAACTAGCTGTTTCCTCAATGATCCATGGCCTCTATGGCCATGCACTTGATGAAGTTCCTTTAGAGTTGACATCGGCATGTCGGTTTCAAAGTGAAATAATGTGTCTTGGACACAAATCTGAGCTCAGTGGCAATCGAAATTGTTTGAATAAGAAGGCAATCCACTATGATGAATCTCATTATAAATAACCTTCTGTATGTTGTGGTGTATTTTGTCTCAACCATTTAGGGTAGGAGCAAACGCTTGTGCCTGTCGGACGATTTTCATGCTTATTTATGGTTAACACATGGTTAACCATGTGGTAGTGATTTTGTTCTCATCTGAAAAAACATATTCCCTTCTTGTGTTATCCACAAGATTTAGATAGTGGATTTTTCATGAGGAGGCTTTTCGCTTAGAATTTTACATCGCAGAGAAAGCTTCCAAAGCGCTTCAAATGTTGTTGTTTTATCATCCAGTCATGGTCTTGTCATCTGTTCGATGGTTTTCATGCTGTGGGAGGACGATGTTTGGGTTGCGCTACCAAGTGTTGATGGACACCAGTGGAAACAGCTGGCAGGCAGTGTGTTCTACTTTACAAAAACAATTATTTAGACTTCATGTGTATACACCAGCTCTTTCCCATCCTGTTTGGGTGCAAATAGCAAGTGGAGCTTCATGAGCCAGTCCAGAGTGAAATGCATGTTTCACAGTGTTTGGTTCCAAAGTTGGAAATCCACCAAATAGCTTAGACCCTTAACACAATAACATGTGGATCCTCTGTTCTAAAGAATACTGAATCATCTTTATAGATGATAGATAGCATCTGAGTGGTGAAACTTGCAGTGTTCTTTACTGGCAACATTCTGCATGAGTCATTAATTTTGCCATTATTTTACTACAACGTGATTTAACTCTCTTTTTAAGCTCTACATCAGATATTATTCAGCAGCTGACATCCCTCCATGCTGCCAGCGCACTCCCACCAGCGACACACTGCCACCCAGTCGAACACGGCGCGCTACACACTTGACATTATGTCAAAATGTCAGAGCGGGAAAAGGAACACGCTCTTCACCATCACAGTGCTCGGCAGATTTATTAGCCTTCCAAGTTAAACAGAAACCCAGCCGATGTATAAATCCCTCCAAAGGGGCTGTTTGAGCTTCAGTCCTTATTTGGCCCCCGTTTGGAAAGTGAAGAATTTACTTTCTCAGGCAAACTGCCATCAGCGCGGCAGTGGCTCTTGTGTGGGCAGGAGGAGTGCTTGAGGAATTTTGAGTGTGGTTGGACCAATGGCAGGCTGATTTATTGGAGCCAATGAGATGATTTATGCACAGTGGCAAACATGCTTTCTCCCATCAGTTAGGTCGGAGCAGATCAAGTAAGATCAGAGTGAGTATTGCTAAGTCAGAGGACTAAAAGGGCATAAATCTGTGGAAAGACTGCAGCTTTCCCAAGTCGAGAGAATCAAAAAGGAACAAAAAAGTAAACCAAACAACTCAACTTCTATTTCTAGCAAATCTTGACCCCTTTAGAAAAAGTCATCCCATGCAAGACATCAAAGAACATGTTTATATCATCTGCAAAAATGTGTTTTCTTTCCTTTTTTTATGAATCAAAAAGCACAAAACTAAAACAATAAATGCAAACTGTCTTTTATTATTTGCCGAGGTTGCTGAGCAAGCCATTCTTATTCTTCCTTGGTTATCTGAGGATGCTTGTTCCAGCCTGTTTGAAGAGTGTGAGAGTGAAGAGAAAATCAGTATCCTGCTTGAACTGCAGCACGTTTATTCATTATACAATGATTCAACTCAGTGGACCGGGCTCGAGAGTCCTGCTTTGATATCCCGCGCTCTCCATTTCCATATAAACCCACTTGAGTACTTGAGCAGCACTTTTGCTGAAATCATTAAAGCCCTCGCTGATCCATTGTGAAGGAAAGGGATATCAAGACAGAGGAGGGAAGCTCCGTGAAGCTGTCTGGACTCACCTGAGACATTTGACCTTTGCTGCAGGTAATTCAACAACGTCCCACCTCAGCTCACCTCTGTTTGCCCCCTAACGAGGCCTCTCGGCTGGGTTGATATTGCAGAGGGGCCCTCCCGGTGGCTCGCTTGACTCCTTGTTCTAGTTCAGTGGCTTCCCAGACGCCCCGCGTGACTCCATGAGATTATAAGCTCCCTGTTTTAAAAGCCTAAACTCTCTTTGACTCTCTCAGTGTTTGAGAGTTTCCTTTGTGGTCTGCTGGCCACTTGGCTGGGAATTGATCAGGGAGACTCACTCAGAGGCCAAAGCAAGGGTCAACATTCACTTTTTCAAAACTTTAGTTGCATGATATTTCCCTGCATATGCTTAAGAAAAGATGCACGGATAAATACAGACAACAGTTGAAGTTCAGGCCTGATGTTGAAGCGTGTGGCAGGGCCTCTCGGAGATTCCTACACTTTTATCCGTCTGAGCTGGTCAAAACCACGTGAAGCTTGTATTAGTCTGGCTTTCAGCTGCACCCACCATATATGGATGAAGTCAGTAGCTGTTGTTCTCTTGCTTTGTTGCATGGTGATGTGGTGAGGATTTTGAGTTGCACTCGATGTTTGAAGGAATGTATGCTTGTGTGATTATGAGGTCTGCATTTTCTCTCTGACTGCCTCACTAACTATGTGATAATGATGACAATATTTGCAAGCACTGCTCATGTCGGATTCTTTGAAAACCACTTTTACATGCACAAATATGTTCCTGAAGAAATGATTTAGCATTTATATGGCTGGGAGCTGGCCAGAAGTCTGGTTTCTCTCAATGTAAACCTACAGTAGCAACTGAAGCTCAAAGTCATCACTATAACCTTCTGACCTTTGGATCAATACTGGAGGGAGTCATCATCAGGACATATGCTACAGTACAGTGCACAGTACAGTACCTCCTGTCAGCTGCAAATAAAGTCAGATGCTCTTGCTACGAGGCCCCGGGGCCAATGGGACTGCCGACACTGATATATGAATGTCAGCCGTGGCCCCAGATAGTGAAGGCACCTTAAAGAGCGAGCATGAGCCGACTCGCTTCTGACTTCTGGGAGTAGGAACTTCATCCTCTGTTGGCCTTTGAAAAGCTCCAGTTGAGTAGTTGGCTAATGGCTGTCTTGACCATACAGTTGAATAAACACCTCTCTAACGGAGCATTATAATATTCATGGCGGATAAAAAATTAAAAATATAAATGTTGCCTTTGTACCAAAAGCACAGAAGTCAAAATTTTGACTAAATGAAGAATAAGAATGACTTTCGCACTAAATGTATGCATAATACCAAATTTAAATATGTGCCAACAACACAGGAGCACCAAGACGCTATTTCCTTGGAAGCGCAGTTATGCCTTGTTTCCATGTACCTCTGTGTGCGTATGGAAGTCAACCAAAAGTCCATTCATTCCTATACAAACCTTCTTGATCTCTGATTTGTTTGTGAAACTCCTTGTTCCATTTTTCTCCAGTCCATAATTTGTCTTTGAAAAAGCTAAACTTTTGCAAAAGACTTTGGACCGTATGCACTGTGCCACAGTTTTTTAATGGCATGTTAAGCTAGCTAACATTGCTATTATGCTAGCTGTGTAACATATAGAATGCATGCATGGTGGATCATATGTCTTTTAACAAAATATTTAAAAAAAACTGGTTATACACCTCCTCAGCCTCCTCAGTTATTTGTCGCCATGCATTATTGGTGCATGCATTATTCACCACTGAGTTTATCACTTTGCAACAGACAGTCATGTTTATTCATACATCCTTGTCAGTGGATACCACATTCCCTCCTCATTTTCACTTTTAGCCACTTCCCTGTAGCACCTGCAACAGCAACAGTTGTAACTCATTCACTTTATTAACCCAGAGATTCAAAATGATGTCTTCCAGGTTGAGAGTTTCTCCAAAGGAATGGCTACTCTCGCATGTATACACATGCACACACAAGGACAAGGTCCAACTGTTGTTGGCCTTTTATTAAATACCGGATATTAACCCGACATCTTGACCACTGATGGTTTGAGCCACGTAGATTTGGTCTGTAAAATCTTTGTTTTTACTGCACACTGCCTCGAGGGGGATTTTTGACTTAAGGCTTGTAAATTTTGGTTTATAACATCAGATTTTATAACATTAACAATGGCTCTTACAAGGATAGTTTGATTTTTTGAAAGGGGGCTGTATGAGGTACTTATCCGTAATCAGTGTATTACCTACAGTAGATGGCAGTTGGCATACCCCTAGTTTGGAGAAGCAGGCAGGAGTTCCACCAAGGAAGCTAGCAACCTAGCAGCAAAACATATTTTAGCCACACACAAAAAGTTTCCGTTTAAGTGCACACTATATTGAGAATATTTTCACTCCCTACCTTGCCGTCAGACAGCTCTCTCCAACATGGAACTGAACATTAACTTAAACTGAATCTATGCTTTCTTCAAAACAGTAATTTTACCTTGCAGAACACGGGAGCTGCTGGTCGACCGCTGCCTTGAGCGGTTAGTTCTGTTGTGTTATTGTGTAACTTCGGTGTTTTAAAGGGTTAGTTCTGATTCACCAAAGTCACACAATAACACAAGCAAGCTAAATGATCAAGGCAGTAGTCGACCAGCAGCTCTCGTGTTCTGCAAGATAAAATTGCTGCTGTTCTCAAAGGAGTCTGACTTTGAAGAAAGCATAGATATATACAATGGCAGTACCCCGTCGAAAATTGCTGTCTTACGGCAAGATAAAGTGGTAAAAAATATTCTATATTTAGTATACACTTAAACTGATATTGCTTTTTTTAGGTTGCTTAGCTTCTGTGGTGCTTTTCCTGTCTGCTTCTCCATACTGGAGTTGCGTCGACGCCAATTAACTGTAGGTAATACACTGAATAAGGATAAGTATCTCATACAACCCCACTTCAAAACACCAAACTGCCGCTTTAATATCAGCAAGCAGTTGATTTCAAGGTACAGATCATACTGCAGTGTGCCAGTAATGCATATAAACATAGAAATTAGCGCAAACATTTTGTAGCAATATCATAAAATATCTCAGTATGCTCTTGGTCAGCTTCATGTTTTCAGTGGAGCACATGACTGTATCAGCAGTGACTGGTGGACTGATGCCATCACATTGCATATCAGCATGCACTGGGTGGGATCTGTTCTGCTGTGATGTTATCCCACTACTGTATTCTGATACGCTTGATGATAGCATTACAAAGTCAATGAGTCTTTTGTTTTCCCAGAGCAAACTAATTACGGCGGTTTCCTTCCTGCCTGCGTCTGTTGTCTTCTGATAGCGCGTTCTCATCTCACCGCTCATAAACATCCGTCACCTCACAACACGTTGCAGCACTGCACCCACTCAATTACCATGCACATGTGTGCACTCCCACATGCATGTTTATCTGTGTGCATTAAAGTAAATGCAATCAGATGGAAGTCACTCAGCTGGCCAGGGAGGCCCTGTTTATGCATCGTAATCAGTGATTTGTGGTGCACAGGGTGATGCAGACTATTAGGAGCCACACTTGCATGCCATGAATATAATGAGCAAACTGTTTTGAGTGCGAAAATACCCTGCTATTTAAAGATGCTACATGTAGCATTGCAACATCAGGAAATCAAAACCGTTCTAATTTTGAGGTGATAGTATAATTAGGGGACAAGTGATACTGTTGCTGGGAGGTCTGGCAACAGGTACTGGGCCTCCACTCTGCATTTTATAGTACTGGTGTGCCACCCAGTTGTATTTGTTGGGAACGTACTGTTGTTTTACTAGGAAAAAAACACGTACAGTGCAAAGCTTTCTGTTTCTCTATGAGACTGCTTTGCCAAGAGTGATGTTGATGGAACAATCCCTTTGTGTCATTAGCCATACAACTGACCTGAGATCAGGGTTACTGCAGCAACGTGCTAGTTGCTGGTATTACTTGTTGAAGGTACCAAGATATTAACTTTTTTTTGATAATAATATTTAAACACCCAACACAACAGCATCTTTACTTACCTTTTTACAAGTAAAAATGCAAAACATTTATTGGGTCACACACATTTTTTAACGGACTTAATGAACTGATTTACTTGGGGTCATTGGGCGTTTCGGGGCTTTTAGCATCATACACCATCGCCCAGGCGACCCAGCCAGAATTGCTCAAATCTTGACCTGTGTCTTGGTAGCTGGTGTGGTCCATGGATCACCCCTCTTGATCCACAGCCATCTTGATGCTCTCTCAGCAGCTTCATCGATGTTCCTGATGGCTCTCTTGCTGTGCAGTCCTCTGACCCCCAGCAACAGTTAAGCGGCTAGCCCGCAAATCCTCGGCAGCTGACCTTGATGGGTTAGCATCGGGTCTTCCATCCATTGCTTCAGCATTCGCCTGAGAGGTCCTCATACTTAGCCTTTATCCTCTCAAACACCTTTCCCAACCAGTCCTCCCGAGCACAGTCCCACTCCGAAGTCATCGAAATCCAGCACTTGGGCAGTGAGCATGATAACGCCAGCATGATATGCAGCCGATTGCCATTATAGTTTAACAGTGGTGGTGTTAGCGTCCCGTAAGATTCTAAAGCCAAACCCTGTTCTTTTTTCCTGAACCTAACCACCTCATTTTAACTTTAACAATCAAGCTAAAATCACATATTTGCCATCTTAAAATCCTACAGTTGTTTCATTGTCTTTCACACCTCAAACAAACTGCACCAGAGTCCACTTAGAAGCAGACCACTATTTCAGGTGGCGTCAGTTCAGTTGTTTGGTCCACACCAGGGTTCAATTTGTAGCTCTCACCTCAGCCCAAACGAACCGCACTAACTGGGCAAACAGACCTGGGTTCGTTTCAAGTGGACCAAACAGGTTAGGTCTGGAAGCCCCCTACACTTGTCACATTTGGTTCTGGGAATCTGTGACATTTTTCATAATTTTCGAACATTTTAAAGACAAAACATTAATCAAGAAAATAAGCAGCCTTAAAACAACCTCACCAAAACCATCATAAATCCCAATCTCAAACCGTAACGTATAAAACACTGCAGCTACAAAAGTTAGAGTAAGTCAGTTTCTGGCATCTTTTTCCAAATCACCTCCAGACATCACCCAAATAGTGAAAGACGGCTGGACAGACAAGCTGTGATTGGTCAGCATCCAACGTGTAATCTGCCATGTCTCTCTGCCAAATCGCAGCAAGAAGTTATGACTCTATAATCACCTAATCTGACACAGCGACTATCTGGAATGGCAAAAAAAATATTGTGTAGTCCGATCCCAGCATATGTGTTGCATGGCATGACATGTGATCAAGGTGCATGTGGAGTCACAGAGCAGGTCGGGACGGCGCCAGGGTCCTAGCGCCCTCCAGTATCCACTGTGTGAATCAAAGTGTAAGATGGACTTCTCGCATGATGTTTGACCTTAGTTGTTATTGAATACAAGTGAAATTGCTTTAGGGATGCTTGACGAGGCACTTTGTGTTGTGTTTTTCCTTGACTCTCTCAGACAGAACAAAAACATCATGCAAAAAGAATTATAAAGTGTCAACTCATGTGTGAAAGGACGGCGTGATTGAATTGTTTTCTGACTTTCACAGGAAGCATTTTCTCTCAATATGAACTCTGTGCCAAATATGATTTTGTCTGGAGAGGTGCTGACATGTTTCCCACACAGAGAAACAGTCAAAAGGCAGTGGTTATTTTGGTACTGTTGAGGGCGATTTGGGGGATACTCAGGCATTCAGGAGGAAACACTCAGAGATGTCTCTCTCTCCCTGTTTCTACAAAAATAGATGCAAATCTTATAGTTTTTAAAATGAAACGATGCGTCTAGTTTATGTCCCTCTGCTCTTTTTTTAATGTGATCTACTTAAAGGTCAGATACTACAGCTTCCTGCAGCAAATTCTAATACATAATCTCTCTGTTTATCCCCTTACAGGTCACCACATCATGTCAAACAACTACCAACTATGAGCTGGTGAGTGTATCATGTGTGTTTGTGCAGTGTGTGTGTGTGAGTTTGTGCACAAACGAGACTGTCTTTAAAGATCTTGCTGACCTCTGACGCCCCCGACATAATGCAATTATCCTTCCTGGAATTGTGGCAGAACCACACACAGGCAGCACTGTGAGGTTGTTGCTGGATGTCAAAGGTCAGAGGCTATGACCATAAGAGCTTTCCTCGGAGGAAAATCCTGTCTCTATAACTCAAACAAGACACCAGTCGTGATGATGCTGGCAGTGACAATGATGGTTAAGCAGTCTCTTTGATCTTATAAAAAGGTGAAAATATGACCTTAGGATACAGTTATTCAATCAGAATTTAAATAACACATATTCTCAAATACTTTATAACAGGAAATAATATGAGCACCTGACAAGTCAACCAAAAAGTTCACGGTAAATGTCAAATTTAGAAGACTTAAAAGAATGTTTCTGTGAGGACTTAAAGGTGCCCTGTGGAGTTTTCTTGTAAACAAACAACATTTCTGATTATATTCATTGTTACTCACCAAAATGCTTTTTGTGTACCCTCGAGGTCCGGCATGTTGAATACATTTCCCTCTCTCTTGAAAGTCCCCATCAACTCAAAAATGTTTTTACATTTGAATGCTTGAGCTTTCCTGTGCAGAATGACGCAAAGCAGAGTTTGACTCTAGGTTGGCTTTCACATCAGGGACCAGGGCCCGGATCTGAGTACATTCAACCCAAAGTCCAGATCATTCGATTTGTGTGGACACTGTGTACTGTACCTGGGCACAGTATGCCAATCCATACTCAGGGCCACGTTTAACCAGTTACAAAACTCAATTTGATACTGATGCCTCTATATCAGACAGAATCGGATCGGTGCATAAACTTACTCATTGATACCTGATCCAGCATTTTAGACGGTATCAGAGACATTTCTAATACTGGAATCGGTATTTAAACAACTCTAGGATCTAGCAGTCAGATGTTTAAACACAACACGAATGAACTGGCGGTCTCACTCCAGAGTCATCAAAAACCAGCACTTGGTCAATGACTTCCGGCATCAGACACCAACGAAAAAGCCGTCCCTTAACATCGGCATGATACACAGCCGTTTGCCGTTTAGTTTAACAGCCCCCAGTGGCGTCAAGGGAGAGCGCGGCGGGACAACAAAGAAAGTTAAGGTGGCGGAAGTCGGAGAAGGGCGAGTGGGAAGGGTGGTGGATGGGTCTGCGCAGTCTGCTGCAGACAGATCCAGATCTGCCTTTGCTATTGCATTCAACTTGCAGTCGGAAGTCCGCACCCAACAGCTCTTGCAGCTCTTCCTCTGGCCAGGAGCAGAGCCATGTCTTCCTGCTCCACTGATCCCCGCTGATGACAGTCCCGAGGGCAGCAGTGTCCCTATGCAGCGCCCTTGCCTGCACTGTACAGTAGCATGACAAAAATGTCACATAGATGATGATGTTAGTGTACTCGAGTACAGAAGAATATTGCCAATGTGAAGGCTGAACGGCGGTGATCATACTTGGGCACAGTACCAATCAATCCTCTTATTCATTGACTTTGTACGCACATTGTTGCACTACTTTTTGGGTGTTATTGCTACCTGTAGATCAGAGGAAAAGTGTAAAACCATTGGCAGGAATGTGAATCAGACTAATGCTGGGACTCAGTCATAAAAAGTTCCTCCCACAGGGTACCTTTAATACATACATTTCTTTTGTTTTCTGAGGTGTCATTTCTGGTTTTCCTCTCTATAGTTTCTTTTTTGTTGTTTGTTTGTTTGTATTTTGGGACATTTTTTCTTTATTTGAGAGAAGATGGTCAAGAGTGTCATAGGCTAACGGTGACACGCAGTAAAGTTCCCTATCTGAATTTTGAGCACACTGCAGTTACGTAGAACGCATCTCACACACTTTGGCCAATAGGATGGACTCCCCATGCTGGTATTTTCAAGCATCTAAATTTGCAATTTTTCAAGTGTGAATTTAAATTTAGTTCACAAAAACATAACTAGACAATCAGCTAACAGTATACAGTTGGGACACACTAACCAAAGAAGTATCTTAAGTGGATGATTTGGTGTGAGACATCCAGGATGCTATTTAAATGCCACACAGAGTAGAAGAGGACAGACACTTAGCTGCAGTCAAAGTGATTATTCTCCTTTCCTCTAGGGGCTGCTCTTTACAAGACAAAATGTGATTTACGCACTGCAACACTGAGGCTTGAGTCATTTTCACTTTAATGAGCTTGAAATGGGAGTTTTCAATCACTTCCACAAAGAATGCACGCTCAGCAAATGGTGGGACATGATTAGAAAACCAGCAGGCATAGCCATTTGATCATTCTCCTGATTTCTAGTCAATTTAGCCGAATAAAAAGTGGCGCAGTCCGTCCTGTTTTATATTTTCAGGATTAACCACCAATGATATGACCAAATTAGGAACATTCCAAGCAACGGTAACTACTTTTCACTTATTTACTTTGGACGCCGGCCGGTTTAACTGACTGCAGCGGCTTGTTAAACAGACCCTGGTTTTGTTTATAGAGCTCGCATCAGGCTGAGACGCTGTACTTAACTCAGTTAAGAGATTTTCCTTAACACATGGATCACTGTCAAGCTCTGTGTGTGTACGTGTGTGTGTGTATGTGTGTGTGTTACATACTTTCTTTCCACTTCTCACATACTGTCTCTGTTTCTCATCTCTGCATCTTCCTACCACTTTCTGACCAGATTATTCTTTAAATTTTCTTACCTTTACATATAGATAATTTGGCAGATCCTACTATGACATACAGCAGTTGCCACTTTGCACATTTCTTTTTTTAACCAGCACCAAAACTAAAAGCCATTTTGACCATTTCCCCTATTGCTGTGTATTGGTGTGGAGGAGAATGTGGTTCAATATATTATGATATATATTGCGATATACCCTGAAAATTGGCATACGTTTTGAGAACCATAATGGTCCTGACTGTTCGGTTAAGTTGAGCCAGTCCAGGAAAAGACCTCCCTTCCTCCTACACTCACCCTGAAGTATGTATGTCAGGCAAAGTGTGTATAGATCAAAGAGACAGAAACAGTATTTCCTTCAAGGTTAATAGAATGACTGTGTGTCTGGTGTATCACAGACAGCCAGACGTGGAGAGATGGGTCTATAAAACATCGTCTCTCCACCTCCTCCTCCTCCTCCTCCTCTCTCTCTTTCTCTCATCCTTTCTCTCACCGTGTTGTTTCTTCCTCGATGTGAAAGAAACAATGACTAACCCACTGACTCTGTCTCGCTTCTCTCTCCAGCCTCCCACTCCTCAGCTGCCATTAAAGCATGTAGATACACCGGTGAGTAACACCTCTTCTTTATTAGCAGACATGCTTTAAAAAGCTGTTCATTATCATAACTAATGTTATTGTTATGCAGCTAAGCGCTGGAATAACAATCCTTATGTACAACCTAAAAGGCCAAATGTATGTGGACACCCTTTACACATACATTTGTGTACTTTTGGGTTCTTGCGCAGTGCCTCTGGAGTGTGTACTGAAATAATTATAGACTTTTTCTGTTTAAGTACAATCAATTAATGGATAATAAATTAATCATAACTGATTATTATTAAGGCTGTTAAGCTCTGACCCAACATGCAAATCCCACCACATGTTCCTGCACACTGCAGAAGGTGGCAGCAACATGCAATGCAACAGCAAGTCAAATAGAGTTCCCGTTGCTGCTCTATGTGTTGGACTTTTATTCAGACTTTACATGAGTTAAAATGAAATGGACCTGTCTTTTGATTAAATTTACCATTAACTGGAAACTTTTAATAGTAAAGAAGGAGACATTACCATAGGCCCCATTTTTGTCTTTTTTAGTATGGGCAAGGGATCTTAAGTGGGAGATAGCTGGTCAGCAGTAAATGCAGTATGTGAAAGCTGGGAACCTAGAGATTAACTTGAGATCTACCTCAGGACTCATAAATATGTAATAAATATTGTGTTTTGGTTAGGTGCCTGTTTAAACGGTTATATTACAGCAATTTTTGGGTTGATACCATTTGTTACACAGATTTGGTTTCAAATGTAACCATTTTTGACCACTCGAGAATTGATAAAATGAACAAAAATCCCCCAGAATTCCACATTAAGACATCAAAACCTTGAGGAATACGACTGAAAAATGAAAAACTTTTGTAATGTGGAGATTTGGCAATTGGATGGAGAGCACTTCTGCTCTGGACATTGCTCAGAAACCCCCTTACTGTCAATATACCTATGAAAGCCATACGTCCTCCGAATGCCCGGGGTGTCTAGTTTTTGGTTGTAAAGTCTCAAGAGGCTATGATTATCCTAGAGGTCACAATAGGTAATTTTATACAGTGATGGCTGTTTCAAAAAATCGTCTATGAAATGGCTATTGTGGGGACTTACATCATCACACATGAATAAAAATGGGCTCACTGAATCCATGAGAGTTTCAGCGTTCCAGTCAAACCCAATTTATGCAATCCCAAGACTGTTTCGGATCCCCAGTATTTATACTGCATGCAAAAAACTGCATGGGATTAGCTTAAAGTGGGCATGTCTACAAAGAGGAGACTTGTGGGTACCCAGAGGACCCATTTTTATTCCACTGAAAATGGCCATGCCAGTTTTTTCCTCATCAAAAATTAGTCTTACTTTGGAACATACTGCTACCTTTGCATCACAGCCTCTTAAAGACAGTAATGTCAGCCAAAATCACACAGTCCTATGGTTCTCTTAGGGTTAACGTGTATTCAAAAACATAAATACAGTTCTTAATTTTCAGAGGTAATGAACTGAGCCATGAAAAAGTCCATGATTATTCCAGTGGCACAGCCTGAGTCAGAACAACCAGGTGGCCTGAGGTAAATGATTTAACCCCTCTGTGTTCTGTGCCAGTGTAAAGAAATATTTGGTACATACCTTACAAAATGAGAAAAGCTGCCGTGACATCTGTTGCTGCCAGTTCACTGCAAATTGTGCCTGGTCTGTGCCAGAAATGGCTGCCAAGCCCTGGCCCGAGACTAGGCATGCATGTTTAGCTTGACATTGCTAAACCATGAAGGGTGTGGGTACGGGCCGTGGGTTTCCAAGAAGGCAAGATTCCAGAAAAATAAGAGAGGAAAGAACCACTGCTAATGCAAAAAGACAGCAGATCCTTAGAGCCTGCAGTCACAAAGGCAGAAATGTGTTAACTTGTTTAAAATGTTCTTGGATTATAAGGGGCTCATGTCTTTATTTCCCTTTTCACGAAACCAGAAGCAACATTTATTCTAAAGATAAAAGCAGCACTGATGTCTTGCATCCCTGCTTTTTCTCCTCTGCCTTTTGTGAGTCAGGATAATGAGTCAGTGTTTGCGTCAGACGTCGGCTGAATGTTTAGATCGGCAGCAGAAGTCGCGGCGGTGATTCAGAGTGAGATTATAAACACAGATTGGTCTGTGTACACCAGACTGTGTGGAGATTTATTCACAGTCTGTGAGTTCACACAGAGGAAGAGAGAAGAAGATGTACGGAGAGGGCGAATGAGAGTTTGACAAGCAGGGTCTGGATGATATCTGAATAACATCTTTAATTAGATGTAGATATTTCTATGCATGTATGTTCACTGCAGGATTTGGTTGCAATTAGCAGCTGTGAGTCCATGCTAACAACAGCTACTGTCAACCACAACAAAACAAGCTACAAACCTTCCTGGGCTGCCCCTCAAGCTGACAATGAGTCAGCAGTTACACTCAAAATATAGAATATTGTGGCGTCTTCCTTTCCAGGGAAGCCTCAACTAACTTAAGAATTCCAGTATGGTATTTCAATGGACTAGGAAGGGTCAATCAATATTTGTGAAGATGAGCTACTCTCTTTCAAAGCTAGAAACCAGAGAGTCTCAAACTTGTGATGTCACAGAGTATAAAGTCTGGAGCTGCTCTACAAATAGTGAATGGAAGCTTGATTTTGTGGACCCACTAAGTTCTGTTTTCACCCACCCAGGTTGGGGTGGTGGATGGGTCACAAAAAAATGGACTTTCACTAGGGACTTTCCCCTGGAGTCACATGTTCGGATCCGTGTTAACTTTGAGTAAACTCTGAGTCATTTTAAGGTACATCCTGTTACCTCTCTCTGTGACAGCCTACAGCTCCGAACCGTGGTTGGGAACACGCTGGCTTATTTACATTAATTCAGCTTGGCTCATTATTAGCTGGTAACTAGCTTCTAGCGGTTCGGACCACTCTGCAGAAGGAAGGCGTTCGGGGGCAATTCACTAACAATGGTTTTATTGCAGTCTTCACCACATAACAACAAACTTGGCCTTCTCATGAGGTTTAACAGTAGCCCTGAGCTCATTCATTCATTCATCTTCTAACCGCTTCATCCTCTTGAGGGTCACGGGGGGGCTGGAGCCTATCCCAGCTGACATCGGGTGAGAGGCAGGGTACACCCTGGACAGGTCGCCAGACTATCGCAGGGCTGACACATAGAGACAAACAACCACCCTGAGCTCATCTAGACACTTAATTCTGCTGACTATATCACACTTTGCCACCTGCCGTCTTTACCCTGACACCCACAGGAGAGCTGCTTCCCTCCATACACGCACCATGAAGTATATGTCACACCCCTACAGGTTACCCACAAGGCCACTCTCCTTAAATGGGAAAAAGGGTGAGCTAACCTAAGTGACTTTACTTGCCTAACCCTAAAAACATCCAACTATGTTTCTGTTCCTAAACCTAACCACAGTAACTTTTATCTCCTAAATCTAACCTCTGTAACTTTACGTTAATTACATAACTGTACTTTAGAACATAACGTCATGCGTGGGGGATAAAATACAGACTATTCTATGTGAACGTCTTGGTCTAGAAGAACCACATAACGGGCTTAACGCTAGTGCGACTGCTCTATGGGCCCAACATTGCGGAAGAGCCAGGGAATTTTATACCTAGGAAATCAAACTTTTTTGGCTTCAGGTGCCACTGGGCAGCTTTCATTAGAGTGAATGAGGCTCTGCCTCCAATGCTGTTCTTAGTTCTCGTTGTACATCCATGATTTAGCTCGAATTACTTTGTTTACGATAACTTCCTGGTAGAAACCCTCCATATTACATGTATAAAATGAAACAGTGCAGAGCATGGTGCTTAGTTTTTAGTCACCTAAACAAAGGTTCCCCCCTAGAAAATCAATATCAGTTTAATTGTACACTATCTCTAGAATATTGTCACTGCTTTACTTTGCCGTCAGACAGCCCTTCCTGACAGGGAAATGAAGCTGTCATCTCAAAGCTACCAGACTCTATTGACAGAAACAGGAGATGCTGGTCAACTGTTGCCTTTATTAGTTAGTGTATAAGGTAAAGCAGTGAAACTATTAAAAATCCAGTGTACACTTCAACTGATATTGACCTTTTTAGTTACCCCCCCCCACACACACACACACCCCCACCCCCCCCACCCCCACCCCCCATTCTCAGTGGTGCATCGCTAACCCTCCATGCCTGTAAATTTGGTTTATCAAAGATGTTAGCAAAGAAACAAGGTACTTAAATTAGGTACTGCAGAAACATCAGTTGGACCACCTTCTTCAAATATGTATCTTTAAACATTAACGTGATGGCTGAAAATGGCAGCGGACATAAAGAAGGTTACCGACTTCACAAACGTCTGCAATTGAAGTCAGTTGCCAGTGTCTACCAGGAAGGGACTGTTTTTGTTAGCACAGTGTTATGGGGATTCAGTCTATAATCAGAACATTCTCTTGGCTGCTCTCAGTGTCATCTATAACATCTTTTCAATACATTGTCTATGGAGCAGTGCAAGACTTTATACTTGATGACATCACAAATTTGAGCTTTAGCACTCTAGTTTTTGGATTTGGGAGAGAGTTGTTCATATTCGCCTCTATGTTCAGACTTTTTTAGACCATAGGAATAACATGGATTGGAAGGGGGCATAGTTGCCCATTCACATCAATACCGCATTACATTTGATTCATTATTTACCACTAACAGAAAGCAAGTGCTGTTTTTTCTGGTGCAATACGAGGTGTAAGATTGTTTTCATCCCGTTTAGTAAAATGCACAAACAGCACAACAGTGGATTAAGGGTTGAAACAAGTAGCAACATCCTCTTTTGCAACAGGGTTTATGGGAAATGTGGGAGTAATTAAAATGAGAAATGCTAGCACCAAAAATACTGAGACACAGGCTACTAATTGTCTTGACCATGGTCTTGTTTTTTAACTGTAATTATAGAAAGTTGTCACAAACAATTTGACATTGACATATTGGTGTTTGGCAGTAAATACTAGAGACGTAGCCCCTTTAACCAGACATTTCACTTAAAAATTAGCTGCATCCTCGGCTGAAGTCTTGATCCTGATTTATTATCTATGTTTTCCCTTTTGTTAAAGCATTGTCAAATGAGACCAGCTCGCTTTCTTTTCAAGTTAAATAGGAAATCTATACATTCTGGCTGGATTTCAAAGCAAGCCATTCATTTATTTAGATGTCACCCTGGGATGAATGCTCTCTGCCTTGATTAGTCCATATAGGACACATTTGTGGTGGTTTTGAGCCGAAACACCCCATTGTGACCACAAATGGGTCAGCGTGGGGCCTGTCAGGGTCATCCAAGTACACTGTGGGGATTTCTTAAATCAGTTTGTGGCTCAGGAGTGAATAGAGCATGGGAGGCTTTAAATCAAAAATACTGCTGTAAATTTGTGTGACTGTGCACAAAGCATACAGAGGAGAAAAATGGCTCTTCAAATTTCTCAACACTTGTAATGACAAGCCACTTTACTGCTCCAACCAACAAGGAAATATTGAGATTAAAAAGACATTGTTTTTATTCCATATTCTACACGTTGGTCGTCACTTGATTCTTAAGGGTAATTAAGGTCACACACATGTGCAGCAGAAAAGCATGAACATACCGTGTATGACTCGGGGATAAAAGGGAGTCAAGAAAGGAGAAGCGGGAGGGAGTTAGAAATAATGAGAGATAATGAGACCGAGGGAGGAGTAGTTCCAGAGAACACAAAGTGGGCGTGAGGGAATGATATAGCAGGAGAAAGCACGGGCAAGACAGTCGAGAGGGAAAGAAGAAAAGGAAGATGCATCAAGATATATATTACATAACCGCTAATGAAGTTTGGCACAACTACCGCAGCTCTTAGCATCTTTTCTATAATGAGGAACTCGAGCTTCTTTGTAGCGCTTCAGCACCGAGTGTGATGTGACAAGCTGGATAGTTTTTATTTTATTATCTGAAAAGTCAAATTTAGAGAAGTGGTTTCAGTACCTATAGAGATGCCTCTGGGCAGATCCATTCGAAGGCATTTTGCCCACCTGCGTTCATCCTGGAGGTGGAGTACTGGGTACCTCAGCAAGGTAGGCCACTCCCACACAGGAAGTCCAACATGCTCCAAAAATGGGTTTTTTTAAAGGCTGATTTTTTTTGTGTATGTGTGATAAGTCTTTTTTTAGTTGTCAAAAGTAGTTCTTTTGGAGCTTTCCATCATATCATAGGTCTTCAGCAAATTGATTTGTGATTTTTTTAATTTATAAATCATTACATGGGCAAATTATGAGACAAATGGCCCCTGGACACAGACATGCAGAAGGCCCCACCACCTGTCTTACATTGGAGCGAGAGACACATACTGTAGAACTGTTAAGCCTCATTCTGCTGATGTTTTGCATCTGTTTATTTTCGTTACGCATCTTGTGTCTCTCTGTAGTCATTTTGCATCTTTCTGTAGTCGTTATGAGTTGCTTTGCATCTGTTTGTAGTCATTTCTTGTCTCTTTGTAGTCATTTTGTAACTTTTTGTAGTCATTTCATGTCCCTTTGTAGTCGTTTTGTGTCTCTTTGTCGTTGTTTACATCTCTTTGGTAGTTACTTTGCACCTCTCTGTAGTCATTTTGCATCTCTAGTTGTTTTGCATCTCTTTGTAGTTGTTTTGTGTTTCCTTGTAGTGACCTTGAGTCTCTTTGAAGTCATTATCAGTCTTTTTGTAGTCATTTTGTATCTCTGTAGTTGTTTCGTGTCTCTTTATAGTCATTTTTGGTCTTTTTGTAGCCATTTTGAGTCTTTGTAATTGTTTACATCTCTTTTTAGACATTTTGCATCTCTTTGTAGTTGTTTTGTGTCTCTTTGTAGTCTTTGTGTCTTTCTGTTGTTGTTATGAGTCTTTTGGTAGTTATTTTGCATTGGTTTCTAGCCATTTTGTGTGACTTCGTGGTTGTTTTGAGTTTGTTTAGTTTTTACATGTCATTTTGCATCAGTTTGTACTCATTTTGTAACTCTTTGTAATCATTTTTTAATCTCCTTTTAGTTGCTTTGCATTTCTCGGTAGTCAGTTTGTGTCCCTTTGTGGTTATTTAGCCTCTTTTCGTAGTCGCTGAGTCTCTTTGTGTCTCTTTGCAACCATTTTGCATCTCCTTGTAGTCATTTTGTCATTATCTGTAGTCATTGTAAGAGTGACATTTTGCAGGTGAAGGAAAGGGGGTGAGGCCCCTGGGTCAGTGCCTGGTAGGCCCATTCAGTAATCCATCCATGATTAAATATATTCTAAAATGTACAGCAAATGTAAATCTTAACTGTATTGCTGCATTGTTCTATAATTTTATTATTTTAACAATATCATTTCTAAATACTCAGCCGTAGATGAATACACATTTGCTGTAGGATTGATTGATTCAAAATACACCGCCATGCCCACAGTAATGCCCAGGTCCATGAAAATCAAAGAACATGTCACTTTGTGCAACAGCATGTCTCACTGATGTCTTTTAAATATTTTTGGACAACAACAGAGCACTAAAGGAACAAACTATACAGTAGCTACTCAAGAAATATGAAGAAGGATGCATTTATTGAAGGTTTCAGTCTTTTCATGTGTTTTTGACAGAGAACCAGCCTTTAACTGTGTGAAAACTCCATTGAAATGCACAGATAGGAAAAACCACTTTACATGCTGCATTGACTTTCACGAGGCGTTCGTGCACCCATGTTGCTATAAGACAACAGATTGTTCCTGTGATGTGAAATGTAGTGGCGTAACACCCCCGAAGCCCCATGCGAACAGGCTGTTTCATTTTGCAAACACCAGCGTCCGCAGTCCGCCTAGCATCTGGTTCCTGTCAAATCACGGAGAATTATGCTTCCCGTTTTGGCTCTTGGGGGTGGGATTAGCTTCATCTGTGAGAGGCCGCCCGGCAGCAATATGGAGAGCTTTGGGGTGTGTGTTTAACCTTGCGCCATGATTAGAGACCCTTCTTGCCAGTATGTCTGTTTAACCACTTGACCAGTAAAGCTGAACGCTCACTCTTCCTGACGTTGTGGGAAAAACATATAGAGAAGATAAATTCAGCTGTCACTCTATCTTTTTAGATGGCTTCATCTTCTTGATGGCAGCTGCCTCATACAGACAAGCTCTCCTCTGGGCTGACAAACAGTGAGAGGAACAGCCAACTCTAGCATCTATTATGCAGTGATTCCTCGACAGTCCGGCATATTTAGTAACATGTTCCCTCTGCAGTCCTGTCACAGTGAAACAGACTGACTTCCACTCTCTCCTCAGTAAATAACCAGACACAGGACAGGATAATTAAAGTGTGTGCTGAAATCCTGACAGGACCTGAGTCAGGATGGTTTTCACCTGGAACACACTGATGGATTGTGATTTTTTTCTTCTTTTCCCCTTCTCCTCACCCTTCTTCTTTTTTTTCTCTCCTTACTCCTTCTTCTTTTTTTTTTTTACTGTGCTTCTTCTCTTTTTTTATTCTTCTTCTGTTGCTTCTACTGAGCTTCAGCCTCTCATCTTTCTTGTTCTTCATCTTTCCATCTTCCATTTCTCCCCTTCTTCTTTATTGTGGTCTTCTCTTCATCATTTTCTTTTCTTCCTGTATTTCTTGTTCTCGTGCGTCATCTCTTCTTCTTCTCTTTCTTTTTATTATTTTCTTTCCCTCTGTTCTTTACTGAACTTCTCCTCTTAGTTGTTTTTCTGTTGCATCCTCTCTGTTTGTTTTCCCTTCCTCCTTTTCTTTTTCCACATCATCCCTTCTTCTACTAATTTTTCTTCTTTTATGCGTGTCCCCTAATTCATCCTCTGTTATCCTTCACAACATCATCTTCCTCTGCGTCTTCTCCTCTCCTCCCTTATTCTCTTTCCTCAACATTGCCACATCCCTTCTTTCCCTAATTCTTTTTTCCCTTTCCCTTCTCTTTTTCACTTCCTTGGCTTTGTCTTTCTTCAACTGTCTTTTCTTTTTTTTTTAAAAAGTATTTTCAAGGCATGTGGCATTTGACCAACTTTACAAGACAGCCCCTCTGGTTCTCTCCCCTCATTTTGTTTTTCTTTGCTTTATCCTCATTCTTTTCTTACTTCCTCCTTTTCCTCTGCTGCTTATCCTTATGCAAGGGCCCAGTTGTGATCCAAGGAATTATTATCCTTCTTCGTCTCCCTCCAAATGAAACCCCTTTTTTTTTTTTGAAGGGGCTAAAGGTGCTCGAAAACTCGTGAAACTCGAAGCTGGTTTCACTTACGTGTACGGAACTTGGTAGGCACATGTATCACCCCAAGACTTGCAAAAAGTCTTCATACCCAACAGGAAGTTAGCCATTTTGAATTAAATGTGTAATTTTTGTGCATTTTTGGCTGCTCCCAGGGGTCGTATGAACTCCTCCAACAGATTTGATCCAATGACTTTGAATTTTATCTGTACCATCTAAAGACCTTGGACATCAAAAGTTACATGTGCAAGTTTTCATTGCTGCTTGCAACTTTAATGTCAGATTGTAATTAAAGAAACATCTTCATCATGATCAGAGTTTGCTTATGAGTCCTTTTCTCTCTCCCCCACCCTGTGTACATGTGTATGCTGTGTGTTTTTGTGTGTGTGTGCTCTCCAGGGATCTACGAGGTCCTGCAAGAGTGTGGAGATAAGGCGAAAACAGTCGCGGTAAGACACAGCATTGTTATGCGATTGTGTTATACTGTATGCAGATGTATGCACTTATATCATTAGAAAACTAGCAGGAGGAATGGTGAAGGTGTCTGGAATAAATTAAAGATAGATTAGAATTATCAGTTTAACCAAAAGGTATTTAAGCATCTTTTTTTGTTCAGTGTTAAAAGCTCCTTTGACTCCACAACATAATCTTTAACAGGTTTTCTCCAGAGATGCAAAAAGTATGACTCGGAGGATTCCGAAGCGATTGTTTGGACAAGGAGGGAAATAAATTCTGCAACTTTTGTGAAGTAGTAAATCCACTGTGATCCCAAACTCGACTCTATTTTATAATGCACATCAAAAAAGGATTGTTTGTGTTGATATTTCACCTTTTTTCCTAGGAATGTAAATTATCCTTCCACCTCTGTGTTGTCTGTTATTCTTCAGGCATTGACTGTTCCTCATGCGAGGCTTTACTGTATGCTCACTGGCCAATAAACCCGATCACTGTTTGGCCAGTGGAGTAGATTGCATAACAACAGCAGAGGTCGTGTCAACAGTCAGTGAAGGATTGTAAATCTTTTCCTTTCCAAAAAATATAAGAGTGAGCTGTGGGAGTTTACATTTGATCAAGTGGATGTTTGCGATGAACTCTGTCGTTAGTCCCCGGGAGAAATTGGAGAGTTCTGGAAATGTTCTCACAGCAGCTGTAAAGGAGAGATTCACAACAGTCCTTGTAAAGATGATAATCACTGGAAACTGGAATGCAGTTATGAGTGGACCAACCTGGCGCTCCTGACTCTGAGTTAATGGTGGGGTGTGTTTGGAGGGTAAAAAGGTCGAAGCCGTCACAAACACCTCTCGCTCCCTCTGCCTCTCCAGGAGTCAGAGTGTAGTTCAGGCCATGGAGGAGAACTATGAGGTGGACCTGGTCTACATCACAGAGAGGATCATCTCTGTCTGCTTCCCCGCCAGCGCAGAGGAACGCAGCTACACCACCAACCTCAAGGAGGTGGCGACGATGCTGCGGTCCAAACATGGCGAGCACTATCTGGTGAGAACACCCCTTGAGTAAACCATATGACTCCTATTACTTTATTTTGTCAAACTATGTGTGTGAAGTGCCCAATTTTTATGCAACTTGGTGGAAGGGTGTAGCATGGTTCAAGGAAGAAGACATTTAATTTTGGAGCCAATCCAAGTCACAGGGCAGATACACCAATCATTTTTCCCTTGTGTTAACATTGCCCAATAGGTCAGTAGGCGGAGGTCTGTGCTTTCCAAGTGCCCTTTCTAGTCAATTTAAAAATGGACCACATGCCCATTAATGCTTCAATGTTAATATTTCTTGTCTGTCTGATTTCAGATTCTCAACCTCAGCGATTGGAGAACTGACTTATCAAAATTAAACCCCAAGGTAAAACAGCTCAGAAGCTGCATCATCTTTGTTGTTTGAACATGCAAATCTATCAAGTGACCTTGTGTTTGAGAGGAAACAAACCAAAAAGAATCCCGTCTTCTGTTCCTGATAATCCCCCTTCAGGTTCTGGAGTTTGGCTGGCCAGACCACCATGCACCTGCGCTGGACAAGATCTGCAGCATGTGCAAGGCTATCGACACGTGGCTCAATGGAGACGCGCGCAATGTAGTGGTTCTGCACAACAAGGTAAAGCAGAGATAACCTGGATGCCTTTTTCCCCCCTATGGAGTGGTGAAGGCCTGACCTGCCCTACTCTCCTTAAGACTGACTCGTGCTTGTTGCCTTTGTTGATTGGGTTGGGTCGGTTTAGACAAGGGAAGTGAAAATGCTTTGGGTTTTGGAAAGAAAGTGGGGTAAACCAGTCACATTTTATACTTCATTCTGCTTAACTTAACCCTGCTGTCCTTGTCCGTGGACACTTTTTTGTGCATCTATCAGTAGCAAAAGCTCAATACACTAATCTGTGTAAAAATGAGATGGCAGCCATCTCTGCCAAGTCCATCCACAATCAATCCCGGCACAAAACTGGACAAGGAACAAAACCTGATCACATTTTATGGTTAAAACTTGTTTATTTATTCTTAATGACATTTGTAGTTTGATATCGCATACAGCTTTTACAAATGTTAGCCATAGTAACAAGCTAAGATGCTGTTAATATGGAAGTATTCCTTTAAGGACATTTGAACTTACAAATTACAAGGCTTTTATACATGTAGATAGATGTGTTGTGTTGTTTTGCACAGCCATGTTCAGGCATTGAAATGACTGTTTTGAATAGTTTTAGACTTGAACAGTGACCTCTAACCCATGGAGTTACAAAACAATGAACAAATGTTGCATTGTTTGCAATTTTGTTTTTGAAAAACAATGTTCAGGAATTGAAATAAACAGTTTTATACTTTTTTTACGCACACATTGTGACACTTAAAACTAAACCCAGTGTCCCCATTTTTTTTTATGCTTATTGTTCAAAGATAATGCTTAGTTTTTCATACTTATCAGGTCCAACTAATCCCAAACAGCTTGGATAAATTAAGCATGCATACCAACAAAAAAGCTCAGGTCTCAGGATAGGGAAAAATGTGACAGGTAAACAACTGCTCAGAATGTAAAACAAAAGTATCTGTTATTGTCAAGGGATTATTGGGCAACACCCACCTTCTCATGCACAGTTAAAAATGAAGCCTTGTGTTAGTTCATGCCGGACATGGAAGTCATACGTCACAGCTGACAGCCAGCTGACTGGATCATTGCTCGAATCAGTCACACACCAATCACAGTCCATTCTCACAACAAGGCAGTCCATTTCAGTATGGCCTCCCTGCTACACCAATGCTGCCACAGTAGTCTAAAAATGTGTAACTATTCCTTTAAATGTGAAAAATATGTCTGTAATGAAATATGCATATGTGGCTTCTGACCTTCTAAAATCACCATAAATCTTGTAGTTATTTAATTCTTATAGTTATACAATCCATTCAGTCTTGTTCAAACATACACTGCTATATAATATTTGCACATGCTGTCCAGATGAAGCAGAAAAAGCAGAAAAGAAAACATTTTTCCAGCCCCACTGCTTTATTCTGGAATAGACTCACTGCTTTTTAGAGTCGGGCCGGTCACTTTAAACAAGCAGAGTGATCAAACATTATTTCATGTTGTTTATACTTCCAGCTTTGGGGTTGTCGAATTTAATTCAGCAGCTTGCTAACCACTACGTTACATGTGAGGATTTGTTTGTTCCTCTGTTTTGATTAATACAACTGATTTTTTTATCCCTTTGAAATGTTTCCTGTTTCAAATAAGCTTTTTCGATTCAGACTTGCAATCATGTAACTGAGTCTTGTTGTCTTTGTTTCTGTGTTGCAGGGGAACCGAGGTCGAACAGGGGTGGTGGTGGCTGCGTACATGCACTACAGCAACATATCCGCAAGGTATTAAACATGTCGTGGTTAGCAGATACATCCAACAATTTCCTAAAATTCAGTATTGTGTTGTTATTGGCTGAGATTGATCAGCAGAGGTGAAGAATTTAGTTAGATTTAGATTTAAGTAGTTCAGTCCTTTGAATTTCCTCCTCACAGGGTTTTGTAAGGATGGGAGCACCAATCAATCACAGTTAGGCCTCTAGGTCTGGGACTGGAGCAGCCTTGAAAATTAAACACCGATGTGATTATTATGGCAAAACATTCAGGCATATTTTTCTGTGAGAAGAAGCACTCCAGAAAATGTCATCATTCTTTAATGCAACCAGATGTTAATAGGTGGGATGGAGCCAGGAGGATTTAAAGCTGCCTTGTAAATGATGAAACTCAGGGGATATTTCTAAATCTCAAACTTGTGAAAAATATGCAGGTCTTCCCAAAGATAAAAAAGCACTTTAGAGTTGTGTCAGTTTCCGGTGTTGCCTGTCCGGTCCAGTGTATGAGCTTAAACCAGTTTGAAACCAGCATTTGTCATTGTAACAAGTTCTGGGAAATTAGAAAGTAGTTTATATCAGCAACCTGTGCTGATGGCGTCATGGTGCTAAATCCAACTTGCAGATGTCTACGTTGTGTTTGTTTACCAGAAAGTTCAAGTGTTTTTTGGGTAACGAGATGTGACATGGCAGAGTTAATCCCTCAAAAAGGCTAAAACTGCACTAGATTGGCAAGACTTTGGACTTTAAGCAGACAATAGATCTTGCCTTGCTTGACGCAGCGCACCATTTTGATTCTATATATTCTTGTCGCTTGTATTGAAATTGCCACAATGGATGAAGAACAGCTGCTTCATGAAGTTGTAATGAGGACAGATTTACGCTAGGTTCACACTACATGATATCAGTCCAATTGTCGCCTGACCCAGTGTCGTAAGGTGTCAGCTCGGATTGTGAGCAACAATGAGTGTTTACTCAATAATCCATTGTTTAATCTCGTGTAGTGTACCATAGTAGACGACAACCGACGCCACATCTGGGACAACTCATGACGTCCCAATAGAAAGTCGAGACTGACTGTCCGGGAAAGGGTGTTGTTATGTTCTACTCAGGAGCAGCTGTCAAGTGTGACACCTAGTGGTAAACTTTGGTACCAGCCCAACCATAATACATTGTAGTTTGACAAATAATAACCAGATCTGTCTATTTTTGTGTCATGCAGTGCTGACCAGGCGTTGGACAGGTTTGCCATGAGGCGTTTCTATGAGGACAAAGCACTTCCAGTTGGCCAGCCATCACAGATACGGTCAGTTGTTACCTCACTTCCTGTTTGCTGCTTGAAGCTTTATGAGTCTGACCCTTTGCCACAGTGCCTTGTCTGCTGTTTCCAAATGCTTGCAGCTCATGTTACAAACACGCTCATTTGGAGAGGGGAGAAAAGGAACCACAGACTCTAACTTCAGTCCCATGCTTCAAAATGCCCCAAAGTCTAAAGCTGGAGAGGCTTCCTTGCCTACTTATAGTTGCTAAGCTATTATTGGACAATCACTGGGGTTTAGCGAGCGGTCAGTCACAGAACTGAACAACAGAACTGATCAGTGTTGTGGCCCGACTCCATCTCCCCCACTCAGTTTTCGAAACATTTCACAGAGGAAATTCTTTCCTCTTTTTCTTCTGTTTATCTCCAGTTTAGTTTTAATTGGGATAATTGTGAGTGAACGTCATGGCATGGAGAGAAGTAATCTATCTTGTCTGTCTGACGGATTCCTCTGGTGTCTCTGGGGAGGCTGCGGGGCTTGGTGGCCATTCATTCCTGTCCTCTTAGCATATCAGAGCATATTTTCCTGCAATTTATCTCCACTTTTAGCATTGAGTGTTTTGGAGATAATAGTCTTCTCATGAATAGAGAGCAAAATGGCGGAGTAAAATCCAAACAAGAACGGTTCAAACCAATCATAAGGGGTTTAAAGGTATTTAAGCAATTTCTTATTTTGAATGTAGCTCCCTCGAGGAGGAGTATCTTCTGAGACATCCTCCTTCAACTCATAAATCTGCTTATATTATTATCCCCCTCTGCATTATTAGACAATTAACTTCTTAAAGGCTTGACCCCTCATTGTCTCTCTTCTTCACCTGCGGGGAGAAGAATCCTGATCTGAGTGCTTCTTGGAAAAGATTAGCAGGACTAAGGTACCGGGGAATAAACGAGGAAACACAGCAAACAGCAGAGTACTTAACACCACTTCATTTTGGCTTGTGAATCAGGCAGCAGACCATTCTCTAACAGGTCTATAGGCTTGCCCTCTGCCCTGATGCTATTTCCTGCTTCGGATATAATTATCTCTGCCCCTGGAGTCTGCAAGTATTATGGTCTGGAATGTGTGGCATTAACATCAAGAGTAGGAGATGAGCTCAACCTACACTTACTGCTGCTATAAAAGCTTTTAAAAGTTTGGATTAAAGGTGTTGCGTGTAGCATTTTAGTGTCATGAAGTGATTACCATGTTGGCTGACAATACTAACAGACAGACTGCTGAGAGGACAGGCTGCCTTGTGTGTGCCAATGGGTCAGATTCAGATGGAAATGGCCTGAATTGATTAAAGGCACAAAACTGGATAATATGCAATGTTTTCATACCACACAAAAGTTATAATAGTGTCAACTTTTGGTATGATTGCTAGACAATGTCACACTCCAGACATTCCTGGGATATGTGTCTGAATGATTGATATCAAAATATTGAAAGAAAAGAAGGTAAAAGTTCAATATAATATTTTTTTTGTATAGCACTTATCCAAACAAGGTCACAAAGTGCTTCACAACATGCATGAAAATAAGACAACAATAACAATACAATATTTAAAACAAATGTTAACAGCTGAGAAAAATAGTGTGTACAGAGGCAAAAACAGAACAAAAAGAAACAAAAACACAAAAGTTACAAATCAGAAAATACAAATCAGGAATTCCAGAAATTCAGAGGCTTGATCTAGGGACAGCTAGTGAGGGTAGGCTTCCAGATCTCAGGTCACGACTCGGAGCATAGGTAGTCAGAAGCTTAACTATATAATGGGGGGCTAAACCATGTTGATCTTTAAAAGTTATTAGAAGAAACTTGTGAAATTGTGAAATTAACTGGCAACCAATGGAGGGTGGTATGTCACCTATAATTTGTCCCAGTTAAAATACGAGCTGCAGCATTCTGTACTAGCTAAAGCCGAGCTACTGAAGATATACTGAGGCACGTAAACAATGTATTACAGTAGTCGAGGCACAAGAATACAAAAGCATGAATAAGCTTGTCTAGGTAAGGAAAAGACACCACTGATTTAATTTTGCTAATATTTCTTAGCAGGATTTAATGACATTGTTGACATGTTGTTCAAAGTTCAATTGAGAATCTAAAGTGATGCATAAATTTCTCGCTGTAGATTTTATTAGCTGCCAGAGGACCAATAAATGGTTGTAATTTCCTTGCAAGGAGATCAGGGCCAAATATTATTACTTCTGTCTTGAGTATAGCTCAGACAATATGGGGAGGATGTCAAAATGGGTAATGGAAGGAGAGTGTTTGATGCATTCAGGTAATGTTATTCTGACAGTTTTATTTCTGACAATGAAGATGCTCCTTTGGGGTATTGCTTCCATCTGTAATGTTGATCAGAAGCAATCATTTGGAATTGTGTAACACTATTTATTGAGGTTTAAGAGGAGTCATGCAATATATGGAGGGGCAATAGTAAGTCGATGTCAGGGGTATAAAGAGACTTTCTATTCAGTAATAATTCAGTACTTATAGTACAGGTGCAAAGCAGGGTTAATTTTGTTAGCGAAAAACTGTGACCACATGTGTTCATCAACCACCTTTTTTTCCATGACTAAGATGAAACAATAACAAGACAACACTAACGTCATCAGACACTAACTGTGACAGAAAAATACAAGATGTATGTTAAAAAACACCTCTCTCGATCTATACCCACCAACCGCATCACGCTACACAAGCAAGTATTCATCTATTCATGGACGAGGAAGAATATGTGTTTTTGATTTTGGGGTGACATTTCCCTTTAATATATGACAATTCATTGGCAAAACGCAGAACACGTTAATGTTGCATCTCTCTCACGCACACACGTACTGTAACCACAAGCACCTTTCTCCTCACAGCGCTGCTCTCGTGGCGTCCCCGCTCAGTCTAATTGAATCTTAGTGTGGCTAAACCATCTGGCCACTGACAGCAGAGCACGGGGGGGTGGCATCTGCATGCGGCGACCCCACGGTCAAGGTCACGTTTGGTACCATCATCATTATCATCATTAACAACCAGACCACACTAACTCAACAGACCCCCGACTGGCCTCTGTACACACCGATTCTCCCTGACATTTAGCAGACAAAGGTTGTTTTATCGTCAGAGTGGAATTCACTTCTGGTTGGGCTGTGGGAGAGGTGAACCACACAGGATGAGGGTTTATTCTGTGTGGATTTGATGTGTAATCTAGCCTAAGGGTCCTGACATGCTATGTAGTAACCATCAGAATGAGTATCAGTTGTCCATGATTTTTAGACTTTCCTTTCCTTGCAGGTATGTGCGGTACTTCAACGGCCTTCTTTCCGGACACATCAAAATTAATAACAAGCCTCTGTTCCTGCATCATGTCATCATGCACGGCATACCCAACTTTGAGTCCAAAGGAGGTAAGCATCTGCCTCTGCCAAAAAGAGGCACAAAGAATTGCTGGTTTTCTTGGAAATGTTTCAATTTCTTTGTTTATTTCCCTTCACAGGCTGCCGTCCTTTCCTGAAGATCTACCAGGCAATGCAACCAGTCTATACATCAGGAATATAGTATGGAAACTTTTATTCCAGTTCAGTGTGATTTATATTTGAATCCAGGGCAAAGCTGACCCTATTTGAATCCAATTATTGGATTTTAATAAGAGTTACTACTGTTATCATTACAGCAATGTCCAAGGAGACAGCAACACCAGTATCTGCATCACTATTGAGCCCGGCCTGCTTCTGAAGGGAGACATCTTGGTAGGATTTTATGATAATAGTACTGATACTAAAACTGATTGATACATTGATCAATGCACTGATGTTTTCTTTCTTACTCACCCTAGCTGAAGTGTTACCACAAGAGATACAGAAACTCCACCAGGGATGTGATGTTCAGGGTGCAGTTCCACACCTGCGCCATCCACGACCTGGGGGTGGTGTTCGGGAAGAATGAGCTGGATGAGACCTTCAAAGGTAACGGCTCTCTGGGTGGGTGTGATTTTGCTTTATATATGTTTGTGTTTTTGTAATCATACAGAAAATACAAGTTGCTGATCACAGAACATTACATTAAAGGAATACTTCACCCCCTCAAATGACCATTTGTATATCAGTTACTCACCCCGTGTTACGTTGAATTTGTGGGGTAAACATCGTTTTTCTTGCATGCCTCCACAGTGAACGAAGAATTCAAATACAGAGAAAATTCTTTATGAAATGAAGTCATAGGGGTCCACGTTTACCAACAGCAAAACTGTATCAAAATATCCATTTACAAACTCTCACACAACTTGTGCAGTCTCATGTATCCAGTGGTATGCTCAGTACTTCCCAAACAGACAACCTTTATGATGAGGAACTGAATTAAAGCGAAACCTATCGATGCTTTCTTCAAAGCCAGACTCCTTTGACAAAAACAGCAGTTTTACTTTGCTATACACAGGAGCTGCTGATCTACCACTGCCTCCATCAGTAATTTGTTTGTGTTATTGTGTGACTTTGGTGTTTTAAAGGGTTAGTTCAGATTCACCAAAGTCACACAATAACACAAATAAACTAACTGACTGAGGCAATAGTAGACCAGCAGCTTCCCCAGGTAAAATAATTGTTTTTGTCAATGGAGTCTGGCTTTGAAGAGAGCACTTTCAGTAACAAAAACTGTGATTAAATATGTTCGTCAAAAACCCTTTTTTTGCCATGACTAAGACAAGATGATGAGGAGACGGTACCGACGTCATAAAATACTAACTGCCACTGTATCAGCATGGGATATTGTTGACAAAAAAGATGAGACTAAAACGTAGTTTAAAAATAAAAACTTTACTAAAATCTGTCCTTCAAACTACACCCGCCAACTGTACCACCACGCAGAAGGAAGTGTGCATCTACTCATGAAGGAGAGGGTCATGCTCATGACAGTGCCAGATGTAAACATTAATGGCATCGTCCTTAGATGAGCTTTACCATTAGCTAGCTCAGTGGTACTAGTTGAGCTAGCAGTAGATGCACACCTCCTTCTGCACAGTGATACAATATAGTTTAGTGGAAACAAAATAGTTTCTGCATGAAACTGCTCACAACAAGGTCTGTGGATTATCTTGAGTATTCAGGTCATGATTTCTGGAAAGAGACATTGCTGTTGAGGTTTTCAAATGTATTTCTTTGAGCACCACAAGCCGAGTGCCATTTAGTTCCATTATATTCAAGAGAAGGCAGACATCTCTACAGCCAGTATTTCCAACACTTTTAGTTCAGTTCCCCATCAGAAAGAGCTGTCTGTTTGAGAAGCACCGAGCATAAAGATGGGATTTGGATTGTGTGTGGACCCCTGCAATTTCAATTCACAAAGAATTTTTCAGTTTTTTGGATTCTTCGTTCACCGTGGAGGCACGCAAGAAAAACATTTTCTTCATGAATTCAGTGTATCACAGGGTGAGTTATTCATATACAAATGATCATTTGGGTAATGGAGTATTACTTGACTAAAGAAGTGCTGCAGTTTAAAAGTAGAAAGGGTCTTCTGATGGTGAAGGCAGCTCAGTTGATGATGCTAAAACTATGGAAGGAGGTGGAAAAGAGGAGCTAATTATGATAAAGCTAAACTAGAGCTCTTTGAAGTCTTTAAAAATTGTAATAAACATTGAAACTGTAGCCTGCAAAAGATCTTTATCTTTATCAACCAGCATCATTATCGATTCTGTTTGTAGTTTTTACCTGTTTTAAGATTCAAAATGAATACAAATAAATGAGCCCTAAATTTGTTAAACTGAAATGAAATGTTGACATGTAATCAGTGATTTTCAATATGTATTATTCTGTGTATGTCAGTATAATGCTCTGCACAGGTTTTAACACATCATATTCACCCACATTTGGGTTTGTGCGCATCGGTGTGCATTGTTATAAACAGAAAATCACTTTCATACTGTGTGTCCCTGTACAGATGAGAGGTTCCCAGAGTATGGAAAGGTGGAGTTTGTTTTCTCATATGGACCAGAAAAAATCAGAGGTAATTCTTTTTATCCTGACTAAAAGGGGAATATGGTGTAGACTTTCTAGATTTTTATACCATATCTTAGCAACTTACATTATCGCACCTGATGTTCTGGCAGTCATGACCGTTACCCATTATGCCATGTGTTCCTTAGGCCTGGGCCACCTGGAGAACGGGCCGAGTGTTTCTGTGGACTACAACACCCAGGATGCTCTGATTCGCTGGGACTCATATGAGAGCTTCAGCCAGCGCTGTGAGGAGCCTCCGGATGCCGAGCATGGTATGTCCACACACAGACACTTTGGTGGATAGGACATCTGGCATTGCTGCTTCCGTAGTTTGATTTTCTCTTTAAGATACTTCAGATCAGATCCTAATCTCAGAATTCAGTCGCACTAATTCACATACAAGTTTCAAAGCCACAAGAATAATTCAGTGCACATTAATCAAACTCCTAAGTCACCGCCAAAGGTCAACATCTCTGGCTTTGATGCACTCCACTGAAGAGAAGTTTTGTCTTTGTCTTTCTACTCCTCACCCATCTCTTCTCCTCTCAAACCCCACTCCTCTTAGCTGCCCCAGCAGCCCCTCCGCCCTCCTCCTCTCCCCTGGTCTGTCAATTAGTCCTTTAAATAGCTGCTGCAGAAATAGGGGGGCGTCAGTCGCCCTGCCCAAGGCTGCCCACTTCCCAGGGGGGTTGTAACCTGAGACAACCACCAACCACTTCTAGTTTTTGCTTCTGTACCAGGAGTTCAGAAGTTTGAAACTTGGTTAACATGTATCACGTACCCCTTCCTACCTATTCAGTCATCCATAGAAAAGGAATGTCAAATAACCACATATACAGTAAAGACTTTTCACTGTTGGTTGTTAATATCTGAAATAAACTTAACAAGGCCTGTCACACTAATTACATTATTGACCTATCATACAATATTTGAACATGACCTTGATCATTTTGCTGACCTAAATATTGCCCAACATTTTAGCCAAAATGATGTCAGCATAAACTACAGGCTTTTCACGACCAAACACTTATAAGATGACACAGCGTAGCTTACCGGTAGCCTGCAGCTGCACTTTGGTGTAAAAGAACCGCAGTCCTGATAGTTGTTAGCTTGCCAACCACTGGCAACCAGACAAAAAATCTGTTGTAGTTTTACCCTTCAACAACTTCATCTCCCTGTTCGTGAATTCACCAGTACACAGCCCAGCTCCTAGGCCTTCCATCCAACTGTAGCCAACTGCAGCACACCGGACGGATTATGGAGGTTACTGCAGTGCACAAACCCGTTTCCACCAAACACTTTCGGTATGGTACCTTTGGAACCTTAGGTCCGTAACGTTCCACCCTTAAAAGTTGGGGACAGTCAGCCCAGTGAATTAGGTTCTTTGTTTCTCAGTCTACAACTACTGCAAGAGGCAGCAAAACATGATTTCTGTTCATAGTTATAGTTTAGTAATGTATGTAAATCTCTCCACAGTATGAATAGTTTCAGCCACAGCTCAGCCCTGAGCAGAGTGACCGCCCGCTATTGACCAATTAGCGGATTGCAGTGTTCACAGCTCCACCTTTTGGTACCAGATCTGTGTACTAGGTACCCAACAGAGGGGTGACCAAAAATGTGGACAGTACAGAACGGTTCCATTGGTACCATCCACAACTTTTCATAGTGGAAACGGGAAAAAAAAGCGTACCAAACTGAGCTAAACCATACTGGACTGCTGGTGGAAACGGGGCTTTAGTCCCAAGAGGCATCACTTGTTTGTTTTTTTGTTGGCCAAATTTAATATTAAGTCTCAAACTGAGTAATTTTGGGTTACTCCTATAAATGTACCATTTACATACTTGTATATAGTAACAGGTGTTTTAAATATGTTAAAATCTATATTTAAATGTCTCAATACACTTAAAAATGAACAGTTCATCTTTCTTTGAAAGGGTGTACTTGCATAATCATGCTATTATATTGTCATTACATCAGTGGCATAAAATGGTTTCAAAATGACAATAATATTGTTAATGGCAATTATTTTTTAGACAAAATACTATCCAACAAAAGTAGTTATGATGACAGGCCTAAACTAAATATCACATATTGATAACACCATAAAATATCCTGTCTCAGAGTTTTTAAGTGGGTCCAAATGACAGTCTCTGTGATGATGAGATTCATGATTATTGCTGTTAATCTGAGAAACTTGCACAAACAGGAGGATGTACGCTCACTCAGTTGAGTCAGGACTTGGCAGCCCTTGCGGTGCTGCATCCACTTTTATATATGGGATTTTTTTTACGGCTTCACAAAGACCCATTTCATTTTTATGAACATCCCCAGAGAACGGTTGCGGTAATTGCTGTGTTGCAAGAAGGTCAGTGGGAATCACCAGGATTGCAAGTTTGATCCTAATTGAATAGGTGGCAGCGTTCTCAGCACTCAGCAGAAAAAAACCTCTTGGCCAGTTTATTCATTTCTCTAATTGCAGCCTTCGCTCTTACACTTGGACGTGAAAATGAATGTTCAGAGGAAGTTGGTGCAGGAACACAGTGTCTGTTTTTACAAGGACTGAACAGACGGGGAATGGAGCAGATCTGGCTTTTTTTGGAAGATGCAACAATGAGATGACACAGAGCCAAAAAGAGATTTAATAAAATTGCAGGAGAGCTGTTTAAAAAAGTTCTTGAGCAGCGTTTGAATTATGACACAAAAGACTTTGCAGTTCTATTTTGTGTTTCGGAAAAAGTAATTAACTACCACTGGGAGTACTAAGAGAATGTTAATACACATTGGAGTTGGCAAAACCCGGTGACTACATCCATTGATGCCACATGAATAACACTGACATGACAGAATGGCCTATTTTTACACGCCTCAGCACAGTCGACACTAATCACTCATCAGGTATCATTTGGAGAATCCAGACTTGCTTATTTGTCTGGGTGCTAAACGAATGTTTCATCGTCAGCCGTTGATGTCTGGATGCGTCTAGGGCTCGGCTAACTCATCCTGACGCCATTTTTAACAGAGTCCAATGACCTTGGAAATCCAGTTGAGAGGACCCAACGAAAGATGGGTGTCTTAAAAGGGTCTGCAGGATTAGGCTGCATAGAGTTGTGTGCATTTCACAGTGATGCACACTCTAATGGGGAACGTGAGGAGAGGCATCCTTAGCTTTCTTTAACAGAAGGTATTTATGACAAGTGTAAGCAGTTGTTAATTGCAGCCGTGTGAAGTGTGTATGTGTGAAGGTATTAGCCCAGCTGTTTGTGTTGGTGTCACACAGTATTTTTGCACCGTATGGGCGCGCACAGGCATCTGTGTATGCCTATAAATTTTTATACATTTGTATGCAGTTTTTATGTGGTATGTTAAATGTGTGCGTGTGCAGTGCACCTTGTGTTTGTCGGCTTGCCTTTGCTCCACTAATAGCCGTGTGGTTTGGTGGCAGCTGTTGACCCTGAGGTCAAACCAGTCAGAAGGCCACCGTTTGGGCCACTGAGCTGCCACAGAGCAACTGCAATGCTATGAGCAAATCTGCTTTTTATAAAGGACACGTTGGCATGACATAATTTGCAAAATTACTGAAGCTTTATGGCACAAATGCTCTTCTGTCAAAGGAAAGAGGTAAACCAAATGTTTGGAGAGATGGGGGAGAAGACAGTTGGTTGCAATTTTGGTCTTAACTTTGAAAAATAGTGACACTTACAACATAGTTTGGCGTGAGACAATAATGGCCCATTTGTTTTTGGATGTTAAACGGCCCAGTCGCCAAAGTAAATGTTGGCATTGTACGTTTCTGCAAACTACGGATACGTAATAGTTGTACATTTTATATGTACTAGTCCATACCCATTGAGTGCCACATACAGTTTCACATGGGGTGTGATTGGGATACAGGTCATAGGAAATTGCAGATTAAATAGTCAACTGAACCCATTAAGAAGAGCAATGTATTCAGACAGAGTTTTTGTGAATTTGATAGTACGATTGCTTTATTGAAAGTACAGTAGTACCAGTGCCAATAGTGGGATACTTAGTGGGCTAAAACTGTACATTAGTAGTTGAAATAGCACGTTGAAAGGCAGATAGTTAAAGTGTTTGTATGTTGTATTGACTTAAAAGTGGGGCGCACTGGTAGTTCACATGGAAAAGGTGCGGCTAGCTCTTGTTGCAGCAGTGGGGGTTGGAATCCGGCCTTCGTTCTCTTCTGCATGTCTTCTTTGCTCTCTCTCTCCCATCCTTTCTGTCATGCTTCACTGTCCTAAGCAAAAAAAAAAAAAAAAAAAGAGGCATCCTGTTCTACATATCTACCAAGTTCCAAGTTTAGTAAAAATCGATATGGCGGTTAGGCCTAGACAAGAAATTAGCTCTCTAGCGCCCCCATTTTGTTTGATTGGGTCAATAATGGAGGGGTCCCCTCAGATTATGTGTGGTCATATGCCTACAAAGTTGCATGGTGATCGGTGAAACCCTTGAGATGTTATCCATCTTTATGTGATGAGCCATGCCCTCCGCAATATTCATTGCCTTATAGAAGCTCAGTTTTAGTAAGTTTTCCAACTTTTACCAAGAGGGAACTTTAGATATTGGTCCCTAGATTATGTTTACCGAGTTTCATGCAGATCCGTCAAACTTCCTAGGAAGAGATCGATTTTAAGTGTTTTTTTAAAAATTCAAAATGGCGGAAGATCCATATAACCAGAAGTTATGGGTTCTTGAGGCAAATTTGTTCCTCATGAGGAGAGGCATCTCTGTGCAAAGTTTCATGTCTCTATGACATACGGGGCATGAGATATGCCCATTCAAAGTTTGCAATTTCAGTCGGTTGCTATAGCGCCCCCCTTTGGCCAATTGATGTAATATTACTTCATTCGCATCCTCCCATAACCCTCTACCACTGTGCCAAATTTCACATGGATTGACCAAGTCAGTGAGGAGAAAAACGTGGAACAGACACACAGACGCACCCACAGACAGACAGAGTGTTCGTCATTATATACTGTAGTAAGATATAGTAAGATAAGATAACATTACCTCTCCTAAAGTGATATAGTTCGTATGACATGAATACAAGCTGAGTTCCTTCTCAGGAGGTGGAGGGGATGGTGGGTGCCAGACCACTGCTCAAGACCAGCCATGTTCTTTAACGATATGTTGTGACATTTTCAGCAGTGTTTATGGGGACAGCTGGGTTTTTTTAATTAAGGTGACGTTGCAACACTTCCAGTGATGATGGTTGCAACAACATCTGGGTATTAAGGCGAGGTCGGCACATTTCCATTGGTGGTTGTGACAAGAAATGGTTGTTTTTAAGGCATCGTCCTGCAGTTTTCATCGTTGGTTGTTGTGACAACTGGGTATTTTTTAAGGTGAGGTCAGCACATTCCAGTGGTGGTTGCGAAGACCCAACCAGGTATTTTAAGCCGAAACATGATGTTTTCCTAACCGTAACCGAGTGTTTCTGTGCCTGAACTTAACCACAGCATTGTCACAACATAAAATTGAAAACTGAAACATAAAGGAAGTTTCAATATACTTGCTACTTATGAAACGTATGAATGTAACATATCCCTGGTTTGTAGAAACATACAGTGCCAACATTTATCATGGCAAATGGGTTGTGTTAAAGCTAGTACTGTATGCTGATGTTTACAAGAGCTTAATGCAGCATCTTTAGTGAATCAAGTAGATGTATCATATGTTTCTAATTTGACCGAAAGTCATAAAATGTACTTAGCACGACAGCAAATGACCACTTAAAGGTGTTCTAGGGATATAATAATCCACTGAGTTCTGAAAAATGAGAATAACCACTAAACATAGTCTTGCCACGGGAGAATAAGTGTGTGTGTGCGTGTGTTCCAGTGTGTGTGTGGTGTACAGTAGGGCAGCAGGCCCAGTGACAGCACAGGCTGTCTTCCTTGTTTACCACCCTCCTCCCATATTTGGCTGGGGCCGAGCCCTGAAACATGTCTGGAATAGCTGGATAGAGACAGACAGAGAGACAGAGATAGAGAGACAGGCACAGAGAGGCAGAGAGAAGCAGAGAAGATCAGAGTTCTGCAAAGATTTGCCAAAAGTTTAAAGCAAATTAAGCCATTTTTGTGGGCTGCTGAAGTTTGAATAAAGAAAGAGAAAGAAGGGGAGATTAAGGCGTGAAGTAAAATCAAGGAGAGACGGAGAGCAGATGAACAGCATTGGTTGGTGAGTAGTGCTGTAAGGCCTTGGGATTACCAGCAGCTTTCTTCACGGCTCTGAAACCTGTTGAGTTTACATGGCCATGCATAGCTACCAATGGCATACAGTTAATTCAAATATTGTCAACTCAGCTGAAAAGAAATTGTAATATTTGTGTCATTTCTGCAGCGGGGCGATGGTTTCTTGGCAAAACTATACAGGTTTCTGCCCTCTTAAATGTCATCTCCTCACTCTTTCGCCTATGCAAAATGACAAGAATACAAGTTCTTGTTCACTTGGTCTGCAGACACGAGAGTCTGTTTGTCTGTTTATTGCGTTTCCATGTCAGCACGGTTGCATCCTGTGTGTTTGGCACCTATATGGTATAAAATGAGTCATGGAGCGAGCAATTTGTGTGTGGAACATTTTATGAGCGAGCTGCAATTTGGGTATACCAAAACTATTAGGGACCTTGGTTGGTAACTTCATGTGAGCTCCAGAGAGCTTGGACTGGGATACAATGGGACAGTTTGTTATTTAGTATTTGAAAAGTTGCATCTTTTTGTTAGCTTGTTAATTTGTAAGTTTGTTTTTTTCTTGTGGGTGTTTCCAAAGAGATTTCTTTTGTTTAAGTTAAGCAACGGTGTAACTGATTTTGAGTGACTTCACAGCATCCAGCCCTCATTGCCATAAAACACTTTCAAAACTTTGCCACATGCATATAAAACATTTATTATACTGTCTACACTTGTTGTCAAACCTAAGCTAAAAGTGTGCGACAAATTCTGCAGATATGGAGAGCAGTCAGGTATTTTAGAAGCACCCTGTGTGAGTCTTGCATGAGCACATTATGCTTCTAGTTAGACCTCTTGCTGACAGCACGGTGAGCTATAGCAGCAGGTTCAAATCCCAGCTCTGGAAGCCCCTGCTGAGCCAGTCCTCATCTCTTAATGCCTGCTTTCTCCTACTGTCTGTCTAGATGTCTCCATATGGCTTTCGCTCCGTCTCTCTGTCTGTCTTTCTCTCTCTTGGGATCTGTCTCCAGCTCTTTGTCTTTTTTCTATTTGCATGTTATTGATTTTAGCTGACTCAGCCTCATTTGTAATTTCTGAACATGTCTCTGCCAAATCCCTTGTGGAAAGCACAATATAAGTTTGCCTGAGGTTGAAGTACAGGTGCTTGTGAAACTTTATTCATGAGAAATCCCCATTTCCTATTAATACAGCTATACAACTTCAAGTCCTGATTGTCACTGTTCATCTTTTGCACCTAAACTGAAGTACAGTGCTTTCTGTCTCTGAGTGTTAAACCTGTAACCCCAAAGCCCTCAAAAAGCCAGAGATGACTGATCAACATCTAGGTAGACAGCGGGCAGATGCACTTTTATGACAGCTACTGATCCTCACAAGTGAAAGACAGATGGATCAACAGATGCACGCCAGTCAGGAGACAGCCAGATGTACAGAGGCAGACATGCAGGCCAACAATGTGATCCTGTTGGCACACTGGTGATGTAATTTTGTTCTTGTTGATATGCAGATATGCAAAGATGCCAACTTGATGTCTTTTAATATGAACAGATTGGAGCAGGGACAGTGGTTGACTTTAAAGATGCCTGACGGATTTTATAGCGAAGACCACATTATGTGTATCCTTGAGGTTGAATGACAACCAATAAGAGAAAGCGAAAAAGCGTAATTGGTACTACTGTATCGACCTGGTCTCATTCGGAAGTTCAGAAGGTCAGCGACTTCTGGCGTCAGACACTGATGAAAAAAGCCATCTTTTCACATCATTGTTACCAGCGGCATTTCAATCTGACGCCACCTAGCAAAAGGTACTTTCTGAGTCAATGTCTGACGCCGAAATCACAGGGGTATTTGATGAGGTGGGCATGAGAACGAGCTGTAATTCTAACTTCACTTATCCAGTCAAGGTTAAAGCAACCAACACAACTAAGCTAAACATCCTAATCTGATGCTTGATCTGACATTTCCTCTTCTCCAAAGAGAAAAGTGTCGACATGAATCAGATGGTGAGTGCAGCTGGTTGTCAGCCAGATATCCAGACAGTCTGACAGATAGTTTTTTTATGACAGTCACTCAGATGACAGACAGGCGGATGGATGACATCACCCTGAAAGCAATCGTGGAGACAGACACTGATACAGTCACGTCACGTTACCTCAAACTGTGACAGCTGGACACTGGGTGATAGATGGACCGAGAGGCAGACAGGGCAAATATAAAACCGCAACAGTTTTCCTTGTGCCAGTCACTGATACACCAACCATGACACCTTTTTCACTGATGGACTGTCACATCATCCCTTGATAGGGTGTGTGTGTCTTTGTCTTTCAAGCTCCCCTGCAAAAAATTATAGCCATTTATTTGTAGTATGTCTTAAGTAAAAAAGTGGATCTCTACATTCCAAACAAGAGTTTTGCTTTAAGATTTACAAAAAAAATCATTATTTTAATCTTTACAAATGTATACAAAAACAAAATTGATTTGCACTGGAGACAAGTGAAGTTCATTCATTCATTCATTCATCTTCTAACCGCTTCATCCTCTTGAGGGTCGCGGGGGGGCTGGAGCCTATCCCAGCTACATCGGGCGAGAGGCAGGGTACACCCTGGACAGGTCGCCAGACACATAGAGACAGACAACCATTCACGCTCACATTCACACCTACGGACAATTTAGAGTTACCAATTAACCTAGTCCCCAATCTGCATGTCTTTGGACTGTGGGAGGAAGCCGGAGTGCCCGGAGAGAACCCACGCTGACACGGGGAGAACATGCAAACTCCGCACAGAAGGGCTCCCACGTCCGGGATCGAACCGGCAACCCTCTTGCTGTGAGGCGACAGTGCTAACCACCACACCACCGTGCCACCCACAAGTGAAGTTGTCACCAAAAAAAAAACACAAGAATGAATGGCCCAACAAGGATGTTCTTGCAGTGTCTCCCCATGTCTCACATTCAGGTCTTGAAGACAAGTCAGTCAGTTGTCAGTCAAACCCAGTCACCCACGTCTGGCATGCAGACTGTCCGTCATCACGGTGATATGAAAGTTGTGAAGGTGAATGTCACATCCTGCTGAGAGATACCCGATGGCTCGCTGACAACACAGTGTGTGTGTGTGTGTGTGTGTGTGTGTAGATGTTTGTGCATGTAGATGCCTGTCACTACATGTCAGTTGGTATAATTGCACATGATAGAGTGGCTCAAATATTTTGTGCCACTTTGTTTTCATATTTCAGTCATGAGTTTGTTAAATAGTCACAATCTAGAGAAAAGCAATAGGTACTTCTGCTTTTTTCTTCAGAAATTTTCAGCAAAATCAGAAAAAAAAATCTTAGATGTGTTTAAATCCAATACATTTCCAAAATTTGTTCATTTATCTAATTTATGCTGCTTTTCTCCAAAAAATATTCTTAAATTAATTACAAATTTATTTATTAATCTGCATTAATCTCTCTTGAAACTGACTACTATCTGAGAGAGACATTTAAGGAAGTTTAAGTTTAGTATTATTTTGGTCTGCTCTCACACATACACACCCAATTTCCTACCAACCCATAGACCTTCTCCCAACTCCAAAGAGCCCTTTCTAGCACAGGTCAACTTTCCACTCTAAATAGCTCTTACAGTATATGTGTTAATGCATGTGCGTGCAAATACGCCTTCATAAACATACATGAAATCATACACCATATCTAATAAAACTATGTTGAGGGACATCTTTTCTAAGTGGATGAGAAACCCACCATGGGACCGTTGAATTATGTGTGTAAACATGAGATGTGTTTCTTTATTTATATGTGTCTAAATTGCGTAAAAGTGGGTTTGGTCTTTTTATAAGGTCATCAGGCCCCCTATAAGAGTGTCAAGCCCATCTTTAAGTTTCCATCACCCCTGGAAACTTGGTGGTCAAATTCCAAAGCAAGAATCCACTCAAAAACTATTTAAAAATAGTATGTAGCGGATATTGTCCTTTCAGGAATTTGTATTTTTTTAATGATGCAAATTTGACCAATCCCTGTATTGTTTTTCTCATAATTTGATATTTTTTCAGTTAGTACCTTGTTGAAGGTGGAGTCTGTGATTCTGAGCCTAGATTGTTAATAGTTTAACTCAACACCCAAACAAATACCCCCGTTTCCATTAGTGCTCCGCACGCATATACCGCATATACCACTCTCATGGGTGAAAGTCTGTGTTTTGGATCCATTCACCACCTCTCCCACCCGCCCTACTCGGACTTTCGCCACCTTAACTTTTGGACGGCCTATTTCATCAGTGTCTGCCCGCAAGTCACTGCCCAAGTGCTGTACTGGTTTAGAATCCCTGAATCCACCTTTTAGCGCCATAGGTGCTAGTTCCAGGACCAAACAACCTACATGTAGATTGGATATTGCCAAGAATTAAAAAGTTGCCATACTATACAAAATGTCACACATAAAAATTACATTTAGAATGGTTTACTGATGAAATATATTAATATATAAGGAAAACAAAAGTGGTCCTAGAAAAGAGCCCTGAGGAGCCCCTCACAGATCTTTAGGAAATCAACAGTACATTTCAACCCTGCCACTCACGGTTTTCTTCCATGAAGGTAATGATTCTTATCCCACTTCTGATTTCCTACATTCAGTGTTAAACTAACACTGGTCACACAACAAAAACTCAGGGAGCAACTTACGTGCACAAAACACATTCAGCGACATTGTCCAGCACCAAAATGGCTCGCCAGCAATGTTCTCAATGCTTAATAGGTGTGTTGACAAATGTGCAGCCTCAATCACCCTGGGCCTGTAAATGTGATGTCAAATGTACTAATTATGTATATAATCCACATCCCAGCTGGTACATTTGATACAGCAATAACAGTGGTTGTAGCACATTGTCTATTTATAATAAATTGTTGACCACAGATGTTTAAATGGCTTTTTAATGGCCTCCAAGGCTGTGATGTGGCAATGAGACACTCAGACGAACGCTTAAGAGAATACAGGCAAGAGGCAGGTGCTGTTTGTGTGTGTGTATGTATGTGTGTAGCACTGTGTGAGCAATGCCTCTGGCACTTTCACAAGCAGAGAACACCTGTCACACAAGAGAATACAGAGAATGGACAGGTGTGTTTGTGTTTGTGTGTGTGAGAGAGAAAGAGGCTGACATTAGTGCTAAATTGATGAAAGGACCAGTTGAAATTCTACTGGTTCCAACTGCAAGTTTACCTACTTTTAAAGTCAAAAAAGTTTTTTTCTCAGTACTTTATGTACAAATACTTCTTTGGATTGTTGAGTGTTTTGGATTTCAGTGAATATGTAAATGAGTAGTGGTAAACGTGGCTTTGTCCTTTGAAGCAGAGAGAATGGCATGTTTCGCTCGTTTACCACAGTAGGAAACAAGTTGTTAGCTATTTGTCATCCAAGCCTCAGAGACTCAACTGATCTAATTTGGGGTCTGCTGCAGCTATTTATTGACACCAGAAGAAAGGTATTTGTTCTATTCAGATGGAGAGCTGCTTGTTTGTGCCAGTCAGTGGATTTAATAGCAGGCTTGAGGTCTGTTATTCAGCTCTCTGACATTGATACTACCATACAGTAGGTGACACGGGGTCGGTAGATATTTTTGTTATGTCGTTATACCTGGATTAGAGTGCCACTCAGGCCACATTTTACTGTCTGAACCCACCCTGAGCCTGAGAGAGTGGTAAACAAGCCCAACCTGAGCCCATTATGCATTCTGGTTTTTATGTCTGAACCTGACCCCAGCTTGATGCAGTTAATGTAACATTATTGACGCACTGTGTTTGCACCTGTTATGCTATTGTTGTTACCATGGGTACAGCTTGTCTGTATGCCATGACATGTTACACATGTGGCACCTTGTAAATGACCAGCAAAAGACATTGTGTTATATAGGCTCATGTAGGTAGACTGTTTAACCAATTATTGTGGTTTATTTGGAGTTATTCTGAAGGACCGTGACAGAATCCACCGTGGATGCCTTCAGCACTGTTCTCCATCGGTCATTGGTCTTCCAGCAAAACTGAAGTTCCATTTGAACGTCATTTGTAAATATTTATCCGCGCTTTGATTGATCTGTCCGGTCCTGTGAGACGCTGTCAGGATCCAGTTGGGTATCCACACTCTAACCTGTGTCATAGTATTTGTACTTCAGTGCAAAGTCAAATTAAGATCCAGTAGAGTTGTCATGGAAATGTAGATGATCAAATTTCCATTTCTAATATTGTCATTTTAGAGCCTAACTAAGAAATCACATCGTAATTTCTCAACATTTTTGTCCACTGCTGATCTTTCAGTCTCAAGATTTTCATAGTTATCTGAAATGAAACACTGGCTCTTTGGAAGGTGAGAGTTTTGCCGACAGACTGCTCACCTCCTGGTCATCCAAGCTTAAGGACAAACTCTTTCAAGTCTAGTCACCTCTGCTGCCATCGTATATCTACAAATATGTGTACTTACGTAGTTGTGGTGATGTGTGTGAGTTTCTCCCAGCTTACACACATGCCATGAATGTGGGTCAAATGTAAAGGTTGCGACCTTGCAGCTCTTGTTTAGGAAGTTCTTGTCATGCCATCATTGTTTGGCGCTTTCGTTCTTTACTAAGCAGAGAGGATTACACTAAACTTGCAGATCCCTTGTCTCTTCTCATGTCGGTGAGTAAAAGAAAATAGCGAGGAAGATGTTTCAGTGGTGGGACTCACCCTGGAAAAAGGCATACTTGACCTGTGAGTCAGCTGCTCCTGTGACATTTCTGTCGACACCTTATCTTGTTGGCGTACATTTATCAAAACTTGAAAAAATTTCAGACCTTCACTTTTTTGTTTTAATGAAAAAGGGAATGTTTGTGACTGAGTGATTAAAAAGACGGATTTTAGATGATTTTGGTTCATTTGGATTTATAAGATCAGCTAACGTTGGTGCCTGTGGGTCTGTTGATGATTCAGTGGAAACTTTTTTAGGACAACATCCCCAACAACAGGCACCAAATTGAAACACCAAATCAAAAATACATCCAAATGTTTCCTGGTAATGCAATTATAATTGCGATACTGCAGCAACATCTTGGGCCTCTTACCCAAAACTGTTGCTTTGTGCAATGCCTCTGTAAGCCATGACATGTCATATAACACTGTCAGCTCCCCTGCTTTAACCCCGGGATGGGGTTAACCAACAGCTGGAAAAAGTGTCACCCTGGCAAACTTTTTTCATTTTTGCCACAGAGCGTGAAAAGATCATCTTTTATGGAGTAGAACAAGGGCATCCCCTGTTCTGTTAAAGGTCAGGGTGAGACAGCTGGTGGAAAATCTAAACCACACTTCTCTGAAAAGTCTTAAAAACTATAGGTTATTTACATCCAAGTTCTTAAAAAGTAATCCAGTCATTAAGGATGTATGCCGTGTAGGGAAAAATTTGTCTGCAAAAAGGTTGTGGATACCAAGGGGAAGGGGGGTGACCCAGAGTGAGGGGATCCCCTCTGATGACATCACCAGACAGGGGTTCTACAGTCCCGGGCAGACAGATGGCGAGGGAGTTGTAGTTTATTTGAAACAACGTTGCTTCACAGGCAGCTGGGAGGTGGTGGTGGTGGCATTGGTGGAGGAGTCCCTCCCCCGCTGCCGGGAACAGACACAGATCATCCCAGAGTGCCAGCTCACCCCTTTCGGCAGCTTCAGTGTTACAGCCCCGCCTCACTTCAGTAAAGCACATGTTGGGTGATGAGAGGACATGAATCAGAAAGGACAGGGAGAGTGAAGGAAGAAGCCCAGAGGCAGAAGGTTCAGTCACCGAGGTGCTACTGAAGGACTAACTAGGACTATGAAATGTGCATTTTTGATCTCAATGTAATTGGCTGAAGAGGAGGAATAATCTTGTCTTGAGTGCAGGTAAGGAGGATATGTTCACTCAATTTGATACTGTGACTTTGAGGCATTTTAAAAATATGAAAATCAGATATCTGGGATTGATTACATTATTGCTGGCAAGGAAAAAAAGCAGTTTTATGTGGTCTTTAAAATAACTTTTTAAAATGTAATTATACTTTTATGTCAAAATGTTGTCTTTCAGGCCATGGATTAAAGTCTTATTCCACCCAAATTAACCCCAACTTCTTGCCCTTAACTCTCATAATGTTAATCCCTGTGTCGTCATTAAAAAAAACCACAGGAACAAACTGTGTTTACAACTTCCTCGCCTGCCCTCTCACTCCTGTTGCTACTGTGCCTGTGAGTTGTTGTTGACATGGGTTTTGAAATAGCTGCGGTCCAAGTGATTCGCCATCTGTCCCTGGAGGGTCGCTCAATTTGGAATATCCCCCATATGAGCCAGCCGTGGATCACTTTTCGTGGATCACTTTGCAAATGTATAACGGATATGGGACATCATTGTTGGTGTATCACTTTCTTCTTATAAGCATAAGTGTTACCACAGAATGAGCTGCTGCTTGTGATTGTTGCTTTTTGTGGAAGCAAGTATAGTGTTTTACAGTTTGAAATAGAGCCCCAGCCTATAATTGAGGTACACATTGTGTGTGAATTACAGTACTGTACCTGACCTCTGTTGGTGTGTTCATGTGCCACAAATTAGTTGAGGGTTTTTTTTTTTCAGCATTCTAACTTTTTTAAAGGTATTTGTTCCCATGGTTGAACTATTATGGAGCTAGTGACAGTCAATTTTGGCATCAAAAACAAAATTTGGCTCTGACAAATCCGCCAAAATAATAAAACACAGACATTAAAAATTATATTATTTTTGTATTTTGATTTTCTTTTGGCATGGAAAAAACTGACACTGAAAAAGAATGACATGAGGAAAAAACAATTGAGATCGTCATTGAAAAACACACCAGAACAAACATCAAATAAAATTAAAATCAGTTTTAATGCCTGCGTTTTATTATTTTCGATGCCAAAACTCACTGTCACTGTTATAGTTCTTTACATTAAGACTTTCCAGTATGGTCTGTCAAATAATACATGTGAGACGAAATGTCAAACGAATGTCTACACACTTATAATACTATAAACAGATGGTGGTTTTCCCCCATGCTTTATGGTGTTAATTGCTTTTGCCAGGAAGGAGCGATAACTGTCCAAAAGTTTTGTACTTTTACTTTAGACTCCAAAATTAGGCTTTTCAGAGACTGCGTGGCTTCCAGTGTTATTGTGGAAGCTATAACTGTTTTGGAAGTTGCTGTAGGTAAAGTTACTCTTCTGTCCTTCATTTGAAAAACATTCAGGACAAAGGAATTTGGTGCAGTTTTTGTAACTGGCCAATTTGCAACAAACTAAATACACTTAAAAACAGATAATAAAAGTATGCCATTTCCATACATATTTTAATATACCTATATTTGACACATTCTTGTGAAATAATTCAGTGGATTCTTTGTGCAACATGTAGGCAATCAGCATGACTGTGCCAGCATGATTCAGCAGCCAGAAATCAACTTGAAGACAGCTCATCCTCCCCCAGTCCAGCTCTGGGCTTTTAAACTGGCACTGTTGCTCTTCTGTTTGGCTCGCACACACCAGCTGTTTCAGTGTGTTGGACAGGAGCCGCCCTGGTTCACGTCAGACCATGTGGCCCTGCACTGACGCAACGTGACAGTGGCTTTAGCGCTGCAAATTGGCTATTAATAGAGCTGGAGGGGGCTGTGTTGCTGGAGGCTGGGCTCCATGCTCAACGTCGGGGGTCAAAAAAGACGGGTGCAGAGGGGGGTCAGTGTGCTCGTGGTGTGAATGATCCTGTTCCATGCAAATGTGACTTGAAGATTGGAGCCAATGAAACCTATTGAAGCTGGCGTGTGAAGATGAGGTGATTGAAGTCAACTCAAGCAGGTTTTGTACTTCTGAATCCTCTACAGTTCAAAAAGGACTAGTACTGTATGTGCGCCTTTTTTTCCATGCTTTGATTCTGTGTATGGTTTGGAGGGGGATTAGATTTTCCCTAACCAGTCACTGGAGAGTCCATACTGATGCAAAGCCATGCCAACATACCGGTTTTGCCCGGGTTGTAGAAGAGGAGGAAAGCAAAGTGAAACAACCTGTGATGTCAGGCAATATTAAGATGATATGACAAGTCCCACCTGTGGCACTGATTGGCTAACCTGTTCCCCTGCAGCGCTCATTGGTCGTTTTGTATTTAAAGCAGTCAACTTGAACTGTGGCGTGAGCACATTCAAAGGTCTGGACCCATCTGAGTGTATGTTTGGAACTGCTTGAAAACATAAACCACTTGAATAATTTTAGTGTACATCTCTTCACGTCTCTTTCAGATGTTGTTCACACCCAAGGTCCACTTGATGGAAGCCTATACGCCCGGGTCCGCAAGAAAGACTCCCTGGAGGGAGTTGTCACCATCAACGGCCTCCCTGTCCATGAAAATCCCTTGACCAATGCCGAGAACTCGATACAGCATCCCAGCCATCCTCTTCAAACCAATGACCAGACCCTTCCAGTTACAGGCCACGCCTCCCTCCCTGCTGTCGACCACACCCTCTCCGTGAGCAGCGACTCAGGCAACTCTACTGCTTCCATCAAGACTGATCGCACTGATGAGCACAGCCAGTCCGTGCAGAGCGCCGTGAACCACAACAACCCGACAACAACCCACCCACCACTCAGCCCACAGGAAAAACGAGACCTCGACCAGCTTCTGAGCGGCCTCGAGGCACCGACTCACCAACGACAAGCCTACCTATCCACGTCCACCAGCCCTGGAGGAGGTGTCAGACACCTGGTCCCAGCACAAGTGCACGTTAACGGGGGCCACACCAAGCTAGTTGGTGCCCCTTCAACAGAGGAGAGGGAGACAGATATTCTTGATGACGAGCTGCCCAATAGCCAAGAAGGCAACAGTGTGGACAGCTTGGGCACACTCTCATCCCTAGAGGGCCAAGCGACGCCGGCTGACCTCTACTATCAATCACAGACGCCTACAAGCAGGCAGAACGACGGACCCTACCTTGAGAGAGGTGTTCTTGGGGAAAAGTTAAGCGAGATGCCAGTGCATGGGGTACGAACACCTACAACGATGCAAGAAAGGTCTGTGGACTCTGCATCACCACAGGGGGGATACAACAACTATCAGAACGGAGGAGGGATGTACCGTTCACAGTCATTTGGGAATCCGGCAGCCAGCAGCCCAGAGACCAACCCTAAACTGATGCCCAGGGCGCCAGAGAGGAGCACCAGTAGTCGGGAGGCTGTTCAAAGAGGTCTCAACACCTGGCACCAGCATAGCCTCCCAGATGATCCATTTGGCCCTCCTCTTCAGTCAACCCATAGCTTGCCCCACTTTCCTACCCCAGCGTCGCAACGAGACATTGAGCAGTCCATTGAGGCACTCAACATGCTCATGCTCGACCTGGACCCAATCAACTCCCACATGTCCAAGTCTCACAGTGCGCCTCCTGGGGAGAACAGCCTCAATTCATCCCAGGCACCCTTCTCCCAGACCCTTGCAAGACCCTCATACCAAGGAGACTCTGCCATCCATGGTTACAGTAACTCTGGGTCTGTCAACAACTCCTTTCATCAGCCCAATCGATCAACTGGGAGAGTCTCAGCGTTGCCCAACCAGAGCCCCGTGATGGAGTCCCCGATGTATTCTCCTCAGAGGTCCAACGCTGGCTACCAACCCCAAAACACCACCCCAACACACACCCCAGAGCCCTACCTCCACACACGCCAAGCAGCCCACCAATACCCCACAGATCCCTCCCCTAATTTCAACCAGCAGGTGCCAGTGAAGCCGGTGAACTCGTACCAAGGCAGCCTGGTTTCCCATTCCCCAGACCTTCAGGGTTCGTCTCCTTATCCGGGCTACAGTGCCTCTTCCTCTCCTCTCCCCGCCCTCACCCCACAGCCCAAGGACACGTCTTCTACATCCTTGCCCAGAGAACAAGATGCAGAGGAGGAGACGCTAAACTTGGAGGGCCTGGTGGCTCACCGCATCGCCGGTAAGGCTTGGGGTTTTTGTAAGTTAATGAATGGTTGAGGGAGGGAAGGAGTGAGTCAATTTCCAGGGTTTCAGTCATATTTGAGGCTTTGTTTGTATTTCACCACATTTCAACAAGCCTAATCAAATTTTATTCTCTCTGTAAGGGTTTGCGGCCAAACAGACAATTATGTCTGACATGGAGTACAGATTATATATGTACTGAATGAGGGGGGGAAACACTGCTCTTTCATTCATGTAGCCAGCATCCATTGTGGCATTTCATATGATTTCTACCAATGAAATACATTTGAATTCTTGAACAGGGGATGTAATGTAGATTGCCACAAAAAAGTATGTAACTTTGACAACAACGTATGCAGACATGATGTTTGTTTCAGTTAGTTACATATCAGAAACAGGTTTCAGTTTGAAAAAAGAATTTCAGTGAATTTGAAATAAGTGAGAATCTAAAGCGGCACAGTGTGCTTTGAAAGTAGTAAGATTTAATGTGCTATTATTGTTATGTAAATATGCAAAAATCACTTGTAGGGTCCTTAAAGGTATAGCCCCAAAAAAATAATCATTTGTATATCAATTACTCACCCCATGTTACACTGAATTCAGTGAACGAAGAATCCAAAAATTTAGTCTTATTTATCTCAGTAGTTCCCAAACAGACAGACCTCTCTGACAGGGAACTGAATGGAATCTGAAACTCATCTATGCTCTCTTCAAAGCCAGACTCCATTGACAAAAACAGTAATTTTACCTCACTGCTGCTCTACCACTGCCTAGATCAGTTAGATTGTTTGTGTCATTGTGTGACTTTTGTGAATCTGAAGTAACCCTTTAAAACACCAAAGCCACACAATAACACAAACATATCACCTGATCAAGGCAATGCTAGACCAGCAGCTCGTGTGCTGTCAATGGAGTCTGGTTCTGAAGAAAGCATAGATAAGTTTCACGTCCTGCTGGAAAAGGCTTGCATACTACTGGATTAATGAGACTTGGATTATACTGCATGAGTAGTATAAGTTTTTGTGAATTGTTGTTTTGATATAGTTTTGCTGTCGTTAAACATGGACCCCTATGACTTTAATACATCGAGAAATTTCTCAGTGTATGGACCCTTCATCCACCATCAAGGCACGTGAGAAAAACAAAGTATTCTTCACATATTTATTGTAACACAGCATGATATACATGATATACAAATAGTCATTTCGTGGGTGAAGTATTCCTTTGATATGTTTCATAGGCAACATGTGCTAACAAGACTCAATGGACTGGACACTTAACTGTATTCAGAGTTTATTTAGTAAAGTTTGAACTTCAGCAGGAGGCATCTTTAGTCCCAAGCACCGTGCAGCATGTGAGCTGTGCAGCTTTCACCAGTTTCTGTTACAGATTCATCATGGGGTGCCGCACCAGAGGAATGACCTGCAGTCATAAAATTAGCTCTGCGGCTGAAATAAAGCAGAGCTTGTGAGAGTGGAGATGGGATGAGACTGAGTAAGAATAGCCGAGCGTTTAGAGGCTCCAGCTTCCATGCATTGTTTGCCTCCATATTTACGCATGTGAAACCATGTGGGTGCTCCCAGGTGCCTCCCAGTGGAAGAAAGTTGTAAATTCATCCCATTTTTAACCATTTTTAAACATGATATTATCATCTCACCTTGCAGCTATATAACTTAAATAGACTATGATCAAGTTGTCATCTCATTTGACAAATACCATTTTCTCTCCACTTCCATTCATTTCTGTTCTGATATTTCTTTTCCTTTTTTGTGTTCAATCCATCTCTGCTGTTTGGACAACCCTTCCCACCATTTGCTTCCTCCACTGCACCTCTCTCACCCTCCTACTCCACCCTCCTCCTCCACCTCCTGCCTTCCATCCACCACCCTGACCTCCCTCCCCTGGGGAACAGAGTACAACGCTCGTATTCGGGGCATCAGTGAAAGCATGACCACACAACAATCTGACCGCCGTCGCTCCTTTTCCTTCTCTGGTTTGTCCATTTTCCCTCGCTTTTTATTTTCTGCCTTTGTTCTTATTTTTCTCCTGCATTTGTAGAATCTTTCTTTGCTTCCCAGCCATTTTCTTTTAAGATTTTATGATTACTTTCTTCATTACTTTTAATCAATTCCTGTTTGTGCTCTGTTTCTCATTTTCCACTGCTTTTTTTATTCCCTTCACCTCTTTACATACCTCTTTCTTTCTCTCTTTCTGCCTGACAAAGGCAGGTTAACGTTATGGTCAGACTTTGCTTTCAAAAGTAATAACATGAAAAAAGCAGAGACTAAAATAGTATTGCACTATATTTTCCTGTGTAGGTTTATCATCTCATAAAATTGCAAAATATTCCCACAGTGCTGCAAAAGCAATATATAAAGCTGTTTATGAAATATACCTAAGATGACATTTCCACAGAGTGAATATTTTGGGTGTTTCAGGGGTTCGCTCCAGAGGAATGACCCCAGAAGTGACGCAGGAGACGGGCCGGCGTCGGACCACCAGTGAGGGGCAGTACCAGAGCAGCCATGATAACACACCGATGGTGGATTCGCCGGACTTTGCTCACAATCTGGCCCTCAACCCAGGAGGAAGACCCAGAGAGGTCAGCATTCATATTTAATGTTGTGAAATCAGATTAAAACAACTGCAGATGTAATTTAAATATAATTGAAAAACAAAGTGACACTTTGAGTTCAATGGTAATGTTTTTGTTCTATATATCAAGTACTGAAGACATTGCATGGCAGGATTTTCAAACAATTTTACACAATGACCTCAGTGTGGAAATTCTGGTATCTGTTTGTACACCCGTCCCCTTTTCATCTTTTCCAGGGTCCCATGCACAGCTACCGTGAGGCGTTTGAGGACAACGAGGCGGACGGGTTTTCGAGCAGTCCCAACTTTGGAGGCGGCGGTGGTGAGAATTCCCCCCAGACCCCCAGCTTCCCCATGTCACCACAGACTCCTTACTTCAACATGTGTAGGTTCAGCCTGCCTGCAGACTGGGGGCGCTCTCACACTGACCTTTGACCTGAATTACTCTCGCCTGTCTTTGTTAATTGATCAAAAAAAGATTTAAACAGTGAATAGATGGGTAAGAAAATAATTCCATTTCTTTTTATTTCTTTTTATTTGATTAAGATATTTTTTATTTCATCTCAGTTGTACAATGTGTTGATTTGCTGCAGAAACGACACATGTTCACACCAAAAAATAAAAGGAACTAACTGCTCAAAACTATGTTAAATAAACAGTCAAAAATGCAGTTCAAGTGCACCTAAAACAAACTAACTAGTAAATCAATATATGCTAAAACTACTGCAAATACATTTCATTACTTTAACTCTCAGTAGCAAATGAAATGCAGCCTCTCCTCGCAGTCACAAGCCTCCCATACACTTTCTTTTACACCCACAGACGTATTACCTACTGCAGGATTTTCAGGGCTGTCATGTGCTGCACTATCCACTCCACAACTTCCTGCAGTATGAGTGTGGGCCACATTTGGCCCAACTGTGGAGTTAGCAAAAGGTGTGGAGTCTGTCCCATTGTTACTCTGCGTCACTCCCATCACCTGTAGCGCAGCACACTCCAGCTTGACTTCAGGACACGCAGGCTTGCCCTCTTGACCCCAGGCTTCGTAACTCAGCGGCTGTCCGTCCACCCACAGCCACTCTCCGGGGAAAAAGTGCAATCCAATCCAGACGTGTGCTGTGGTGTCATTTTTGCTCAACTCTCTCTGGATCAGCAACATCTCTGTGTCCGACGCCACGCTGGCCAGGTCGCGGTGATGCTCCCTGCAGTAGTTCAAAGCTTCCTCCCAAGTCTTCCTCTCCCTCACCACGACCACGCTGTAGCACAAGAATGGATCAAAATAGCCTGCCGTTGCATCGTGCCACAGATAGTGACGCATTATGCCGTAGTCTTCGTACGCTCGGTTGTTGGGCTGATTCGCTGCCCAGAAAAAAGTGGACACTGCCCCACCCCCTGACCATGTCCATTTCTCAGGGTCTGTGGAATTCCTTTCAAATCCTATCCAGATGTACTCATCACTGTCATCGATAATCTGACGAAGTCGCTGTGTGTCGTGCGCATTACTGACAGGAGCCAGATCTGTGTGATATGTCCGGCAGTACTTTTGAGCTTCGTGCCAGGTCTTTCTCTCCCTGATGAAGACGTATTTGCCAAAACTTACAGACGAACTCAGCAGGAGCAGGATGAAGGTGAAGGTTTGATCCATCACTGAGCTGCGTCAAAGAGTGACACAGAGTCCTGCTGCACATTGAGGACACAAAGGACTTGTATTTGATATATATGCTCCAGATTGTGACCCTTTGTGTTTTGCATAGGGCGGGCCCTCCTTCACTGAGTGTTCAGGGGCTGCTCACTTCTACTTTATGTAAAGCCATAAGATTTTAACATTGTCAGCTTGTTAGTAGAGCTGCAACAGTTTTTTTTCCTTGGCAACTTTCATGTTTTTGATTTGTTGTTTTTCATGATTTTTTAGGAATTCTATCATCTCAAATGGCTTGAAAAATAGTGCTTATAGCTGCCATGAATAGGGAATAAATTCCCCCAGGGGAGCATGCCCCCGGACCCCTCTGGGTTTGGGCTAAGCCCCAAATGTTTACAACATCTTGTTCCGCCCCTGCCTTGGAAACATTAGTTTGACCCAAAAAAACAAACTTAGCAGAAGGTATTCTTTAAAAGCTTTCCCAGGACAACTGAGGGTTATATTCTCGGTACACCAGCTGGACAGTGTAACAGAAGCTTCTTTGGACATTATATTTTTGGGGTGAAAAGGTTGACTACTAGTTTTGTTTAAACAAGCAAAAGTTATTTAATTAAGGTTTGGGTTTAAGGTCATGGTAATGTTGGGCAGTTGGGATACAGTGTTGGGCATACAGAGAGGTAAAGCCCACGTTTAAATAACACAGCACTTTTGAATTTGCTTCAGGCAAAACATGAAGTGTTGCATGACTTTACAGACAACGACAACAGCACACAGCAGGTGTGTGCAAGTCATGAATTTGAATGAGAACATAGTTTGTCATTTTTTAACTTTGGAAAACATGTTTAGAGAAGACCAATGCTAAGAGGAGTGAAAGAAAATTATTTAATCATATTCTTCCTCTGATTCTTGTCTGTCTCTTCCTCCTCTTTCATTTAATCAGCTTTATCTCCTGTTTTTTGTGTTAATCAAATATGTAGAATTATGGACAATGGGCTTTATTTGAATGATGTTGTCAAGCACTTGCAGCTGGTGTGCAACATAAAATATTTGGGAATTATCAAAGCAATTATACTGCAGCATTTTCATACCTTTTAACTTTTTTCTTTTATGTATCTCTGCAGTATGTTGTTTATGGCTTATTTGCAACCTGCAAATCTTTTGCATAGGAAACACATGTGTGTTGTGTGTTTCCTGCAATATTTAAAGAAGATGCAAAGTTTAAGCATTTCTGACCAGTGTTGCATGACCACTGTGTGTCGTCAGGTATGTTGGATTCTCACAGCACCAACCTTTTCTGTTTATTATTTTTCATTTACATGTTACAAATAAGGACAAATGAAAGGACAATCAGATATATTACTCTTTCCACCAAACTCCTTGAGACATTAGACTGGATTTCGACCCTGTTCAGCCAGTTTGTTTGACAGATTGTGTTGACTGTGAGGACACTTTTGTAAACCAGCCCTGCCCCCTCTCCTGCAGTCAAGCCTTAACACACAGCTGTTGCAGTAAGAATCTGCTCTGTGGCACAGACCTTCATATTTATCCCCTCACCCCTCATCATGCCACCTTAAGTGAGAACTTGTCCCAAATCCCTGTCATGCTGTTGATCTGGATTCTTTTGTAAGTGGAAGATAAATGAAAACGAAGAGTTTGTTTCCAAAATGCTGGACGTCCCTAAAGATCTTGTCTATAAAAAGACTATATTATGCCTTACAATTTTCATCACTGTACTGGCATCAGTGACAAAAAAGATGGAATTTCCTTGCTTCTTATTTTGGAAATAACTCTTCAGTTTTTGAACGACTTTCAGTATCTTTTCCACCAGGCATGGCAACATTAATATGTCCCCATAATCTTCAACCTTTATCCGGAGTTACTGACCCGATCTAACCTGGACCCGATCATTGTTTTTGGGTGGCAGCATGCTTTAAACCTTCCAACGTTTTCATGACTTCATCCTTGTGTTGTAGATGGGTGCTTATTGGCTCATTTTCAGCTGCAGCATCATCATTTGTTTGGGGTCAAATTGCAGTTTAATTTAATAGGACTAAAAATAAGAATATGAAAGAAAGAAATACATTTACACATCAAATAATTAAGGTTCGTACGTTTGTACCTGATCTGGTGTGCGGAAACATGCAAAATGTCAGCTACCAACCTAAGAAAAAAATATTCTAGCTTTAAGTTTTTGCAAGATTAGAGCTTTATCTATGTCCTGGGCATTTTGACCTTGGACCTTACTGTTTTTGAATCATTTTTGTGCAATGAATGAGAGCATTTGTGCCTAATTTATACTTATTCCAATGTTAAACCTTTAATTTTATTGCCTAAAATAGAAATATGCACACCCTAGTGCTTGTGGACCACTCAAAAAAATAGACTGGTTAATCTTATATTGTGTGTAACCTCAAACATCCACCATGTAATGCATTTCCATGCAGCATTATATCGATACCAAAGTGAAGAATTGTGTCTTTTCATGCTTTACATTTGTTGTTTTTCATCACTGCATGGCTTGTATGTACAATTCTCATCTCATTGTCATCACTGTTGTGTATATTTTGTTGTAACTTGCCTTTACATCCCTCTTTATTTCTTTCTTTACCCCTGCAGCCCGCTCTCCTCCTGGTCTGACCAAGACTCCTCTGTCAGCGCTGGGACTGAAGCCCCATCACCAGGGTGGACCAGGTCAGGATTAGTTATTAAAGATACCAAATTACTTCATACAAATTTTGGCAAAGTGGGACAGTGCATATATTTTTCTTGGTGTAAACATGATACAGCCTCAATAAAGAGTTGGAATTGGTGCAATTAGAGTATTTGAACAACTTTAAAGCTACTTAAGAGGATGCAAAGGTAGGATAGTAAATGTACAGTATGGATGCTTTGACTTTGTTCAGATTCTGCCAGTGCAGCATCACCGCATTATGTCATCCTGTAGCTCTGTAGATGAGTGAGCAGAAACTGGCTTTTAACACTGTGGTTGTTAGTGTGTGCTGCCCTCTGCTGCTCAAACATGTTATTACCCCTGGAAATGCTTCCACTAAATGCTCACAGCCAACACACGCCCTCCAGTTCTTGCTTTGCGCTCAAATGTGTCCTCCTTGTCTCCTCCTCTTCCACACATCTTCCTCCACTTCTCTGGCTTTCTATCTTCTCTTGCTGTCAGACTCTGATTCTAATGATGGAGATCAAGGTAAGGGAACGTCTGTGGCTCCTCCTGACCTTTTTCTTTTTTTGTTTTCTAACAGTTTTGTGTTTCACTGCCACCAAATGTCTTTTCTTTCAGTTCTGCATCCCAGCTTTCCTCAGAATGTTTGTTGAAATTTGAATCTTGTCCTATTTCTGTCACTCCAACTTCCCGTTTGGGTCCGACACCTAATAACTGCATCCCATTTGGTTCTGGGAAAAAAGTTCATGAGACACTAAGCTGAGACTGACTGTGTTTCCATGCTTTGCTGTTCTCAGATAATCGCAATTTTGGGGACTCCAGAGCACAAGCGTTCAATGCTCCTCTCACCTCCAGCAGTCCCATTTACAGCACTGATGGGTGAGTGGAAAAAGAAAAAAGCCTAGTTACTAAAGTGTACCACTTTGTAGTGTCATTGTGTACCTGCAAATTAGGGAGCAACAATTTCTTTAAAAAGAAAGTTGAGTATAATTTAACTTTTTGTGTTACACATTTAGAAATGGTCAAATAATTACACAGTCAACCACTGAACTAATCTATAGTCAATCTGCATATCAGATATGGTTGTGATGTTGTTGTAAATAACAGTTAAGGTGTTGACTCTTAATACAGAATACAGATAGGAAAATAATAGTCTGTTTTTGCTTTTATTGTGTGTAGAAGGAGGATTGGTTTTTCAGATGGTGCCCCGCACAACCCCGCCTCCTCCTACCCTCACAGGCCCGCCTCCCCCGAGGGCTCCCAGGTCAACATCATGGGCGTTCATACCGTCCCCGGCAGCCCCAACACCCTCCACCGCACAGTGGCCACCAACACGCCACCAAGCCCTGCCCTACAGAGACGCCTGGGTCAAGCCAGCCCCTCACTGACCAGACACCCGTCCCCTGGCGTCCCCTCCAGCCCTCTGATTGGCCGAAACCCTAAAACAGCAGGCGCTGGCGTGCCTCCTAGCCCCCTGATGGGGCGCCGCATGGCAGGGAGCAGCTACGGCACGCCTGATGAGATTGGAGCTGCTTCACGTCAGGGGAGCACCCAGCCACTGGTGACGCCTGCCTTCCCCGTCTCCCCGCAGCTGCCGGAGAAGAGGCACATGTCTAGCGGAGACGCAGAGAGGACAGACAACAAGAACCTAACGCCAGTTAGCGGTGGCAGCACGCCAAACCTGTCTGGCACACACACACTCCCAGATGTATCAAAGTCCATATATGGTGAGACACACAAACGTGGCATGGTAGTTTACCTCACAGAACGTTTGTGTCCTCTGCAGTTATCATTTTTCCTGTCTCCGCTGTCCAAACAGATGGTTATCCAGACATTAAGATGAATGTCAAGTTTGTCCAGGACACGTCCAAGTTCTGGTACAAGCCAGACATCACCAGAGAGCAAGGTTAGATATTTCACACAACCTACTGCCATGAATTTATGAGTAAAATAACAATGACAGTTGTACTCTACTTGATTGTGTATCCTCCTTAATGTTCTTTGCCCTTCTGTTTGTCCCTTTTTTGTCCTCTTGTCAATGACTCTCATGCCCCTCCTTTTTTAATCTTCTGGTCATTTCCATTTCTCTTTTTCTTCCTCTCATTGTTCACCTCCTTGGTCTCTTCCTCTCTCCTTCATTTAGCCATCAATCTGTTGAAGGACAGAGAGCCCGGGGCGTTCATCATAAGGGACAGCCATTCCTTCCGTGGAGCCTACGGCTTGGCCATGAAGGTGGCCTGCCCACCACCGACCATCCAACAGAACAAAAAAGGTAATGAAATTAACTATTATAGAGTAAATGTTTTATGTAGAAACATGGTATCTGATTCTTTTTTGTGATGTTTTTCCAGTTGGTGACATGACTAATGAGCTGGTGAGGCACTTCCTGATTGAGACGAGCCCCAAAGGCGTCCGTCTGAAGGGTTGTCCCAATGAGCCCTACTTCGGTGAGCTCTGTTTGTGACTCATCGATCAGCATTTCATTTGATATCAAAGTTATCCACTCCAACAGAGAGATCCCTTGATGTTTGCAGGTTGTCTTTCTGCTCTGGTGTACCAACACTCGATGACTCCACTGGCTCTGCCCTGCAAGCTGATGATCCCCGCCAAAGGTCAGCTCTGCCTTCTCATTTATAGATTAATGTTAATGGCATTAATTGCAATTTAAGCAGCTGTTTGTTTGTTGTAATCAGTGTTGCAAAGTTGTTGCTGTTATGATTGATCTTACGTGTTCTTCTATGTTGTATTCTGTCACTCACAGACCCAAACGAAGAGGCGTTGGAGCTCGCCACACCTACTGATCCAGTTGTTGAACTTCTGAAGCAAGGAGCAGGTAAGCTTCACTGCAGTTCACCTGCAGAGTGATGGTTTTCACAGGTTTACGATAGTCTGTATATGAAGATGGATGTACAGTAGCCACTGTGACCTCACCCAATGGTTTGTGGACTCCTTGGATTTTTGGAGTCAGAAGGGGCCATATATGGCTAGCTGCCAGCTCGGTTAGCACAATGCATGTACAGTCCATGGTTAACTGTGATGATGCTAGATTGCAGTTTGGTTTTTACACTGCAGTCCCACAGTGCCAGCTCAGCTTCCATTATCACTTCCGAAAGTAACCATGAATATTCTTAAGGAGAGAGAAATAGTCAGGCAGAAGTACTGATTAAATGAATTTCCATGTAACTTCCAACAGCTTAGAGTCTTACATTGACCCTCCAACAAAAAGAACAATATTGCAATTTCTACATCAAGCCTTGCATTAATCAGTTAATTGCTTACCTTACAGTTCAGAAAGTTCCTGAGGACGCCCATGGTAAATACTGGTTTGCACTGCTCTGCTCCATCATGCACTTATACTGAATGTGAATGTGATGATGCCTGCTCTCACAGAAACAATGCTTTCATAGGGTTCTGCATTTTATTTGCATTTGAGAGCAACTTAAAATGAACCTTCAAATGAAAGTATGGGGGAAAAAATGAAATGCATGCACAATACATGAAGAGTCACAGTCAGCTGCTCATCTAGTTAGAGAGTGTGCAGTGCATGAGAAACTTAACTACACAACAGTAGATGCTTTTCAAACACTCCTCGCTGCAACTCACGTCCCCATACATTGCATGCACATTGCTTTCCTCTGTTGTCTGTTTTTATTTATCAGTGCCTCTGTGTTTTTTACCTCTAGCGTGCAATGTTCTCTACATCAACTCTGTGGACATGGAGTCTCTCACGGGGCCTCAGGCCATTGCCAAGGCGATCAGTCAGACTCTGGCGACCAACCCTCTGCCTGCCGCCACTACCGTTCACTTCAAAGTGTCCACACAGGGCATCACACTCACTGACAGTCAGAGGAAGTGAGTCCACACATGCAGAACTCCTGACTTTTCCTTTGAGATGGTGTTATTTCTCACAATGTCATAAGCTGATTTTAAAGGAATACTTCACCCCAAAATGACCATTTGTATATCAGTTACTCAGTGTTACATTGAATTCATGGAGAAAACTTTGTTTTCCTCTCATGCCTCAACAGTCAACAAAGAATCCAAAAACAGAAAATTCTTGATGATTTTTAAACAACAGCAAAACTATATCAAAACCTTCATTTACAAACCATCACACAACTTATGCAGTACAATCCAAGTCTCATTTATTCAGTCGTATGCTCAGTAATTCTCATAGATACAGGCCTTTCCAACGGGAAACTGAACTAAAGGTAAAACATATCTATGCTCTCTTCAAAGCCAGACTCCATTGACAAGAACAGTAATTTTATATCCCTGAACAAGGGAGCTGTTAGTCTACCACTGCCTTGATTGGTTGTTTATTTGTGTTATTTTGTAACTTTTGTGAATCTGAACTTGACGGCTACGCTATGTCCAGGCGGTATCTTTTCATCTCACTGAGGACTTGTGCTGTCTTGGTGTTCTCATACATGGTTCGGACATTCCATCTTCCAAGGCGGATCTTGGATTTGGGCGCTAGTAGACCCTCTTTCGCACTTCTGACTTCCTTTCGGCTTTCATCAGGAGTGGTTATCCTGGCACCATTTTGGTGGCTGGGGTCTGCTAAGGGCCTGATGTCAATAGTTTTGCTCATTGTAGTTTCTGTAACTGTTTTTTATGGAGTGGCATTGTTAGCGCCACACCCAACACCCAAGCTTGGATGGCCAATGTGCTGACTTCATCACACTAGTATTCTTATCAACTCTATAAGAAAATAAGAGTTTAGGATTCAATGAAACTGGCAAAAATGTAGCCTGAACATCAGCAAGCCTTATGCAGTGATTACCATAATGATAAAGACATGAAATCATGGAAGACCGCAAAAAAGAGTCTTACTTTGGCGCCCCCAAGTGGTGATTTTTAAGATGTCACTAAGTAACTGCAAGGATGCTTCAATCACATAAAAGTATCATATGGTCGCTTTAATAGATGCAGGATGTCACTAATTACCCCCCATACACAAACTAGTTCTTTGCTGAACACACTCATAAAAACCCTTATGTGTTCCTCTGCAGACTTTTCTTCAGGCGACATTATCCCATCAACACGGTAACCTACTGTGACATTGATCCCCAGGACAGAAAGTAAGAAACCTCAAGACCATATTTCTCAAGCCAGCATCAATAACAAAAAACTTTTTTTTGATCATTTTATTAAAATAAAAATCTTGTGTTTTGTTTCCAAAGGTGGGGCAAAGAAGGAGGTGGCTCAGTGAAGTAAGTTTAAATACTTTGTAGTTCGGATAAATAGGTATCTAATGTATCTCAAAAAATTAATTCACCCTCCAAACACATCTTGGTTGCTTTTTAAGGTTATTTTGTTGCTTGAAAATTACTAAGTTTTGGGTATTTTTCACTCAATCCCACCAGGCTTTTCGGATTCGTTGCAAGGAAACAAGGAAGCACAACAGACAATGTCAGCCACCTGTTCGCTGAGCTGGACCCAGATCAGCCTGCCTCCGCCATCGTCAGCTTTGCCTCCAAAATGATGAAGCGGTGAAACACCTGACGTCCAAATGGCAGTGGCCATTTTGAAATCTTCCTTCATCATTGGTGTCTTTTTTCGCCGGGACTCGGTGATGTCCTTTTTTTCTGTTTCCTGTTGGTTTGTCTCTGTTTCTCTCTTTCCTTTCTCTCTGCCTTGCTGGTTTGTCTTTTTTGGAAGAGTCTCTATTTGAAGGATTTCGGTGTGGATCCAGAGTGGCGCTAGTGGATGTGTGGTGTGGAGCTGTGAACGTGACAAACATGGAGGCCATCGAAGGGAGAAAATTTACTAACAGGGGAACCTGTAATAGAAGAAAAATGCTCGCTAAAGACTAAAGGAACAATGCTAAGTTCAGTCGAGGAACATGTAAGGACTCGTATGTTTCAGGGTTTTCTGTTGTCGTTTTTGTTGATTGATTTACCAAAGGTAGTTGCAATACAAGTGCAAGAATGATGTAGCTATTAAGCCATTATTATTTCCTCTTTTCAAAAGATGAAGTGTTGAACAAAAAAGAAACAAAGAAAAGAAAAGAAATACGGTTTCTTCTTGAACTCGTCTTCAGGAAAAAAGTTGGCCTTGATGGCTTTTAGCAAAACAGTGTCTGAAGACCTTATGCATGTTAGCTTGATCTTTAATCTTGGTTCTTCTACCTTCCACAAAAATCATTGTGAAATCCTTAGAGTGGTCATTTCCGGGTCTGTTGTGTGTTGGAAAGGGCTCTGCAGTGAAACAACGACTGATCTTAAACTGCGCATAGCAAACCAGACTCAAAAAAGAGATTGGAAAAAAAAAAAAAAAAAAAAGAACGCCACGCTAAGGTCACAGCACTTTGTGTCAGTACACACTTGCATCACCTCCGGTCCAAGCCTGATATCTCTCTCTAAAAACTCGCTTATTGGATTCCTGAAATCAGCAAGCTCCTGACAGCATGGCAGACGGAGAGAGGAAGACTGTTTGTCCACAAGATGGCGGCACTCATTCAGGCTTGGACCCTGCCCCCCTTTTCCTCTCCATCACCAACTGCTTGCAGTAGTGGATCTGTTGATATACGCTGCCACTGAAACACACTGGAAATCACCAGGGAATGGCCCAATGACCTGGACCTATGCACTGTTCTTTATGCATGTTGTTGTCCCAAATTGCACCCTCCCTCATAGCTACATTCAACATCACTGAAAACATTCTATGCTGTGTGCTAAAAATGACTTAAAAACCTTGGGACACTGAGGTTGTATGACTTGTCAAAGACTGCATGAAATAGACAACATTTTTTGTACTCTCCTCAGAGTCCTGAAAAGAAGTAGACAAACCCCATTGTTGAAGTAGTCACATGATGGTGAAATGCTATATTTTTACTTTCTTTATTTTTTGGTCCATTTGAGCCAGGGTTACCTTTCACTGTACCAAGGACAGTCCGGTCTTTGTTTTTCCTTCCACAGTGTCGTCGAAATTTACATTTAGATACCTTTTAGAGCAAAGGAAAAAAACACACACACACTGTGCGCAAATGCCTGCTTGTTGAATACACGCTCAACCATTCACAATAAGCTAAGGAAAATTGATATTGATATAAATGTACATAGATATACTACTTTGAAAGGTGACATAGCGAAAAAGTATTTATTTTTGTTGCTTTGGTCCCTCATGATTACTCATATATACATATATTGTACAGTCTAGATAAAGAAGATTACCTAATGGGTTGAGAAAAAAATATATACTTATTTTGGCTAATGATTTCAAAGTCTGACGATTTTGAAATGTGTTTGAATATATGGTGTACATTACTTTGTACATGTATATGTTTGTTTTTGGCTCGTCATGTTTTTCATTTTTGCGTTCTCTCAGAACGAGGTAGGGCATGAATGAGGTAGAAGAATTGCATGGACAGAAGCATTTGAGTGTGTTTCAGCAGCAGGAAACACACTCACAGAAGCAAATGTAGCTGGTAGACGTTAAGGTAAAGACATTTTAGAAAAGGGAAGCAGGAAGAAAAGTTCCGAAGCCGACCTCAAATGCAATATGAAAACAGCTGTATGTACCCATGACAGTTACAATTATAATTTTGCCAAAGATTCAAACACTTTACATCTATGCTGACTGGCTGCATGTCGCTTTTTACGTTCAACTCCATTCTTCACACACCTTGCTCAGCTTTAGCAGCAAATTTAAGAAAGGTCAACCAGCCGGGACACACAGAAATGTGTATTATTGGTCATGTAACAGGGGCCCATACAGCGAGACATTCATCTGCAGATGACATAAAGCATGGACTTTTTATCACTGATTTGTTTTTACTGGTGTCTCAAAGCTCCAAAATTGCTCCGTCGCCTGTCCGAGAGAGAGCAGGTCTGCCATGCCCCAGTTGGAAGTGTGTAAACGAAGCACTTACATTCACAAAACCAAAAGAAAATTCCATATTGGTGTCATCGCTGGAGGTAGATGAAGTTGTCTCACCGTGATGCTAAAGCTCTACAGCCGCAGCTTTGTCAGACTGCCAAAGGTGTCTTCTCCGGACCCTCTCGAAAAAGTCACTGATTTATTTATTCTTATTTATTCTTTTTTTTTTCCTGACATGTTTTTCAAAAATAATTTCATTGTCGCATCATCACATTAAGGCACGGTCAGTGTTAATGAATGGAGGAATGTATGGTGGCTCTTTACTGAAAGCAAAGAGGTACAGTGCACTTAAATCGACTACTAACGTTATTTGGAGAAAAAAAAAACACACCAAAAAATTCATCTCTAAAAAAAATCTAAAAATCCATTCTACCTCTTGGCTTTGAGTCAAGCGCCTCCTTGTGTCAGTGAAAAAGACGTGATTTCTGTGACCCCTATGTACAGATGGGACTTGTTGTATGAATGTGCTATTATGAATGTACAAAAGGGTCTCAGATTTTGTTTGCGCTTATCATTTACATTATATTGTCATGGCTTACCTGTTCCTAAGGAGAAAAAAAACATTAAAGCAATACAAATCAGTTACATTAAAGCTATGTGGGTGTTCATTTGGTTTCTGTGGCTTGATAAAAGGGGTTCTAAAGCGATCTTGATTCATGTTTCCCTGCTAAAAGCTTATTTTTAGATGGTATGCTAAATTATTTTTCCTTCATGCCTTCCTTTGTTTTCCAAACATCAACCTCAGTCCCTCATCATGCAGCTTCTCTGCCAGGTGTGCAGCTCGTTAGGTTTAATGTGGAACACCTTGGGGGAGTTCACTTGAAGAGGAGCTGGCTCAACATGCTGTGTGTGTCCCTCATGTTCAGAGGTGCTTCAGATATGTAAAATGTGGCATAGGATTAAAGCAAGGTCTTAGTCACACTTGCATAAGAAAAAGCTTTGTTCAAAATCCAAACCTTCCTCTCATATGAAACGACTTTGCATTGAAGGCACATGTGACCGTTGGTTCACCCGCTGCCCTCCTCACCTTCACTTCCCGCCACGTTATTTTACTGTCAGACCACTGCCTGTTTTTAGATGGTACTTCCTCTGTGCAATCTCTTTGAAATCTTTTTGTTTCTGTTAATAATTTGCATTTAAATGCATATTGTGTTGGTTGTGAGGCTAAGCTGCAGGTGACGAGGTCAGGGCACAAAAAAAGGCACAAGCTGAAGCAAGTGAAAAAGATATATGTCCCGATGTGCTTTGCTCTGCTGCCAAGTGTTTTCTAAGTAATGGAAATATTGGAATGCAGATTAGGACATTGGTGATCAGTAATTTAAAATTTAAAATTCGCTCCAAAAGGCAAAAATATGCAACATATTTCAACATTTGATTTGAGGTCAAGTCTTTTTGTGTTTAAGTCCCTCAAAGCTGCAGATCTGGTTTTATATTGTTTCTCTTTTATTCTATCTCTATTGAGTTTCGGGAGGAACATGTTCAGGGTCTTAGAAAATTATCAACCCAATCGCCCAAAAAAATGTGGGCATTGCTTCTTTCTGCAAACCACGAATACATTACATTTGCACCTTGTTATGTGGCAGACATATTCAAACTTTATGTTTCAACAATGCTGCGGTTACCATGTGGTTAGGTTTAGGTTTTGCTCAAAAAGCAGTGATGTCGTAGGAAAAAAACAACTGCTTTTTGTGGCACTATCCCCGCAGAGAAAGCATTCATGTCTCTGTAAAATGCAGTCACTGTTTATGGCATTATCCCGGCAGGAAATGCAGCAATGTCTCAGTAAATGACATCGGCTTTTCATGGCACTATTCCGGTAGGAAAAGCAGCGATGTCCAAGTGAAAAACAATTGCTTTTTGTGGCATTATCCCTGCAAAAAAATACAGCGATGTCTGTAAAAAAAATCTTATTTTTTCATTGCATCATCCTGGCAGGAAACTTAGCGATGTCTTTGTAAAAAAAAACAGTGGCTTGCCATGGCATTATGTGGCAGGAAAAGCCGCAATGTTTCGCTAAAAAAAGCAGTGATGTCTCTGTAAAAAAAACAACAAATTTTTCGTTGCACTATCCTGGCAGGAAATGCAGTTTTGTCTCAGCAGAAAACAGCCACATTCATGGCACTATCCTGGCAGGAAATGCAGCAATATCTTGGTAAAAAAAACAACTGCTTTTTATGGCACTGCAAGAAACACAGCGATGTCTGTGTAAAAGCAACTTATTTTTTCACTGCACTATACTGCCAAGAAAGGCAGTGCTGTCCCAGTAAAAACACAACTACATTGATGGCACTATCCCAGCATGAAAAGAAGCGATGTCTCAGTGAAGAGCGACAGTTTTTTAATGACACTATCCCAGCAGGAAATACAGCAATGTCTTGAAAAAAACAGTTGCTTTTCATGGCACTATCCCCACAGGAAATGCAGCGATGTCTCAGTAAGAAATTTTTTCATGGCACTATCCTGGTAGGAAGAGCAGCGATGTCTGAGTAAAAAACAACTGCTGTTTGTGGCACTTTCCCAGCAGGAAATACAGCAACGTCTATTCATGGCACTATCTTGGCAGGAAATGCAGCAGTGTCTTGGAAGAAACAGGCACTTTTGTGGCACTATCCCCACTGGAAAACCAGCAACATATTTGGTTACTAAAAAGTCACTGAAAACACGACAATAACTCACTGAATCACAGCTGGTTTTGTTCTTTGTTGGTCTCAAATATTGATCTGCACCCTCTAATATCCCCTTCACCTCTCGATGTCAACGTCAGCTCATATACTACGTCACTTTAGAAATGTTGATACAATACATAAATATACATATGTGACATTTGTGGTTTTTCAGTAATGCACAAAATTATCCAACATATTTTGGTGTTTGCAACTTTTAGTGTTGACATCCCTACACATGTATTTTTTTATTTTTACTATTTTTAATTTAGTAATTTGCTTCTTTTTTAGATGGTTATTAGTTCTTATCTTTTTAATTTCCCATTGGTTGTAAAGTTTCAACAACATCCAGAGCACAAAATACTCCAGAGCTTAACTACCATACAAGCACAAACAAATTGATAACAGGTGTGTGTTTGTGGCCAAGCCACCGAGCCACTTGGGGAAATCCAGAGTCAACAAGGCAGCTCTCCAAGCAGTAGCCCCGTCTGTTTGTTTGTTTGGCGCTTGACTCCAAGTCTAAGGGCCCCGAGCCCCACCACGCCTGAGACCAGTGAGAGTCAGAGGCATGAGACACGGAGACAGGCAATAAAGAAATATAATCAAAACTCTGTGAGGTTCTCACGGCTGTAGACAGTGTTCAAGTTCCCAAATATGCATGACACACTTCCCCCCTGACAAATTACATACGCACTGTCACTCTCGGTCTTTCCACGACACATTATGAGCTGTAAGGGAGGTACACTCTCACCAAGTGCATCATGGGTCTCTTGGCTGGGTTCTCACTTAGGGTTCTCACTTAGTTCACAGACACTATATATATATATATATTTACACTCAAAATGGACAGATGTGTAGGTAACAGGCTGTGGAGGAAGGCATGTTCCCAGTACCGTCCGCAGCTGCTGTGATTTGATTTGATTTGACACCTTTATTTGAACAAGGAAATCCCATTGACAGCAAAGTTTTCTTTTACAAGAGATCCCCTGTGCGCAGAATAAGTTTTGCATTTCAATAACATGAAACAGAGAGAAAACAAAGCAAACTCAAAACATAGAATCTGTCAAGGCAATAAAAACACAGCTAAAGTTCAAACGACAGATCAGCTGCGCAGCGGTTAGCATTTGCCCTGATACCGGGTGGCTTGGGGTTCCATGGACGGCCAATTCATTGAATTAAAAATCAGGACCAGATGCCTCTGTGCTTTGAAATCAGCTTGGATGGAAGAGGGCTGGGAGGTAAGCCGCTGTGTTGGAGTGATGTCCAGACTAAAGTTTGGTGCACTGGAGGTGTTTTGCGCCAAAGAACATGCGGCAAGAGAAAGAAGTGTGAAGAATCTGTGGCCTGTGATCTACCAAGGCTCAAATACAACTGACGAAGCAATTTTAGCACTTTCCTCGTCAACTAAAACACAGGCATTTCTCCAGTGTGTCTTCAGTTTTAACAAATTCAGTTCCAAGGAGTTAAAATAGCAATGGACAGATTTATTTCAGGCACAGAGTGCAGTGATGGTGGTGGCGGCACTATTTGAAAAGACAGGGGAGCAAGTCATTAGGACACATCATCTGGGAATCATGAAAGTCTGTATAAAATGTTGCCAATCCATTGGGTAGATGTCAAGATGTTTTACTTGATAGGCAGAAATTGTGATCCACTGGTGCCTACATGAGTTAGGAGATCCCAAAAGTCTTTAGGATTCATCCTCTGGGGACAGTCCAATTGCTAGAATATATGTTGTAATTGTGGTTCTGTAAACCATAGAATGCTGTGGTTGAAATGTGGTTAGAGTTAGGAAAATATGGTGAATATGTTTATTATATACCTGCTTTTGTCGCTACAAAAAGGGTTCAAAATACACATTACTGTATAAACAAGGTTGGAAATGTCCCAACATCTCATTTTAAAAAATTACCAGCTTTTGTCACAGCAAACACAGTGGGAAATGACCTGAACTTTCATTTTTAAAAAATCCTACTTTTGTTGCTACATACACTGCTGGAAATGTCCCAAACTCTTAATAAAAATACCTGGTTCTGTTGCTTTAAACACAGCTGGAAATATCCTTAACTCTTGTTAAAACGTAAGCTTTCCTGCTTTGGTTGCAGCAAATATGGCTGGAATTGCCCCAAACTCCAGTTAAAATATATCTGTTTTTTGTTACTTGAAACAAGGCTCAAAATGTCCCCAACTCTTGTAAAAAAATTATACGCCTACCTGCTTTTGTCGCTTCAAATATGGCTAGGAAAAAAAATGCCAATTTTGTACCTACAAACAAGGTTGGAAATGTCCCAACCTCTAATAAAAACATTACCCACTTTTATTGCTGTAGACACTGCTGGAAATGTCCCAAACTCTTGTAAAAACTACAGGCTTCTTTTGCTTTAAACACAGCTGGAAATATCCTGAATTCTTGTTAAAAAGTAGGATTACCTGCGTTGGTCGCTGCAAATATGGCTGGAAATGTTCCAACTTCTTGGTAAACAATATTCACTTTTGCCGCTACAGACATGGCTGGAAATGCCCCAAACTCTCATTAAGAAATACTCACGTTAGTCACTGTAAACGCAGCTGGAAATGTCCCTAACTCTTGTCAAAATATATTCCCACCTGCTATTGTTGCTGCAAACACAGCTGTAAATGTCCTGACCTCTTGTTAAAAAAAATCCCACTTTTGTAACTATAAACACAGTTGGAAATGTCCCAGCCTCTTGTTAAAAATACATGCTTCTGTTGCTTTAAATACAGCTGGAAATGTCCCCATCTCTCATGAAGAAATACCCCCATTAGTCACTGCAAACCTGGCAGGAAAAGTCCTGAACCAGTGTTAGAAAATACCTGCTTTTGTTACTACAAACACCACTGAAAATGTCCCTACCTCTTGTTAAAAAATATTCGCATTTGTAACTACAAACTTGGCTGAACATGTCCAGAACTGTCACCAAAAACGACCCAGTTGGTGGCAACAAACACAGCTGGAAATGTCCCAAACCAAAGTAAAAAAAAAAAAACAACCTGCTTTCACTGGTCACGAACAGTGATCTGCTTCCGTCCGCAGCTTGGCAGCCATCTTGCCAAGGTGACATACCATCCACCATCCCCTCCTCCTCCTGATGACAAACTCAGCTCATATACATGTAATCTGAACTAAGTCATACATAATGAAAAGTACAAATGTAACATATCCATGGTTTGCAGGAACATACACTGCCAACATTTTATTCTGGCAACTTCATGGCAATTCTTCCAACATCAAAGTTGGAATGCTTATCTTTAATTTTTAGTTAATAAATCATTTAACTTTGAGTGAGTAGGAAAGTTAAAACTAAATTCTGATCTCTTTTCCTTAGAAGTGATTTCAATGGTGAAACTACAGTTCATACACCTCTTTTATGTCACTTTCATGCAACACATGGCCAAAACATGAACCTCCCAGTGTTAAAGTGAGCCAAAGTGCGCAGTGGAAATGTGTGCAGTCTGTGAAAGGCATCTCACCCAGGTATGACCTTCCTACACACAGACCCGGTCGTTCGGAAAAACCTGACCCCTGCACACACAGATGCCACTAGACTGTAAATATTCAAATAAGGGAAAATTCCCACTCTGCTTTTATCAAATGGAAAAATCAACCTGCTTGTTTTGGTTTGCACTCCACCTCCTCTATGTCATACTTTTTTCTTTTTTTTACCTCCCAAAGAGGGCTTAGTATAGAAAACAGATTACATGAGAGTGGTGGGTTTAATCTTCTGTAGCCACTCACAAAGCTGAGCAGCAGGTGCTTATTGCAAGTGACGTTAAATGCATAATTGCCTTGCCTCCAAACTTCCATGACATGATAATATTGTCAGGATGATGATGAAGAGGAATCTTTTAGGAAATTATTAAAAGCTCATCAGTGATGTTCTCTTCTTTAGTTTCTGCCAGCTTCTCAGGAGAAGCTATGATTTAGCCCATTTGCTATGGAAAACACATCTAACCCCTGTCATATCCGTAGTTTGAACGATTCATGGCTCCTGAGGATTTCCTTATGATAACAGTGCAAGCTAATTACGGGTGGAAACGGTACGCTGGGCTTCTCTTCACATCCACATGTTGGTCAGAAAGAGGCCAGCTAGAGCGCTGAGCTCTGAAACAGACCAGCTGTTTGTCTGCCAAAACAACAGAACAGGCCCGTTTGACTCCTGTCGTGTCCCTGCAACAGCTCACTGACTCCCTTTTAGCTTCATGCTCGTGTGAAATCTCTCTGGAACAATGATTGTGCAGCAGAGCGCTAATCAGTGCTTATATCTGCAGCGCTGACGTAGATATCCAGAGTCGTGTGAGGATTCGAATCCAATACAGCTTTTAAAGGGTCAAGTTTTACGAGACTGAGTGGAGACTATGAGGCATCTCAGTCAAGCATAGACTCAGATTTGGAAGGCAACAAGCAGGTTTCATCCCGCCAGGATCAGAATAAGGATGTTTCCTCTTGTCTCTGCCACAAAAATATATGCTGTACTTATTTTGTGGTTTTAGAGACATGTTTGAGTTTTAACAAGGCTTACTGAATTCTGTGATTGGCCAAGTGATTTGAATTTAGAGGGAAAAGTTCAACATTTCGACAGATGAGTGTTAGCTAAGCCAAGGGCGGCACCCATGGATGGATTACTGAACCAGGGGCCCAAAGTGTCAGGGCCCCCTCTGACCTTCACCTGCAAAATGTCACTCAAATTCTCACACACTACAGGAAGAAACCCAGTAAGACAACACAGAGATGCAAAGGAACTTTAAAGAGATACAAAATAACTACGAAGAGAAACCAAACAAGACAAAACACAAAATTCATTCACTGAGGCACAAAACCACTGCAAAGAGACACTGAGTAAGTACAAAAGGGCCAAAACAAATACAGAGAGCAAAATGACTACAAAGAGAAACAAAAGTAGCCTACCTAAAAAAAAGAGAGAGAGACATACATTAACTACAAAAGGAGCAAAACTACAACAAAGAGTCAAAAAATAACAAACAAAAAGAAAAACACACACCTGGACCCAACTAACCCAAACGACACATGTGATGGCCAGGTGGGTCAACGACTCACATGACTCTGAAACTAAGAGCTCACATGTGACCTTAATGACTCTATAAGGCTTCACACCCACACAGAGTATAAAGCCTGCAACTGCACACCAGTCCATTTTGAACTGAAGAAGCCTCTTGGAAGAGAGGTGAAACTTGAAACTCAAGCAAGTCCAGTTACCTACGATATAGCACTTAAGATTACCATGACCTGAATGACTGAGAATATTCACCAACGTAAACAGAAAAAAAAAACACGAAATTAACTCAAAGAGACACAAAATTACCACAAAGACGCATGAAATAAACACAAACAAAGGGCAAAACAACCAAAAAAGGAAAAAAATGAAAAAAAGACAAAACACTACTTAAAAAATCACAAAATTAACTAATAAAAACACAAAACCACTACAAAGGGAAACAAAAAGACCACAAAAAACTACGAAACTGCAAGATTACTACAGAAGGGGCAAAACAACCAAAAAAGGCACAAAATGACTACAAATGGAAACAAAAAGACAAAAAATATTAAATTTACTTAAAGAGACACCAAACCACTACAGAGAGACACAAAATGACTACAAAACTGGCTAAACAACCAAAAAAACACACACAAACGCAGAAAATAACTACAAAGGCAAGCAGAAATCTCCCCAAAAGACAAAAAAACTACCTTACAAAATTAACTCAAAAACACAGAACCACTACAAAGAGACACAAGACAATGACAAAAAGAGAGAAAAAAAACACCAAAAAGACACACAAACTGACTACAAAGAGAAACAAAAAGACGACAAAAAACACACAAACAAAAACCTACAAAAAGACAGAAAATAACTATAGGGAAAAGCAAAGAGATAAGAAAAGAACAAAAATCATCAGTTCCTGCTGCCAATCTACCTGCTCACCTGAAAGCCATCCAATAATCAACCTCCAGCAGTACAAATACCTCTGCTCTGCTGTCCAGTCTCTGCCAGACCCTACAAGGCACTCACTACAGCCCGTTTCAATCAATCAATCAATCAATCAATCAATTTTATTTATAAAGCCCAATATCAAAAATCACAATTTGCCTCACAGGGCTTTACAGCATACAACATCCCTCTGTCCTTTGGACCCTCACAGCGGATAAGGGAAAACTCCCCAAAAAAACAACCCTTTAACGGGGGAAAAAACGGTAGAAACCTCAGGAGGAGCAACTGAGGAGGGAGCACAAAGGCTCCGGAGAAGAAGCCGAGTTAGTGACATCCAGATTGGCCGAGTTAGCAAGATGCAGTAATAGAATACGAGAGAGAGAGAAGGAGAGAAGGTGCCCGGGGGGTCCTCCGGCAGACTAGGCCTAAGTCAGCCTAACTAGGGGCTGGTACAGGGCAAGCCTGAGCCGGCCCTAACTATAAGCTTTATCAAAGAGGAAAGTCTTAAGTCTAGTCTTAAATGTGGAGACGGTGTCTGCCTCCTAGACCGTAACAGGAAGATGATTCCACAGGAGAGGAGCCTGATAGCTGAAGGCTCTGGCTCCTGATCTACTTTTGGAGACTTTAGGGACCACGAGTAACTCTGCGTTCTCAGAGCGCAGTGTTCTGGTGGGATAATAAGGCACTATGAGGGTGCTTTCACACCTACCTCGTTTGGTCCGGACTTTAGGACTTTTCTGTTTGATCTGGACCAAATTTACAGGTGTGAAAGCTCCCCCGGACCATGGTCCGGACCAAAGACCAAAATTTGGTCCGACCAAAATAGGTGGTCTCGGTCCGGACCAAACGAAATCATGGTTCGGACTTTTGCAGTGTGAAAGCTTTTTTCCCGATAGTTAGGACTTTAAAACCTTTAACCCTATGGACCCGAATGATGCATAGTGGGTCCAAATTCACACCTGTTCTTCTCTGTTCTCAACCCATTATACAGATCTTGTTATCAGTCACTTCATATAGTGAGGAATATCGTATCTTACCACGTCTTAGGCTTGTGTGTGTTTCTCCCTGTCTATCCACATTTGTAGTCCGGCTTTCAAGATGCAAATATCTCCATATTGTCCAGCTGACACTCCATCAGACTTTGTATGACAAGACCAGCGCACTTCACCTTTGCGCACCCAGACAACTGCAGCCTAATTATGCATGCATGACAGGGCAGTAGTCACCATATACATTGAGGGAGACAAAAGCCACTATTCAATGCAACTATCTGCAATCAGCACATAAATGTATCTCTATTATCGACTGTCCCATCACATCTGATGTCAGATCGAAGGGGAATGGCATCGTTTGGCACACATAACGGAGCTGCTCCCGGCTGTGCGGCCGGCTCGCCCGGCTCATCCTCGTTTTCCTCCTGCTGCTGCTGCTGCTGCGTGGCACCGTTTGGCATGCGTAATGGAAACCCAACCTGATTTGATTAATACAGCTGCAAACTGAGTTCACATCCCTCTCAGCCAACCGCAAACAGCCACAGCATCAGATGGGGAGTATATATTCAGCATCTGTCATCTTAGAAAAGTCAAAAGAAAAGAAACAGAATGAGACTGCGAGAGAGAAAGAGAGCGCGTGCGCACGAAAGAAACGCTGTCAACAAATTGTAAGTTATGTTCGGTGTCTTAAGGGTTTACGTGCTTCATGTGATTGCCTGTACAAATGTTAAAATGTTCTTGCTTAACGTGATCTACAAAGATGGAGTACATTATTGCTATCTTCTGCCATGGCGAATTGAGTAAACTCTCATTACGCCTCCGCACGGCGCATTTAAGGGCGAGGAGAGGGGTTCATTTGATTGGTGTAATGTGAATTGGCTGTGTAAAACCCACTCCACGCCTTCTCTCCTCCCTCTTTCTGACTTGCGCAGGCAGGGGGGACGGAGGTGGGAAAGAGGAGTAGCTGCGCCAGGCGCACGGTGTGCCAAACTTGCCAAACACCTAGTAGGCGAAGCGCAGGTGCGATGTGCCTCCCCCTCGCCCGGTCTGCGAAACTAGTTAACGTCAATATGTCATTTGGTCCGGTCGCCTTAATGCAGTGTGAAACCAAACCAACCGGACCAAATGTATACAATGCAGCAAAAACACGGACCTTGGTCGAGACTTTCAGGTGTGAAAGCCCCCTGAGCTCTCTAAGACATGACGGAGCTTGACCATTTAGAGCTTTATAAGTTAACAGTAGGATTTTAAATTCAGTTCTGGATTTTACAGGGAGCCAGTGCAGAGAAGCTAAAACAGGAGAAATATGATCTCGTTTCTTAGTTCCTGTTAGTACACGTGCTGCTGCATTCTGAATTAGCTGGAGAGTTTTTAAGGACTTATTAGAGCTACCTGATAATAGAGAGTTACAATAGTCCAGCCTTGAGGTAACAAAAGTTTGTTGCTTACTGTTTATTTACGCTTGGATTTTTTGCCCTAACCTTTTTATCTGTGCCTCAGATCCACACAAACTGGTCATCCGTTTGCCTGCCAACCTGTTTCCAGCCCTGCTCAGCCTGCCTGCCCTGTTTCCCCTGAGTGCCCTGGTTCAACCCAAGACACCCCCTCTTACTTTATTGAAAATAAATCTACTTTAAACTGAACAGCTGTCTGAGTTACGCCTTTGGGTCCAGTTCTCACTGTACTATACCACATACAAAGGGGGCAACCAAAAAGAGGGAGTCCCATGTAGGAGAGATGGTGGGGCCTTTTACATGTCTGTGCCCTGGGGCCCTTCATCTCATAATCCGCCCCTGGCGCCACCCTCATAACACCACACACACACGAAGACTTTGTCTTTTCTGCAGACTGAACAACATACAGCAAGTTGGTGCACTTTAGAGGAGCTGGAAGGTGATTTTGTTACCTTTGCACAGATCCACGCTAGCTGTTTCCCCGTTTCCAGTCTTTGTGCTAAGCTAAGCTAACTGGCTCCAGCTTCATATCTAGCGTACAGTCATGAGAGTGGTATCAGCACATTATATTTGGGAGAAAACACAAACTGACATAAATGAGAACACTCCCAACTTGAGTCATGTCCGGGTGTAAGTGTTTTCTTTTTACGATGTGGCCCTTGAGGAGCCCCAGGGCTTTGAGAAGTGCCTGACCTCAGGCCAGCCTTGAAGAACCAAAATGTATGGAGTTACCTGCATAACTTGTTTCACATGCTTTTATTAAAACTTTTTCTAGGTGATATTATTCATGTCACATGTACTGTACAAGGCGCCTTTTCGTCTCCACATCTGAGATCTTATTTCTGGACATCTTTCCAAAACAGAGAGAAAGAAAAGAAACCTTTAACTTGAAGATTCATCTGGCTGGAAACTTCCTCCTGAGGCGAACATGTGCTCCCACAGCAGAAGTGATTTCTCCTCAATGGTTGCCCAGTGTCAAAATGTTGAGTGCACTAGACAGACACACACGAGTGGTTTTAAATCTTGGATCGATGCAGCACAGTCAGTGTCTTTCCAAAGTTTCTCATTTCTTTGCTTTGAGTGGGTTTTGCCTTTTTTCTCCTGAAAAGGCAGTGATGATTACCAGCATGAATGAACATGACCACCACCATTTATTTCCTGTGTTTAAGGCAGCACCGATTCCATTACACAACCATTATTTAGTCTATGAATTCTGCCAATGGCAATAAAAATCGAGACGATCTCCTCCATGGTGGAACTTACACCCCTCGACACATTCATTCAGAGATGGAGCTGCCAGAAAACTGCAAAAAAAGTGTCTATCGCAATACGCCTTTATATCTCCTCCTCTCTCTTAAAACATCATATTTTTACAAACCTTGGATAGCAATTCTGCTTTTTCTCAATTCACATCAATTAGTTTGAAGAACCAGACAGACAAAATACGCACATTCACACGCCCTGCGTACTGTATATGCTGTAAATTCCTTGATCTGTAAACTGCACCTTGTAAATCTGTCAGAGTCCAGCATAGCAGGAATTCTTTCAGGACAGTAGGAGTTCTGCATTAACAGGATGCTATGTATATGATACTGTATATCTTCGGTATGGTATGTGCTCTTTTTTTTATTCATAATATTTTCTTTCCTTTTTACCATGTTCTGTTTTCTTTCCTTCAGCAGTGAAAGAATTTCCACAAAGGTAGTTTAAAATTCAAGATTTCCTTGTAATTGTCTCTGATCGTGTCACTTTAAATGCCCATTACCAATGTTATTAGCTCATTAAATGGCTGTTATTTGTTCATCAGCAGCATAAATTTGAGGTAGTATCACACTACTCTACGTCCCACATTTATGTTTGTTAGGCTACGACCTCTAATGGCCTTAGTGATTATGACAGGAGCAAAAGAGGAGGTCTGGTGATGGAGTATACTGTAACATGGGATTTCAGTGACAAATCAACATCTTACCTACGGTGCTGGCTCTGCGTTGACGTAGAGCCTATGTCTTACCCTACGTCATAGCCTGACATGCACCGCCCCAGAAATGTAACTGCCCATCGCGGCAACACAGACCTCCTGTCTATTTTTTGTGAGCTGAAACCATTTCCCTCAGTTTAAAGGAAGCCTTTCTTTACTTTGATTTCACAGATAATAAACAATAAATTGTGAAGACAATAAAGCCTCCAAATAAATAGCATTTTAAGTCTTCTGTGTGATTGATCCTGGTTTCATATGAGTAGAAGAAATCTCCGCTAGCCGCTAGGCTAATTTATACAATGTAAAAAGCCATAGGCTTATGCTAAAAACATTAGCATGTTGTATTTGTGGTGAAAATGTGTCCAGCAAAAGACAAATGCTTTGTCTGTGAATGCTGCAAGTTATAGTGAAGCTGATTTGTGTACTTGAATCAACTAAACTTAACAGCACTTCACAGAAACCCTGACGCCGACTAGTGTTTTGGAGGTGTAACCACAAAGTGATGCAGACACACCACTGCAAAGTATAAATGTTCACATCGGCGTAGGCCACACTCATAGGCTACGGCGTAGGCTCTGTATAGAGCTGATGCACAAATCTTGCTTAAAGAGTGACAAAGTCCACAAAGGGAGGAGACTGGGGTGATGATTGGGACACAGGACTTTAACCCAGAATACAGCTGTCTGTGTCCTGTGTGAAACTTAAAGTCAACATTGACTTAAATTACCTGACATGCATAAGTCTGTCACGTTACATTACCTAACAAACATACTTATTTTTACTCAAACCACAATCTTTTCTTAAACCTAACCACATAGTTTTGGCACCTTAACCTAACAAAACTGCAACCATTTCACAACGCTGGTTATGCACCTTCTGGCCTACTTGTAGGTGCAGTTTGCCTCATCTAAAGGACTATAATCATGGATGGATTACTGGACCAGCCTACCAGGCACAGAACCAGGAGCCCCCCTTGTCTTCACCTGCAAAATGTCACTCAAACTAATAACCAGGGAGGGACTCAAAGAAACTGCATAGAGACAAAAAATAACTACAAAAGGGGGTAAATGACAACAAAGAGACACAGAATGACTACAATGAGACACAATTGCCTCAGAGACACAAAGTGACAAAAAAAGACATAAACTTGCCACAAAAAGACGAATAAAAAATGTCATAGTTTGTGCCTTTCTTTCATTCTTCATGTATCACCCGGCTCTCATCAGTCTTATTGCCAATCAACTCCTGCTGCTAATCAGCCTGCTCACCTGAAAGTAATCTAATTATCAAACCCAGCAGTACAAATACCCCAGCTCTGCAGTCCACACTATGCCAGATTGATTGTTTCCACTTTTTTTGCGTAAACCTTGTTTCTCTGTGCCTCAGATCCACACTCACCGCTCACCCGTTTGCCTGCCACCCCAGCCTGCCAACCTGTTTCCAGCCCTGCTCAGCCTGCCTGCCCTGTTTCCCCCACATGCCCTGGATCAACCCAAGACACCCCCTCTTGCTTTACTGAAAATAAATCCACTTCAAACTGAACAGCTGTTTGAGTTTGGGTCCAGTTCTCCCTATACTATACCACATATATATATCTTTCTTTTATATGTTTGATCCACTCATTACTAAAAGTATGTGTCATTTGAGAGAGACTAAAAAAAACAACTAAAGTAATGGTCAGAGTTGTCATAATGAAATTTGTGTGCTGATGGATTCACGTCTTCAACTCATGCATTGAGTAATATCACAAGTAGACGTTCCATCTTAAAAGTTGCTGGCAGTCGGCCCAGTGAATTGAGTTTGTTTTTTTTTCTCAGACTACAGCTGCTGCGAGAGGCAGCAAAACATCCTTTATTTTATAGTTATAGTTTATAGTTTTGCTAACATTTGAAAGGGGTGCTTTGAACTTTTTGGACTGATCTGCAGTTTTCAACCAACTGAAAAGTGATCAAGATTTAGGGGATTTCTGGATGAAAGTGTGTATTTTCTCATACCAGGGCAGATTTGGTCAGGAGTGCACTCCTTCACAAGGTCAGATGTTGTTTTTTATGACATTTCCTGCAGTGTACCAAGTCAGCTCTGCATATGGTAGCAAAAGCTCCTCATTTGTTAAGCCCCTTTCACACATTCGGGAACATTTCCTGCATGGGGTTATGTGTGAATGGGTACAGAGACCGTCATTTAGGGATATTACTTTCCCACCTCAAGACCGAGTAACATTTCAGGGAAAATGCCACTATGACTGTGTTAAGAATCACAAAAAGTGTTGCGCCAAGACTATGCAAGCAATCACAAGACTATGCTGATGATGTATGTGTGTTTCTGATTGAAGTAGATCATGAAAAAATATGAGTTGTTGAATATTAAATACACAAGAACATCCACAACGGACAAAAATGAGCTCTTTGCAGGCCATGTTCCTCAAAACAGACATCTTTTTGTCTTTCCCCATCTTCTTCTGCTGAGTTTCATGATGGTTGGCATCCAAGTGTCGCATTACCATCTGCTTGCCTGTCCCATAATTTTCTGTATTAGCATGACAGTTGTAGAAAAAGTATACAGAAATGTTCCTTAATGTAGTGCATGTGTGAGGGGCAAAAATCACTCGTGGAGCCTGAAAGGTTATTCTAGTACTTTACTGAAAACTATGTGTAAAAAAGGCTCCATACACAACATTTGACCTTTCCACCAGTATCGACAGAGGTTGTCTCCTGTGCTCTCGCCTCACCTGCGCCTTGAGCAACAGAAACCTCATCTGACACCAATAAGATCAGACTTTTACAGCAGAGAAACACACTAGGCTGAGTATCTACTGAAGATGTATCATCATACATAACACTGCGATCATGTTACTACTTCACCTGCTATTTGACTCAGAGATCACAGATTTATTGCCTCACACTGGGATCAGGCTACACATAATGTCTTCTGAGACGTCAAGTCAGGTGAACGTGGTTCCTTTTTATTTCTATTGTGAGCTGGCTGAGAGACGAAACCACACACTGAATTCAGACCAATATTAGATTACTGTCTGTCATGACCTGCATGATGTGCCAGGATTATAGGATCAATAATGTCATAAACCTTGCATTCAGTTTACTGGTCATGAGGAATATTAGTTAGCCTGTGACGTCTATTGTCTGATACTGTTATATAATGTTTTTCCGTAACTCTGGAGGAAGCTCTCCTAAATTAAAAAAAAATAATCCTGATAGTGTCATGGTAAAAAATGCTGTTGAGTTGCATTATGTAAATTATAGCACCCAGCATTTCTGGACCGTGACCCTTGTTACAGCTGTATGTGTTGTGTGCCGTTGTCCCTTTTCCCTACTTAGTAGATCAGGTGTGCTGCATTACTTAACAAGGTGCACTGCACCTGGCATGGAGAAGCAGATAGAGGCCTCTGGTGTGGGGACTGCTGGTCCTGCTGCCTCTCAGCAGGGGATTTTATTGACTGGTTTGCTTGGTTTTTTTGCTAATACATCCCATGGATTTGATTGTTGTATTTTGGGTCAGTGGTGGAGCCCATGAGGCCACCCAAGGGTGGGGTGTAACAACCCTGCAGGCACAGTAATAGTCAGGATATCTCTGCCTCTCTGTTTCAGTTTCTACCATTCTTATTATATCTGACTTTTTTGAGTACCCCAAATTTATGGAGGTGCAATAGCTGCAGCTCACTTTTAACTCCATCCCTCTACCTCTCAAGATGTGAAAAGGTCTTGACCATAATGCTTTCATTGGCCACATCCTCATAAAGAAACTATAAAATCTACGGAAGATAGAGGTATTTCAATAATGATTTCAAAGATTTTTCATTTGAATAATGTCTATGAAGTCACTATTGCTAAATAAGGTAACTCAGTGATGATCGAGCCTACTGAGGTTTTCACACTGCTGGGAGGTAACCTGCTACCTCCAGTCACTACAATGAGGGGAGGGCAACAGAGGGGAAGCCGTGCTGAAAAAGCACTAGGGTTATGAAGCAGTTGCCGCCTGTGTGAATGTGCACAGATTTTGCTTTGAGTTCACCCTGAGCTTCTGGGGGTCGCCACCTGATTTTGCTGGATCAAATAGAAAGGAATCGCGGAGGCAGAAGGAAGACAAGATGGAGGAGTGGATAATGTTGGTGTCTGAATGCCATAAGTTACGACACTAGCAAATTATTTCAATCAAGAGACACTCATTTTTGGTGATTAGACCCCATCAAGATAGCTTACTTTAAGGAGGGGTCTAGACCTTAGTGGTGGTAGAGGTGGTGAAAATGAGATGAGAAGATGTGGAGAAGACGGGGAAGTGCTGATTATCTGGATGAGTAGAGTAATGAGCTCTTATTAAGCTCAACTTGGATTCTGGAGTTGTGGCAAAGTTTGATTGGATAATTAGTGTACACCCATAATCAGCTGATTAGAGGGTGCAGTGAGAGTGGGATGGAGAGAACTGTGAATGGATGAGCACAACGGAAGTCTTCCTGACTGTACTTAATAAGACAACCAGAAGAACAGCTGGACCTGGGATAACACTTCCACCCAACTTCAGAAGACTGGTGCATCGTCAGCATATGTAGAAATCTTTGGTAATTTCAGTGACTTCCACTGTCTTGCTACAGTATGCAGCGACAAGCTAGCTTGCACTTCTGCCAACGGAGCACCTGCCTGTCATTGCAGCTGTGGACCACAGCGGCAGCAACCACATTTAAAAAACATTTTGCCTTTTGGACGAACACTCCTTCAGGTAGGCGATTGTTAAAGTAGATACCTTGAAGTGATGTGAAAGCAGCGCGTCAGTTAATGACGTGTTTCAAATCACCCAACAGTGGTTGATCCACCAGGAACAGTGGGTGAAGTTAATGCAACAGACTCGCTCTTCAACTTGCTGGTTTGTGAAGTGGCATACTGCCATTCTCTGGTCTCTTGTAGCGTGTAAATGGTTACTGAGGTTCAACAAGCAAATAATATTCACATTGTACAGTTTTATAATTTCAAAATGTCTAATTAGTTATTTTCTTTATATTCTCTATATTCTTTATATTCCTAACTTCTCTTTAATTGTGTATACTAAGCATTGTTGTATTTATACAGTAATCAGAGAGGACAGCCATATTTCATTGTACAGTGCAACGTTTTTTTGTGTATATGACAAAATCATTTTGAATCTCAAATCATTTATGATATCTGTGAACAGTGAAGATGCAACATTAGAGCCATACATGGGATAAATAATGGATGAAGCCACTGTGACATAAGCCATTGGTTTGTGGACTCCTGCTTCAATGCCTTGAGTTTGGCATTTTGGCCATCGTCATCTTGTTTTTTGGAGCTAGAAGTAGCGATGCTTGGACGAGAGGGTAGAGCTGTGGATGTGTGAGGGTACGATCTGACTCATAAGCCCTTTTAGACTGGGATCGTGCTATAGGGCCGCTACAAGGTCCCTTCTATATGCTGCCTTTTGCGTTTTTACACAGAACCAAACAACGGTGGCATCATGCTGGTCCAGTGTGTGATTTTAGACAGCATGTCAGCATCCCAGAGACACGGGAGCCATGACAGGCGTGATACCTTACATAACAGTGTCAGCCTCTAGTGTGACATAACATACTTGTCAGGAGTGCTTTCTAAACAATAACAGTGATTTACCATCTCTGCTATACGGCGGTTGATCTCGTCTGCATTGTCTTCTCAGTCTGCGAACATCTTTGGCCGCTGTCGTTCTTCTTTAAGTTAACTGCTAAGTGCTGCTAGAGATTCCCAGCAGTGGGTCACAAACATAGCACGTAAAAATGTTCAACTCAGAGGCAAGCTCCAACCCCCTTTCTGAATTCATACCTTTTTATTAAGAATGGCAAGGCAGAATAACGGTGTGACATTTTTGCCTGAAACCAGCAATTTAGAAGGGGCTACGGACTGGAGCAAAGTCTCATAGGCAGCCTCTCACTGAAGTAGCCACGCCCTTAAACACACGTAACTTTAAGCCCTAATGAAATGTGAACAGGTGAGGTATATAAAAATTTACTTCCCCATACAGTTGTCATGAATGTTGAAATTAGCTATAGAGATCAAAGCTGTTTTTGTACCAGGCTGTAAAGTTGGCAATTTTAACATGAATGACTTGCTGTTGGAGCCAGCCTCAAGTGGCCATTCAACGAAATCCAGTTTTGTGCTCTTCCTTGTTGGCTTCATTTTTCAGCCCCAGTGGTTGCTGCTTGATTACAACATAATATTTCATAAGCAGTCCTATCTTTTCAAAGTAAGCCCACTAAAGCCAGCTATCTTAGCAGCTGGCAAAGTAATTGATGAATCGCTGGCATTTGGTCATCAGCTCTGTCAATCCCCCAGAGATACATGTAACAAACTCCCACTGTAGCCTGGAAACACACACACACAGGAGCTTGTGTCTGCTTGGTTTAAATCCCCAGTCTGCCTGGAAAACTGTGGGTAGAGGAAGCGAATAAAGCATAATTCATCCTTCTCTCAACACTGACTGTCAGAAGTACCCTTGAGCAAAATACTCAACCCACAACTGCGCCAGAGGAGCTGCTCGGCGGTCAGCAGCAGAAGACTGCGGTTTTACTGAGTGGCTCCCAGGTGTGATGCTGTGAAAGTTTATGGTGCAGAGAGGAGAGCGTGCTTGCTCAGCAAAACTTGTCTGGATAAATAAAGGTGAGAAAAAGAAACATGTGAGTCATTGGGGAATATCTCCCGAGGTGCAATGGGAGGATCCCAGAACTTACAGACTGTCTCGCCTCTTTTGTTCAATGCGCCGCTGGACCTGAGCTGAACTCACTGTTTGCCTAGAGGGAGCTTACAGTGTGTTGTTGGCAAAATCCCTTTTCTCACCTTATCGGACGGGGAAAAACAACACCTCGCAGGGGTCCACCAGTTCAACCCTGACAGCCAACATGTCCATCAGAAGCTGTTTTGAAATAGCTCTTTTTGTCCTGAGGCAAAGTTCTAGTGTGAATTGACTTTGGAAAAAGGCATCAGCATAAACACCTAAAAAACTGACCTGGTATTGTCTATCTGAGGTAGACCTAATGTGGAATTAGAGCAAGTGTAAAGCAAAGAGACAAGGTCAGCAGGCTCAGTTACCATATGACTTCACGTGATACTGGAGAGTGTGATATTTAAGTCAGAGGCCCTCAACCAGTTTGGCCTACGACTCCTTAATGAAGCAACATGTGGCCCCCCATCACAGGTTATGGCTGCAATTTGTATGTTCAGGTGGCAAAAAGAAGAGCTGCATAATTTTTAGAGACCTAAGGAACTCACCATAAAAACTGTAGCCGAATAAAAATCAATGATGGATAGAAACTATTAAAATGTAGATCAATCAGGTAACACAGGAACACCTAAATTGTACTGTATGTTGTTCCACGTTTGACTCTGGCCATATCAGGAAGCTCAAATCACAGTTGAGTACAGGGTCAACTTGGTGTTAAAGTTGCGAGTCTTTTTTTTTTTTTAATTTGGCAAGTCATTATTTGTGACTGTCTGACTCGAGTCCAGGTCATGTGACTTGAGTCCACATTACTTCTATTACATAATCTTTTTGTTTTAAGAGTTTGTTTCATCTGCAACACACTACACAAGCTTAAAGTTGGTCACTTCAGAGAGCATTTTTAAAAGACAGTTTATAGTTTAATGGTTAGTGCAAGGTACCCTGGGTGCCTTGGCAAGTAAAATGATACAATGCAATACAGTGCAGGAAGAGGCATAAAATCCAGAGGGCTTATTTGAGTAATTACTCAAAAGTACAGTCAGATAAAGAACAATACATAAATTAATACAAGTGAAAACACACTACTAATAGCAAAATGTGTTTGATTGCAGCAACAAAAAAACAACAAATAAAAGTATCTATTTATGAGCGGAAAAAAAGTTTCTCTCTTCCTTTTATCATCTTATAATTAATAAACCATTGCTGATGTGTCAAAAAATTCATTAGGTATGCTTTGTTTTGTCTGCTGCACAGTCTGTCCTCCCTGTATTTGTTTACAGCCACATCTGCCACGTCTCTCATGCAGGCTGTTTTAATATCAACAGAAGAGTTCCGGTGTAAATAGAGGAATCTGATATGGTTCACATGGAAAGCTGGTATAAACAGGAGGTCAACAAAATCAGACATGGGTGAAAAAAAAGTCAAAGTGGAGCATCACGTAGTCCAGGGTCTGGTGATGGGATGAATTCAATGAGTGTAATTGCTACTGGTAAGCTGAACTATTTTTAACTCTGCTGTTCTTGTTTACATGTCAGAAGTATTTTAAAAACTGCAGAGGAATGTCTGAAATTCACTTAATATCCAGGGAGCACTGTGTGAGGTGAAGGGAGGCAGAAAATCACAGGCCTCGACACAACAGCCCCCTGACGATATGAGCATGCTATGGCTGTTTTGTCTTCGCCTGAGCCTCTTGTAGAAAGAAACTGATGATGGAGACTTTGATGACAGTGTTGCAGTCCATGCATACACATACACATGCTTTGGGAGGCCCTTCTTTTAGCCAGGATGGCAACAAAGTCATTGAAGCCAGGCCAATCTGAAGCTGCAAAATACAGGCTTTTTTTGCCTTATGTTGTCCACATTAGCCAACCAACATTACTAAGAATTCTAAATAAGTATTCATTAATATGTTTTAACACAGTGTGGCTCCTCTGCAGTGCACTATTTATAATTATTTGGTACTTTAACTTTGCAGCATTGGCCAGGAAAGCAAACAAATCTGTCAGCACACTGTTAAATTCTCTGTTTTCTGCAGAGAATTTACCTTTTTTGGATTTGGAATCCATATCTAGCCTAGATAGGGGAAGTCAGAGCCACTGTTATTGGGGTTTGGTAAAATTTTGAGAAAAAGGTGCCAGATTGTAAACGTATGATGCACATTTTAGCTGAAAAAATGTTGTTTTGTTTTGTTTTATTCGGTGTAGACTGCACATTTTTAGGCCTACAACAATGATAAATTAAAATTAAATTAGTAAATATCAACAGTCACTCATTTCCGTATAATTTTTTTATCAAAGCTAAAGGGAACCACTGGAGAGTGGCTAAAGAGCCGTAGGTGGCTCCAGAGCCAAAGGTTGCCTACCCCTAGACTAAGTGTACGATCAAACAAAAAGTGTTTGGCAGTTTGCAAAACGCCTTTTTATTGCTGCCAGGCAATCTTCCCATCATGTTCTTACACTAACCTTCCCATGTAATGTAATTGTTTGCTGGGCACAGGGAAACAGAGATCTGCGTGGGTACATGAGACCCTAAAAAAGAGGGTGGATCACGGGGAGTACCACCAGTAGGTCCAGGAGCTTCACCTCTATGATGGCCATTTTCAGACATATTTTAGGATGACTCGGGGACAGTTTGACAACCTGCGGTCTATCATTGGGCCGTACAGCTTTGGGTATCCAGCAACCGCTACCACCAGTTTCTCCGCTATTGTTTATCAACTGTAAACTTGTTGTCGTGACCACTACAGAAGGCCCGCCTCTCAAATTATCCAATTGGACAATGGAAAAAGCAGCGATGACGTGGGGCGCTTTTCCACTCTAAATTGAAGATTTTTCAACTTGAGGAGCTCTGAGTACTCCAGTAAAAACGCCACGCACATAGAGCGCAAGAACATGAGGCACATGGTAATGCAAAAAAAAAAAAAAAAAACGCAAGCAAAAAGCTTCATTCTCATTAAAAACAAATTACAAAAACCTTCCTGTGTGATCGGGGCTGAAGACGTTCTTTAGGCGACAGTTCCGTTCATTAAAATGCTAAATTAAAACCAATAACATCCTCACACTCCTGTCTTCAATTGCAACCAACTAAAACTTCTCCTATGAGCAAAGCATGCGGGAGAACTACGGTGGCCGATGTGAAAAAGCAAATGTCCCTGTACAGAGCCAGTGTTTACTTTGTCTGTTCTGGGCTACCGTAGAAACGTGTGACTCTGTGGAAGACAAACCCTTCGGTAACTCACCAACCCGGTCTCACTCTGATGTCGCAGGAATACGGCACTTGGGCAGTTACTTCTGGCATCAGACACTGAGGAAAAAGTCCTTTCCTTTCCTTTCTTGTCAGCATGATACGTGACCGACAATTACGGTAACAATTCTTAGTTCCAGGTGATTATACACTAATGAATATTATTCATGTTATATTCCATTTCTTCCAATATAACCTCCTAAATCCTACAGACTGCACCTTTACTTTTAGGCTATTAATTGGACACAAATGAACAATGTCTGATTGTCCCAGTAATAAGTTCCACATTACATAACTCTTTCCAGGAAACTTTATTCCCAGTTCTATTTTAGGAAATCATTACAATATAATGGGGCCTGTAAAATAAAGTGTTTCCAAACGTGTTACATGCGATTTTATATGTTCTGTGTAATAACAGAGTAGCTTAAGCTCCCGTCAGTCAACATAATCTGAATGTCTAAACATGCACAAACTGAGCCAGAACCATCGTCATATCCAATGTGTCCAGCAGTGTTGTTAGCCATGAGAGTTCCTCCGCACAGGGACGATCCGGACAACCTTGTGGGACCAAACACATCCACTGTTCACACACAAACCAGCAGCAGTGTGTTGCACCCTTTGCTGTCACTCAAACAGCACAGATCTCCCTCCACATCTTTCCATCAAAACAACATCATCCATCATTCTGACACTGAGTGTTCCCCCTTTGACTGCACAGGATGTCCTCTCCTCACAGTTTGTAGGTAATGTCAAAGGAATAATGGCTATTTACGATGTCTTTATGCACATTACTGCGGGACATTGTTGGGGGGGCCCCTAGCTTTGGAGGTCCAAAGTGTAAATTAGAAGTCGTGAAGAGCTTTAGTAACTAAATCCCTTTCTAGCTAAATGAGGGTGGCTGGCTTGACTTCTTTTGATGGTTTCAGAAAAGCTTTAGGGTGTAACGATATATCTCAAGTACCATGAATGCAATGTGTTTTTAGTGAAATGGCATGAGCAAAGGACCACCTGATGGAAAAGTCGAGCTTTATCATTCCATCTCAGTGGTTCTTGACCTTGGAAAGGCTTCCTACAACAAAATGTAACATCTTGAGTGTAATGAATGCAATCTTCCCTCTTCCTCCAGCACTGTTTTGCAGGGTTGATATGGTGTTATGCATGTTTAAAAACTCACAACCTCCCACACAACCATCTGCTATCACACCGCGTTTTGGAAAGTATTTATCACGCACTCATGCAATCAGATTCCTCTGATCCTGCAAAAGTTTGTTCGGATAACTTTTCTCGCTGCAGATTGTGAAATTTAGATCACTTTTGCATCAGTTTTGTAGTCAAGAAGTGGAGATGAAGCAGGAATTATGATGCTGCAGCATGCATGATAACAAACCTCCCCTCCTCCCTCTCTCTCTGATCTGCTGTAAGAGGATCTGTGGGCCTGGATTTGGCATGGCAGCTGTACAAGGCACCAAGCTTCCAAGCACACCGTATCTGTTTGCTTTGGATACTGGTGTTGCTGCAAACCTCCCGCAAGAGGATAATATTTCTTTGTAATTAATAGCAGCCTGTTCGGTCTTTTGGCTGGGGAAGGAAGCTGGTTTGCGAACAGAAAGGACGGAAACTTTGCTTCCTTGCCTGCCGTGGTTGAGTTGGATCAGCTGGATGGAGAGCTTCCCTCGACCGCGAGAACTCAGGTTCAGGCCCCCGAGGCTGTGGGGATCTGCCTTGCTCAAGTGCGTTTATGCAAAAGTCTGAATCTTTGCCACTTCACTTACCTGCAGAAACAGTAAAAGGAAGAAAAATTCCCAAACTCCTTTTTTAGTGTCCTCTAAAAGCCAAATATCCTTTTTACTGACCTGTTGTGCAGTTTCCAAGGTAGTAAAAGTCTTCTTGACTCGGGATGCAAAGTAAAATATGAAGTTATGAATGTCATAAGTCTAACAAATTAAACTTCAGTGCATGTGATGCATTACAAAAGCTCTCTTCAAAAGCATTCTCTTCCATCAATCTTGATATAACAAAGCCTGGAAGGTGCAAGGTTAAACTGCCTCTTGTGTTCTCATCTCTTTCTCTTTCTTATCTAATGTCAGCAGGTTCATTGACTTGGCTTGAGCTCTACGTGAATTGGCATAAAGAAGAGTACAAGCAGTACATGCAGCATAATCCCCCAGAAATGCCACTGTCTAAAGCTATAATCCTGGAAGGCTTTAAGACTCTCGCTTTGCAAATACACTCCAACAAAAAGCTCTCTTAAGATATTAGTTTAGGCCTGAATGCAGACGTCTCACACACATTTGAAGGATCCACGTAAGGATGTCACGTAATTTGGTTGATGCATCTCTGCACCAGAGCAATGTAGACAGATCTCACGTAACTCCTGTATTTAGCAAGGGGAAGACCTAAACTTTAACCTATTTAAAGCTAAAGAATAAGCCTTTCACACAGTGCATGCGACACACATCCGGCACTGGCCCAAAACAAGAGCTGCTCTGTATGTGTGGTGAGGAAAGAGGCGCATCCCTCTGACAGATTTCCATCAACTCCACAGTGCAATGGTAAGAGCCTCGTCTCCGCCAAGAGGAGTGACTCAGACGGCACTTATGACATGTCATTAAATCAAGACTGTAGTGGGTATTAAGATGTGTCAGCGACAGCTTAGTGAAAGGTTTGTATTGCATTGTTTTTCTTTTCAGACGAGTGCCGACTGTTGCCGTTCAGCTCGTGACGGATCGAGAAAGAGTTGAGAAAAGTTTCAGGTGTGGATTATTTTATTAAACTCCACAAAAAGTGAAGAAAAAAATCAATTCAGTGTTGCAGCGAGGTTGTCCAGCTTCTTTTTAATGCAATAGTTTAGTAGTTAATAGTAGTCTTCAGTTTCTTGTGAAGAGTTTGCTGAGAAGATTGTTGCCACTCTCGAAAGTCCCAGTACATCTGCTCGAGAAAACATGGACACCTGCAGTAAACTGATGTTTGTATGGTGTCATGGTTTGAGTTTCTGTTGGGCACTTCCTGTTTTATTTTGTAGTCTTGTTTCCCCTTGTGTGTCTTTGTTGTCTTTACTTCCTGTCTTTGTCTTTTTCCCGCTCTTTTTTGATCACTGATTCTGTTCACCTGTTTGCTGACCCACTTGTGTCTGATTAGTTTGTCTATTTAGTCCCTGTGTTTCTCTGTGTCTTTGTCAGTTCGTGTGTTGTTTTTGGGTGTGAGTTCCTGAGCCTTTCCAGTGTTTTTTTTTCCAGTGTTTTTGGACTCCTTCGTGTTTGCTGTTTGGATTTCCACCTTGTTTTCTGGACCTTTTGTGCTTTGAAGTAAGCCTGTGCCTGTTACTTTTTATTTTGTTATTAAATCACCGTTTGAACTCTGCCCCGCTGTGTTAAGTCTGCTTTTGGGTCCACCTGCCTAGTTGTATTTTGACTCACATCGTAACATATGGCAAGTTAATGAGCTTCACAAGCATATCCAGAGGGCCTAATTCAAATACCACAGTGCCATTAGCAAAGACCAACGGCATTTAAAATAACTGTCTTGCTCAAAGCTGTGTAAACAGGTGCTAAGCATAATAGTGTGAACCACCATAGCTAATGGTATAATGGTATTGCTGTGTGCATTCATTTTGTGTGGACAGAGACGAAAATACGCATGCTTGCAAAGACGTCGATGACATACAAATCATCTGAATGAAAATGGAAATGGCAGCTACAACACAAACACTACATAAAACGATAAAGTAAAAATTGATTTAAAAAAAAAAGTAATTCCGCATATGGTTCACTGTGTGCACCACCATGTTGCCATGACATCAGATTTGTTTATGTCAGCGAACTTGGACTTGGACCGTTTCATTGCACTTTCCGTGTCAGAGGTCTCTTTTTCACTGAGTTCCAAGTACAATGGATTGCATGGTTAGAACATAAGGTGTCACCTGTTCTAACAGCCAATCAGCTTGTAGCAAAGTCAGCCTGGTAAGTCAGTTAGAAGCTGTCAGCGGATGGCATGTTCACTTGCTGGGGCATGTCTGACAACAACCCCTGCTGCGCCTGACTCTGTCTTATTTACATCCCTAGTAGCTGTTGACACATACGTTTGTCTTTATACAAACTGTGTGGCGGTGTTGGACAGTGGGTTGCTCCTGCTGCTGGCTGTATGTGTGCATCTCATACACGTGCTCAAAGAGACAAAGTAACGTCACTCATTCATTCGTTACTTGTACCTGAAAAGCCATTAGCTAGTCCGGAGAGTTGTTGCAATGAGGACAATGCATTGTCTGGTTTTGTCATGTTGGTGTAAACTGGCTGGTGCAGACCGGCACATTGCATATAGTTTCAACTTGTCTTGTTGCAAATCTTCGGTCATCTTTGGTTCGATGCTGGTGGTGGTAGAGGTGGTGAAGATGAGGTGAGATGAGGATGTTGAGAAGATGGAGAAGTGCTGATGATCTGGATGAGTAGAGGAATGGGCCTTTGTTGAGCTCGCCTTGGACGACGGCTGGAGGTGAACGGGGTGGAGGAGGGCATGATTATTCTGCCTAAAACGACAGCTGACAGCAGCAGCTATGGGTGTAGATTTAAACTTTTGCAGAGCATCCTGATTAGCTAACAGAGATCATGGCTAGAAGAGTGAACACCCATAGTCAGCTGATTAGAAGGAGCAGTGGGAGTGGAATGGAGAGAAATGTGAATGGATGAGCACAAAGAAAGTCTTCTTTATTGAACTTTTGCTGAGCTTCATTAAATTGTAAGACCTGTTTCATACACACACAAAACAGACTGATGAGGTGATCTTTTTTCTTCATCCAAAATTCAGCCCAACAAATCATGACAAAACAGTGTCATGATTTAGTGTCAAACAGAAACGGCCTTGAACAACTTGTTATGTATGTTGTGTGACGCAAGCGAACTGCCTTTTAAATGTGGTGGCATTTATATATTCGTCAATGCTGATTGGGTCACAGATCTGGCACACCCAACAAATGAGAGACAATGTACCTTCAAGCTTGTTGTACACCATTTCGAGTAAAAATTTCATTCATCTCAGAAACGGTACCAAAAAGGTGAACACCATGTTCAGATTACGTGCCCCACAGGGAAGTTTGTAACTAACTCTACCACCTGACTTTGCAACAAGTTAACTGACTGTTGAAAGAGGCGATGTGTCTTATGTTCTAAAACCACTGGCCTCTTGACAAGCTGAGTCGCAGGCAACGCCATGTGTCAGCTTTTTTTTGTGTGTCAATTTTCTTTGGAAAGTGGCTCCAAAACTTGTATTTTCTAACTTCTCTAACTTTTCCCCTTTCTTTAAAACATCTCTAGAACTGAAAGTGTTTCTCTCTTAAAATCTCCACAGCTAAACTCTTAAAACACAAGACACCAGTGTGTCTAATTCACCGGTGAATATGTGCTCTCACTCACTGTTTCAGTTTCTGTCTTCAAAACACAACACCCTCTGACTCAGTCTAGCAGCCTGACAATGCCCTCCTGTTACCGTATCGCATGTCTTGCAAAGAGACACAGCTTTGGCAGCGGCTCACAGATCACCAAACATGAGAACAAGAGCTTCAATCCAGCTGACTTTTGGAAGCACTGCAAATATCTGATACTTGACAGATTTGGAGGGGGAGGCATGCTGATAACTCAAACCAGGGAGAGAAGAGACAGGTAGTCTTTTTTTTTGTTTGTTTGTTTTCCTTGCAGGAGACAGTGTTCATCGTGCACATTTCCATGATTCTCATCAGTGTGCAATCTCCTGGTATCTTGGCATCCAAAAATGCAGAACTGACAAGCTCAGCACCTCTGATAGGAATCTGCAATGCACACGGAAACCTGTTTTTTTTTTTCTCTTGTTCCCTTATCATGCTAGTCTCCTTGGCCTCTCACATTGCCACGATATGCAAGATCCCCAAGGACACTGACAAGAGCAGAATTTCTTGAATTGTTGTGACGACTTACCTGATGCAAGCTGTGCCAGCATCATAAAATAAAACCCTGGATTGTACTCCCACCGCAGATTCTCCACATACTGACATATCATTATACACAAGGCAAAACTGTTGAAGATAATTATCCTCTGAGGGTGTAAAACCACAGTGTACCACTGTTTATACAAGCCCATACCAACAGGAGAGTTTATGTAACATTTCTGAGTTTTGAGCACTACAAAACATTTCCATCCTATCAAGCCATTTCTGAGTTTTGGCAAGTTTATTTTCTCAAACTGGCCAATGCCATAAAAATACATCAACTTCTTTGACTTGTTTAAAGATTTTTCTGACTGTGTCTGGACAATAAGCTGATTTGCATTCAAAACTAATTCAAATTTCTAATTCCAAAAGTTTACAGATTTAAACATGGACCAGCAAAAGAGAAGCTGTATGTGAGCAGTAAGCTTGGAAATGGATATGTCAAGGCAGACAGCTTCATTGTGAATCTGCCCCAAAGCACACTTCAGTTTGAGGCACATTCTTTCATTGAGTCAACCTGAAGGATATGCGCCCTATATAATGCCATACTATAGTCAAACAAGATTAAATTAGGGGTGTTGCTTTATGAGCATTCAAAGCTGACATATTTACAGCTTGATTGAAGGTTGCAGTGAGCGTTCCCTCGTCAGCAGATTTCAATGAATGATTCAACTATTTTGAACCAAATCACTTTGGCTTAATCTTGACAGGAACCAACCTGATTAACCTGATTACACAGCTGCTTTATTGCACTGAATGGAAGATACAAAGTCACACATTGTGAAGACACAGCCTCTGGTTATTTGTGGTTGGGACTGGTGCAAAGATCGAGGCTGGAAGGAGGTTTATTGTTTATATGTTTTACTGGGAATCCCTTTAGTTGTTGCCTTGGCAATTCTTCCTGGGGTCATTAATCAAGTAAAAACATATAGTCAGCAATGTCTGCACTTACACTTCATACAGTTACATTAACATTGCATCCAATAATGGAATTGTTGGATGGAAAACCTACATACACAACATTAAAACAATTAAGACAATTTAAATTGATTGACAGGTAAAACATTGCTGGAGCCTATCCCAGCTCACAATGGGCGAGAGGCGGGGTACACCCTGACCCTGTACCAGACTATCACAGGGTTGACACATAGAAAAAGACAACCATTAACGATAACATTCACACACACAGAGACAATTGACAGTCGCCAATAAACCAGCATGTCTGTGGGAGGAAGCCGGAGTACCCTGAGAAAACCCACACTGACATGGGGAGAACATGCAAAGTCCACCCGGAGGGGCTCCCCCATCCGGGGTTCGAGCTAGGAACCCTCTTGTTGTGAGGCGACAATGTTAACCATTGCATCACCGTGCCAACCTCAGGTAAAACAAAACAACACTATTGTTGTCCGTGTGTGTTCCGATTGCCTAGTAGTTCCATGGAAAGCAATCTCAGAAGTAGGGGGCTACAGGCTAAAACAGCTACCATAGCAGCTCTTTTTCCTCTCCTCACCACTGATGTATAGAGAGAACTCTGTTGAGAAATATCCCGAGCTAAACGACCCTCAGTCCCGTCATTATGAAGACAATGACCAAAAAAATATTGCCTGGTGAGTCATAGCTCTGGAGATGTGATTTTAGGCTAATGCAGAGGTGGAGGAAGTACAGATTTTTCAGTAGAGGTAGAAATAACTTTGGGTGGTTGTCTGTTAATGAGCTGCAGCACAATACGTGCAGTGTGTGCTAGGGCCGGCACTTGATGTGCATCACGTGATGTGTCTTGCTGCAGTAGCACCAGTGTCTTTTAGCTCAACAGTCTGATTGCAATAAAGCATCTGGGGGTAAGGGCCAATATGTCAAGCTGATCCAATGTAGCCAGCAGATATCGAGGCCAAGCTTTCCTCCCCCATGTGCCAGCTGTCTAGGCTAATCCCTTCAAAGAGATATCTGTATATGAATGCAAAAAAATAAAAATAAATAAATAAAAGCTAAATTGTCATCAGACTACAACCAAAGATGGTTTTTGTCATTGTGGGTAGTTCTTATCACACTGATGTTTGTTCAAATGTGTCTCACAAGTTTGGTTTTGATTAGCAATTTGATGCTATGAGAAGCAGGGTGGACGTGATGATTGACAGCTATGTGTGCCAATTGGTGTGCTTACATTTAATGGTGCTGCTCAGAATCGGTCTGACAGCGGGAACCCAATGCTGCGGTGATCACTACTGCGCAGGCTCTTGCTCCAAATGGCATCAGCAGCACAAGATGGCAGCGGCCGTATCCAGGGTATTTTGATCCAATCTTTGTACTGTGGGAGGAAGTGGACATGTGTTGTCTATCTTTATAAACAGTCATTGGTTGCCATGCTGAAAAGGGCATCACAGCTTTGTTGTGGTGGTGATGTTGAAGTCAGGCTACCACAGTGGAGTTTATTTATAGCCCAATGTTAGCATATTACTTTTTTTTGATTGCATTTGCTCCTACGAATTCAGTAAAGTATTCTTGATTTGTGAAGATTATCTTGCTGAAAAACTTGTTTGACACAGAGGTTATTTTCTGCAATAATCCAAAATCCAATGGACAAATCCCATAGGCTTTTTGACGACTGAATCCTACAAGTAGTAGTAGTCCACAGTAGACAGTAATCCAATTAAATGGCGTAGTCGAGCTACAACCACAGCTCAACTTAACTGTGTATGTAAACATACTAAGTCTCTCCCTTTCCATACATGTCGGAGAAACTACAGTGGCCTTCAGGTAACATAAAAATGTGAAAGGCCCTATCTAGAGCCAGTGTTTGGTTTATCTATGCTGCTATCAGTGCTACTGTAGAAACCCAATGGTGCAACATGGCACATGACATGGCAGTCTGTGGAAGAGGTCCCACCCCCCATGTAGATATGAACAGCTATATAAGAAGAACACTGAGCATTGCATTGCAAATCAAAAAAAAGGGTCCTCTTAAAATGAGCTCAGGTAAGAAAAAGCTTCTGGTGAAATAGACCCAGCCTACCACAAGTAATCTCAAACTAAGAGTATGTGAACCTAAAACTGCAATGTGTATGGTTTTATTAAAGCCTCCCCCCTGTATTGCCAACTGCAAATTAGCACCTCCCCCACACACCTGGTGATAATTGCTTAATCGCTTTTAAAGGAGGAAACGCTGCTCTGTGTTGCTCTGATGAAGGTTTGTTTGCTGAGCAGCACAAGCGATAAAATGAAACACAGGCCACAGTGTCAAGATTTTTTAGTGCTTCTGGAGAGACTTCATCCCTAGACAGTTAGTGCTGCAAATGTTATTTTTTAAAATCCACATTAGAATTTTTTCAAATGCCAATTTTTAATAACCATAAAACAAAATTAATGAGCTCTAAGACAATCCCAGCAAATATCTTGGTCACTGGCATTATGAGATTGCCAAGCACTCACACAAAGATCAGTGGGGAAGCAGAGGTTGAATGTCAACCAGTGCATGTCTGTTTCATGCTGTTTCAAACCCAGGCACCCACATTTCTGTCAGAGGCTGTGTTTGTGCGTGTGCATATTTATCTGTTTGTCTCTGTGTGTTTAAAATGAGGACGTTAACTGGAGGAAACACTTCTCTGGCACTTCATGTGAAGACACACTGACACAAATGATGCACGAGCGAGGCCAGGAGGACTCGAGTTTAGCCTCTCCAAATCACACTGACCCCGAAAACCACAGCAGGACTTATTCTGGGAAAGACCCTTTTACAAAAAACCTAACCATCACTCATTGCGCTGTGCACCGACGCCAGTGGGAAAGCAACAAAGTGGAGGACAGCGTGGCCACAAGTTCAAACCGTTCGGGCCCACAACAAGGGCCGAAGCCTCTGAGCAGTAAATCAGAACGAATCCTCGGAGAGCCTCCTCTCGCCAAATTCATCCATATTTTCTTGGGAGGATGTTCTGCATGCCACACTGCAGACGACTAGAAACCGCAAATTCTGAGAAAGCATTTTCATATGACTGATGACGGCATGTGGATGCCAAATTCCTGTGTTCCACGAAATGTTTTGCTATATTCCGACTTTGTGCTTTGCAGGTGTTACAGCAGGGTCACTGTCCTCAATTTAGTTTTCTAAGAGTCAGTGGACAATTTTGTGCTTTTAGTGAAAATGAGACTGTGCTTTAAACAGAAATTCCTAAAGAGAGTTAAAGGGACATTCATTCATTCATTCATTCATTCATTCATTCATCTTCATCTTCCGCTTCATCCTCTTGAGGGTTGCGGGGGGGCTGGAGCCTATCTCAGCTGACACTGGGCAAGAGGCAGGGTACACCCTGGACAGGTTGCCAGACTATCGCAGTTAAAGGGACAGTTTACCCCAAAATTAAAAACACATATTTTTCCTCTTTCCCGTAGTGCTATTTATCAGTCTAGATTGTTTTGGTGTGAGCTGCAGAGTGTTGGAGGTATCAGCCATAGAGATGTCTACCATCTCTCCAAAATAATGGAACCAGAAGGCACTCGGCTTGTGGTGCTCAAAGTGCCAGAAAATACATGTAAAGAATTCAACAGCAATGTGTCCTTCCAGATATCAAGATAATCCACAGACTTTGTTGTGAGCTGTCTCATGTAGAAATTTTCTTTCTACCGAAGTACACCCGCCAACTGTATCACTGCACAGACGGAAGTGTGAATCTACTACTAGCTCACCCAGCACCACTAAGCTAGCTAACATTAAGGCTCAACCAAGAAGGAAGCCATTATTGCTTCAGGATGTTCTCATGCACTGTTCATACGTATACTAATGAAAACACAATTTGTATATAACCCATGGAATTTGTGTATAATCCCATTATCAGGAAGGCTGTGGTCATGTGACCATTGCACTGACCGTAGTAGCCTATAGGACAACATATAAAGACGAGACTGGTGTTTTGTACCATATGAAACCAAGTTAACTTTGAGTCATTTTAGGGTACGTCGTCACCATTTTTCTTTTCCGAAACTTAACTTCAGCAACTTAACTTGCCTAAACCAAACCTAAGTAACTTTACTTTGAGTATGAAATGCTTTGTTAAGAACATAGCCTCATTTTTGGGCACTAATTTGTTAGGGGCACCACAGTGGTGCAATTGTTAGCATTGTTGCCTCACAGCAAGAGGGTTCTTGGCTCAAACCCTGGGGTGGGGGAGCTTCATGTTCTCCCTGTGTCAACGTGGGTTTTCTCTCAGGTTCACTGGTGAAGCCAAAGGTGTGAATGTGAGCGTGAATGGTTGTCTGTCTCTATGTGTCAGCCCTGTGACAGTCTGGTGACCTGTCCAGGGTGTACCCCACCTTTCACCCAGTGTCAGCTGGGATAGGCTCCTGCTCCCCACAACCCCTTACAAGATAAGCAATCACGAAAAATGAATGAAAAATCTGTTTGGTATTACACAAGGCATTGTATGAGGAAATGTTCAATGTTTACATCTTGCGCTGTCACAAGCACAAGCCTCTCTTTTACATATGTAGACACTTCCTAGACACACTTGCTTCTACGTGGTGGCATGGTTAGTGAGTGTAGTTTGGTAGAAAAGAAAGTAGTTCATACATGAAACTGCTCACAACAAGGTCTGTGGATTATCCTGAGTAACTGGGTCATGATTTATGGAAAGAGACACTGTTGAGTTTTTCAAATGCATTTGTGTGGCGCTTTAAACACTACAAGCCGAGTGTCATCTAGTTCCATTACATTGGAGAGAAGACAGACATCTCTACGGCTGATATCTCCAACACTAAGACCAAAAGAATTTCGACTGATAAATAGCACTACAATGAGAGGAAAAATGAAGTTTATTTTGGGGTGAAGTATGCCTTTAAAGGTTGATGTAGATGTCAGTGTACTTGTTATGAATCAAAGCAAAAAAAAACGACCACCTGACACAATTTGTCTTCATTTAAACACAGCTCACTTTACAGAGGACTGATTTGCCAAGAGATTTGAATATTCCGGTTCCATGAATTCCTAGAAAAAAGCACTTGTTATTTGAATAGAATTGCCATGGCGCAGGCACACCAAAGCTTTTCCAACATCTGGATCCAATGATCTGCCTTTGTCCAATGCACAGTTGCCAGGGCCACACAGATGTGCTGACAGAGTTTTAGCCAATCTGCCATCTCACGTACTGCATTCTATAATCCTCCTCCTTCACCAAACCCCGCAGCCTGCAGAGTCTTTAAACGCCTCACCTCTGCCTGCTTTTCCTCCTCTTACCTTGCGCTATAGTTTTGCATGCAGATCACAGCACCCTGCTGATTTGCGGTGTACATTTCCTAAACATGTGCTGCCCGGTGTGTAATTTGGTGTCGGTGACTGCAGTTGCTGTGTCATGGAAATAAAAGTGCAATGTCATCTTAACAAGTTTATGAATCAGAGCAACCGCAGCCAGTTTACAGTAAAAGGCAAAAAAATATTGATTGGCACAAGATTTGTTTTCTATCTTTTCTGCAGCCAGCGAATTGTTGTTGTTTTTCTTTTCCTGATTCACATACCGTCATCGATGCTGTGCAGCCATTGATGTGGTGTTGTTGCACTTCAATTCCCACATATAAAGTAGAAATCTTACAGTGTGGCCGTGACCCGGACATGTGCTTTTTTCTTGGGACTTTCCCTTGATTGAACTCAAGTTTCTGCAGCATCACTGTTCATGCTATTTACTCGGTTGTTCATCTATTTGTTCCAAATAAACACTCCTGCTGATGCCAGAAACATGAAATACATCACTTCCTGTGCAGCATGGGGCGATTACTCATATGAACATGTCAGTTTGTTGTACATAAACAGCCATTAGGCATGCTCGAGAAATACACTATATCTTAGTCATTTCTCTGTTTTGGTAATTCCCCTCCAAGTTTGCCTTCTGGGAAACATACAGAGTTCAGCATCCATGAGCTCCACCTGTACTTCACACTAAACACAGACACACTCAATTGCTCAGAGTTTGGACTCCTCATTGTTTCTGAAAAAGTGCTTATTCTGGGAACTGACTCTATCTCTGTGTGAGATATGGGGGAGGGCGACGCATGCTGCCTCAGCATATTTCCAGCGGTTTGCTCGGCTTTGTCGCTTACAGTAAGCTCTGACTGTGTCATATGGCGCACATCAGTCACACAAACAAGTCATCTGCTGATCCACATCAAGCTGCATACAGTTTGAGTGATAACTTCAAGCCAACTTAATGTAAAAATGCACTGTTTGTAGTGTGAAAACAGAATTTTGACTGAATTCAAATCAGTTTTCTGTCTATTTTCCGGTAAGCGGCTCATGTACTCTTTCTGGCTGCAGACCTCGTCCAACTCTAAACAGGCTAGATGGGATATGAAGTTCCCCAGCATGATCATCGAGGTCTGCTTCTGGATCTCCTTCCAGTCAAACCTGATCAGAGTACCTCCACATCCAGCAGGCACTCTGATCAGACACTGGATCAACTTTAGAACCTGCTTCTAATGTCTGAAACTAGACACCCTGCCAGGGAAACTTATGTTTTGTTGATTGTACGTGCAACCTAATTCTTTCAGACACTACCCACAACTCATGACCACCATTAAAGCTGTTAAAACATACATTGACTGGAAAATCAATATCACCGCTTGTTGCACCAATCAACCTGTCAATCTCATGCTTCAACTAGTTTTACAGTAAAATAAGGTCACGTACTTGGATCCAGCATTTCTAAAGTAACATACAGTAGTTGAGATGACATGTATATGAGCAAAGTTTCTCATCAGTAGGAGGGGATGATAATGGATGGCATGACACCAAGATAGCTACCAAATAGCAGCAGCAACATACATCAGGACATTTCTCGCCATGTTTGTTACAACAAAACCCAATCATTTTTTGACGACACTTCGAGACATTTCCAGACATGTTTATGCCAACCAAAGTAGGTATCTTAAGCCAATACATGATCTTTTCCCAACCCAAGCTAAGGTTCTTAGTTATGTACCTAAACATAACCATATATTAATCACTGCATTGCCACAACATTAAATCGAAACCTAAAGAAAATAAATTTTCAACATATCTGCAACATATGAAATGTTCAAATATAATATATCCAGGGTTCGTAGAAACTTACAATGCAACGTTTTAGTTCTGTATGCGACATTCAGAGTATGAATAAATATAGCAGCAAACCACTATTATGTGTGCTGCTATTCTGATGCTAATTGTAATCTGACCTTCTCTGTGGTTTGTTCTGGTGAGATGGTCCGGCCACATGTGCATGTTGGTGTATCCCACTGGCTAGCTCATAGCTGTTGCTTTGCACTCATATGGCGGTTACCAAAATCAGATACATAATAACAGATAATTTATACACTCTGAATTTTGTAGAGAGCCCCTGTAGAAGTAGCTAGCAGGTTTTCAAGTGCCAAATGGCAAAAAATTAAAATAGCAGCAGTAGCTCAGTCCACAGGGACTTGGGTTGGGAACCGGAGGGTCGCCCGTTCGAGTCCCCGTCTGGACCAAAATATGGAGTGTGGACTGGTAGCTGGAGAGGTGCCAGTTCACCTCCTGGGCACTGCCAAGGTGCCCTTGAGCAAGGCACCGAACCCCCCAGCCGCTCGGGGCGCCTCACCAAGGGCAGCCCCCTCACTCTGACATCTCTCCACTTTGTGCATGTATAGGTCCTGTTTGTGCATGTGTGTGTCTTTCGGACCTGTGTGTAATTGACAAGCAAGAGTGAAAACACTGAATTTCCCCTCAGGGGGATTAATAAAGTAAATAAACTTAAAGTTATCTATGGTGTTCACAATATTAGCAAAGCAACTAGTATTTACGTAATTGTAAAGTCAGCTCTGCTAACTAGCTAAGCTAACTTGGTAGCATTTTTCAAGCTTGCAATAAAAGGTTTGGGATGGAAAATAATGACAATCAAACAAAATAATCAGGTGCAAATCCTGTCTAAAAATAAAAATGTATATTATAAAATATTTTGATAATGATTTGCCACCTGATGTAGATACCGGAGACACTCAAAAAAACTACTTGGGGCCCTGTAAAACGTCTTACAACACTGGCTTTCAAGGTATCACTTTCACAAGGATTACTTCATTGTCTGGCATACTTGTTCTCTCCCTACTCTCCTGTAATGCAGCACGTAAGCCCGAGGTCCTGGGGCTGGAGAGAAATACGACACTAGAGCGCTGTTTCCCATAGATTGTATCACGGCTCCGAACCATTTTGTGCTGAGGTTGCTTCTTTTCTCCTCTTTTGATCATTTTCTCCGGTTCAGACATCGCTCAAGTTGACTCGAGCTCCATTATCTCTTCCAGAACAAGTGCAGCAGCAGCTACAGTGTCTTTTAAGAGATAAAGTAGGTCAGGATATGAAAGTAAAGCTGCAGACAGAAGCAGATGAACAATGGTAGAGAAAAGTGGGGAATCATAGATTAGAGGGGCTAAAGATGGATGCTTTGACGCTGCAGTATATGAATTCTGATCTGAAAAATATCTCGAAACCTCCTCAGAATCCACAGAGAAATCTCTTGTCTTAGATAAAACTTAAATATGTTTCATAATGTTCTTTCATGCCAGTTTCAACATTATCAAAGAATGCATCACTTTTGCTGAATGTTTTATTGAGAGCACTATTTAAGACTTTGTTCTACCGCTCTGCTCAAACAAAAAAACAGGCGAAGGTTAAGAATCAGGGAAACAGAGAGGAAAAAGGCCTGTTGGACTGGCTTGTTTTCACAGGGGAGATCAAAGGTCAGCATTACTGGAGCTGATGCAATTTCAGTAGCTGTGTCTGAATTCACAGGTTGGGTCCCTCAAAGGACACAAAACCTGAAGACTAGGACCTGAACCTGCACTACCTCACCACAATACTTCAACTGATCTAGTCCCACGGAGGCCAAAACTAATGGTGTATTTGGGTGCAGCATATGCAAATAAATTAAAGACCTTCTCCAAAGAAAGTCAAGTTTTAAACCTTGTTGACATGTCCATATGGTGTTCTTTATATGCTACAAGACATCATAAGCGAAATATGCAGTCAGTGCCTTGGCTAAGCATTTTCACATTGGAATTGCTCTCAAAAACACAGATTCAGACAGCCTGGGTTTGTGATGTCACAAACCTAAGGAACCAATCCTGTCAACTAGCGGATCGAATTGTATCAGGTGAGGCCAGGTGTAGCTTCACATCGGCATTTTGCAAGCTAAGCTTCACTTTAACTTTGACCTGTCAGAGCTGCCACTCGGGAATAAGGTTTATCTAATATGGTTGAACCATTATTAGCTGTTTGATAAAGTAGTCAAGCCGAAGGGTCATGTTAGCTGTTACCGTGATGTTTCTAACATTGTAGAGAGCGATGAGCAGAGTCGAAGGTGAGCAGCTACGCTCAAAGTACAGGAGAACAGAATATGTCATTTTCATAATCAAAGATGAGTTTTTAGGACTTTAATCAAGGCCAGAAGAGGAGCTATAAGATTTCTTGTCATGCCCTGTGATAAACATGTCAGGGTTGCTAACCAGAAAGACATAAAGGTCCCACAGCAGTTGAGAAAAATGTCACCACAATGTCTATTAAGTTGTTCTGGAGCTTTTGATCACATCACACTAACTTTATCAACAGATGGAGATGCGTAGTCATCATTGTAGATGTTCAAATTTCCATTTTTCTGACCCCTTTAAGGACATCTTGTCCATGTTGGCGTGATCTTGTAAGAACCATGATTCATACTACTCAGTTTATGCCCTGAATGCATGGCTCATATCCACCTTATTTTCAAACACGGAAGTAAATAGTGATCAACTTCCGTTTTTTTGTGCGTGACTTCCGATTAGCCGCTTTCCCTCATGCTTTCCCTTACCGGAGCTAACGGTGCAAGCTATGTTTTTTTCAATTTTTAGTTGTTTATGTTAGTCAATCAGTTAGTTAGTTAGTCTGTGTATTTTGTATAGATAACTGTGCCCACGTTTCCGTTATAACGGAAATTTATTCCCTCTAAACGTGAATAACTCGCACATCAGTCATAAACTATGAACCAAAAAAGCACAATCTATCCCGAGTGAGACAAACTGCTTGATCCCCATCTCCAGTGTACCAGCAGAGAACCTGCAGAACCGAATCAGCGAAAAAACACACCGGGCTAAGCCTCTCTACCTGAGCAGCTGAAGCTGCGGCTCGCACCCTCGACACACAGACGGTGCTTCTGCATGCCAGCCAAACGTGTGCGCAACTGTGAGAAATAAATATGTGAGGTGTACGCTGCTTTTCTATCTTTTTTCCCTTTTCTTTCTTTCTTTCTGTCGGCGACATACACTCCTAACACAGGATGGGTTGTTTTAATTGACTGAGTTGATCATGAAGCCATAGTGATGCGCGGATCAATCAATCAATCAATCAATCAATTTTATTTATACAGCCCAATATCACAAATCACAATTTGCCTCACAGGGCTTTACAGCATACGACATCCCTCTGTCCTTATGACCCTCACAGTGGATAAGGAAAAACTCCCCCAAAAAAACCCTTTAACGGGGAAAAAAAAACGGTAGAAACCTCAGGAAGAGCAACTGAGGAGGGATCCCTCTTCCAGGACGGACAGACGTGCAATAGATGTCGTACAGAACAGAACAGATCAGCATAACAAATTAACAGTAATCCACATGACACAATGAGACAGAGAGAGAGAGAGAGAGAGAGAGAGAGAGAGAGAGAGAGAAAGAGAGAGAGAGAGAGATGCAGGTAATGACAGTAGCTTACAACATTATTGAAAGTAATAATATTATAGTTATAGTTCTGGCTACTGTGGTACAATATGTTGAAAGTATGTATTAATATCTGGCAGTATACATGTGTGACAATAGTCGTGTATAATAACAGTAGAAGTATGACTAATGACTAATGATGGCACCAGCAGCAGGAGGCATCTGGCAGGACCACGGCAGCAGCACAACCACACACGTCATGCTGTCCAGGCACCGCTGCGATATGAGTTAATCTGAGAGACAGTGGAGCACAAAGGCTCCGGAGAAGAAGCTGAGTTAGTGACATCCAGAATGGCCGAGTTAGCAAGATGCAGTAATAGGATCGGCTCTGATAGCACCTGAATCAGCACGTACGCATCAACCATCCAGCCATTACAACATGATTGAGCTAGCAAAGCAGTTTTATGTTGCTATGTGGGGTATTTATTCAGTTTTGGGAAATCACGATGTCTAGAAAGCATCACTGGCTGCAGCTGACAGGGACAGCTAACGTTAACACTAGCAGCAAAACTAACATCAGGATCGCCATCCGTTAAAAGCCTCCCGTTGTCGGACACGACATGAAACTACTCCAATTAGCTCAATCATGTTGTAACTAAGACATCCGCTGGAGATTTTTTTTTTTTCCACGGGCCACTTTGTGAGTTTAGTGAGTTATTACAGACACGGCTAACAGCTAACGGTTAGCCCAGCTAATCTACGATAACCATGTTATTAATTACACACAGAGAAAATACTAATGTTTGTTCAGTCATTGTGTTTATAGACTTTCCAAACATCAGATTAGTCTAAACGGTGATATAGTGACGTGAAAAATGTGATATATACATATATATAGCTAAACTCAGCAAGGTAAACAACAAGGCGATTCCCATTTACACAGTGGTAAGAGCGCTGGACCGGAAGTGTCGCACAAAAAAACGGAAACTGGCTGCGTTCTGTTTTGCCTCCGTGTTTCCGTGAAAAATAAGGTGGATAGTGTCGTTGTTGGAAAATGGAAAAGCCAGAGCTGGAACAGTCGTTTGGGAGTGTTATGGTTTCCCAGTAAGTTACAACAACATAAGAAACTGTGTGCCAATATTACTTATCCAAAGATGAATTGCAAACTATGTATTCAAATCCAAGTTATGTTCTCAACTGTGGATTCTGTGTACCATTACACTCCCAATAGCTGTGTGCTGTTCAAGGAACTTTATAGACATTGCTAATTTAGACACCTTAAGCAGCAATTCTTCGAGCCTATATGACCACATATGTGGGTCATTTGTTCCTACTCCATTATACAACACAAAGGAGCATTTCCTGAATTAGCACCCCCCATAAGTAACAATACAAAAACTATATATATTACTGTCATCAGTCACAGTTTTAGTGAAACGGTTGTGGTTAGGTCCAGGCCACAAAACTACTTGTGCTTTGTTACATTTACAAAAAGATCATGGTTTGGATCAATGTAAGTAAGTTTCTTACATACATGACGTACAAGACATACGCGGTGTAAATAACCTTACATATGTTGTGTACATAATATCAAATGTTGACTTGAAATAACCGAAAATTAACTCTTCGTTTCACACAGAACACAAATGCAGTCTCCCGGGTTAAAGTCCTGCATTTGTTTGACCCATCATCCACCCCAACCTCCCCACTATATGGACTTTGTCACTCCCCAGGTAGCCAAAACGACCTGGCCCAGAATCGGCCTGAACTCGGCATGCCATATGAAATTAGCTGGGTCGCATGCGGTAGCCAGACTTGGCTGAGACTTGGCCAGCTGATTTGGCCCCAGAATGGGCCATATCGGGTAACCAAATTCTGTCTGCCGACACCATCATCACTGGGCTTTTATCAGAAAGGACCTGGCCTAGCATCGGCCCAAACTCAGCCTGCCAGATGAAATTAGCCTGGTCGCATCCAGTTGCCTGACTCGGCTGAGACTCAGTATGAATGATGCCCCAGAATCAGGCCAATTCAGCTGGCCCGATTCCAGCTGCCGACACTGCCATCATTGGGCCATTAGCATAAATGACGAGGCCCAGCATTGGCCCAAACACGGCCACATGTCAGATGAAATTACTTGGGCTGCGTGCGGTAGCCTGACTTGTCTGAGACTTTGCATGAATGATGCCCCAAAATTGGGCCAAATCAGCTGGCAAAGGAGTAAGTCAGGGGATGCAGTATAAAGATCTTTTTACTGAATCACCTGACTTGCTCCTTTGCTCCCGCCAAAATGAATATAACCACTAGAGGTTGCGGCTTATATGGGTCATAATAAGCTGCTTGTAAAAACGACCCATGTGATCATTTTTTGGGTTGAATTCTCCCTAAAGCATGAAACCCTCTGCACATATTTAGCCCTGGGCTTAATTTCAAGGGACATCTCAAACCATTCATTTCTATCCAGAGCAGCTACATTCAACATCTGTGCATCATATGGTCCATATACACCAACTGACTCAGACCCAAACTATACAGGAAACCTAACCTTAATGGACGAAGCGACGGGGTTTATGAACCCTAGCAGCCCTTGGACCACAGTTACTCCATGTCTCACATCTGGAGAAAACAAAACAAGTGTAAAAATATTAGCATTGCCAAAATGCCTCTGGGTAATAAATCATCAATTTATGAACCATAAATGTGTAGGAGCGTCTCGGGACGATCTCTGACAGGGAGTTCTTTTTGTTGGAACCTGTGAAAGACAGATGTGTCGCATAGGTTTACAACCTGAATGGTGCTCTTTCTTCAAATGTGGACAGGTAGACAAGGGAAATGAAAGAGGTGTGTGGGAGACACTGAGCTGACCTTTCCGCCACCTTTGACGTCATTTGACACCTGATACGGCGGGAAGGTCACGGGCAAAGGCAAACAGGGGTCAGAATGATGTGAGAAGAGTTTGCCGACAAAGTTTCACAAATGGAGGAAGGGTGGAAGAGGAAGTGAAACTCAACACAACAAAGGAATTAAAGCTTTGATCAGTGTGGGTTTTTAAAGGTCAGTTTCAGTACTGACTGACGTTACACATATCTGACAGGGGATTCATCCCATCACAGGACACAACTCCATTTAAAGTGCAAAATCACAGTGAAGAATAACAGGATGTAAACAAAATGGCAAATTAAACCACATAATCAACAAATTATACACATCATTAACAGCCTATTCCAAGAAGAAGAAGATGACCAGGGTCAAAAGCTCATCTTGGACTTTGCAGGGACTCTGTATACTAAAAACAAAAACATGCTCATCATCTACAATCCTCAGATATATATTGGTATCTGCCAAAACATCCAGTGAGTTATAAGTGTTTTGTCCTCAGCCACACTCCATGAGATCTGACCATCTCACTGGACGCTGACCTCGCTGAGTCATGAAATAAGGTCACTCCAAGTGCAGTTTGCCCTGAATCAGACCTTTTTTTCTGTTTTTTTTTACAGCAAGTCATTGCACAGATCTCTAGAGAGTACATTTGTTATGGTTAAGACAGCATCGCACAAATATTTAAAGCTACAGTACTTTGGCAAAAGAGAGAAAGCCAAAGATATCTGAGGGGAATTACAAAAGCCTTCTTGTTTAACAAGCAAGAACCCACCCTTAACTTTGAAAGCTGAAGTTTTGTGGCATAATGAGGGACATAATAAGGTCAAATTTTCACCGAAAGGTTTCTGACATAGAGAAGGAGGAGGAAATGTGTTGAGATTTAGGGTGCAGTGGGTATCCATCTGGCAGCTCCACAGGGGAACAGTGACACCATGTTTGTGGTCAGTATGTGAAGGCTTTCATTGTGTCTTCCAAGGAGGTTATGTTGAACAAGTGTTTAGATTTTGATGGAGATCCATTACCAGTGAAACAAGCAGAGATCAAGACCAATTTCAAACTTGAACAGCATCAAGCTTGGAGTTTAAGTGTTTTATGTATGTGCACATGGAGAATCAGCAAGTCTGCTTATATTTTTAGACAGATAAAAGATCATTAGTGTGCTGTTTAACCAAAAATCATCACAGTTTTATCAGGAAGCCATTTTGGAAGATAAAAATGCATATTAGGGGACCAGTAACACACTGACCAAGAAATATTGTGTCATTTCTAATCTCTCCATGGAACTTTCCTCCATAAACAAAGGCATAGGTTCTGTCGCAACATTGAGAATGGAGAGCCACTGGTAGCAGAGGGTATACGCTGTTTATCGTATGCCTTTTCACCATCCAATACCCACTTCATCCTTGGTAACCTATCCTTCTATGTATTAGTACACCCACCTCATGAACTATCACGACACCACTGGGGGGAGAGCATATATCCTCCTGAAACTCGGAACTTTTGTTTGGTATGCATTTTTAATTACTTTTCCTAGCTATTTGGGATCAGTAGGACCCAATTATTATTATTATTTTTTTTAAAAAGAAGTCTTCAAATGGGTACTTCCTAATTGAGAGCGTCCCAGCTTGTTACTGTTGCTAAAATTGGCCAAATGTGTTGTCATAATCAAACTACAAACATCATTATTATATTTATATTTATTTATATTTAAGTTTCAACCATAAAATGTGATCAGGTGTTGAACCTTGCCTACTTTTGTGTCGGGATCAGCTGCAGAGTGACTTGGCAGAGATGGCTGCCATCTTGTTTTTACATGGATTAGTGTATTGTGCTCTCACTAGCACTAGTTGGCAGAAAAAAGTGTCCACGAATGAGGACAACAGGTCATTCTGGTGAATTTTTATGCATCAATTTATGGTGTAATTTAGTCAAAATAAAAGTCCTCTGCTACTTTCATCTTTTTATTGAAGGGGACGAATGCATGTGTTCCAAATATTGAGGGGATCCCCTGTTTTGTTGATTTTACCTCAAAACGAGACAAACCACATGCTTGTCCTGCATGTGACATGAATTCTGTTACATTAGGTCACATTTTCTTCTTTTCCTGCCAAGTTGTTTCTGTCTTACTTGCAGTCATGGAAACATTTTTATGTGTGACTCTTCCCTGAGAGGTCTGTAAACACTAAAACGACTTTCCTCTCCCCTTAAAAAGTAACTACTAAATCCAGCAGTGTGCTTTGGAAGCACGTTGGCTGTCATTCAAACGACCTCAGCAGACATTTGAATGTAGTTCCCAGAATATTTTTTTGTTTAAGTGATCTCTAAAGAAGCAACCTGCCTTGTTCTTAAGCACAAAAAACTAAAACAATATTAAAATGTTGACTTGGAGGGCCTGGAAATACTAAATGGCCACTGTGCAGCGACAGAGACAAGGTCTTATTCAGTCGCCTTCAGGAGCATCGTCTCCTATCCGGCAGATCTGGAGGCATGCCAGCACCCGCCCTGTGAAATCAGCATCGCAGCGCACGGAGTTGACAAGTGCGCCTCCCCCTCCAAACGTTGTTTGACATACCCATCGTTGTAGGCTTTGCCTCTGGCTGTTTCTTTTTTAAAAGGCAAGCTCAAAGCCACAGATTATACATTTTGCTCACAAGCCGTGCGGGTAAAATAACCTACAGAGACAGCGGCAGCGGGAATCAGGCTCTTTCTTTCTGATTTGGAGACGAACAGCTTGCGCGTAAACGGCACCGGGCATCACTGAAGGGAGAGATACGTGGTGTCTGGATATTTTCTTTTTTTAATTTATTGGTGACAAGGTTGAAGGAGATTGCAGGGGGAGCAGAGTGACTCTTTGTGGATTGCGAGCATCGGATGACATTTGGGAGTTGAGCGCGCAAAGCACCTGTGGATGCAACACCCCCCACTGATGTTTGGACTCAAATCTTTTGCCAAGAAAGGATTCACCACGAGATTTAGTTGATAATCGTTGCGGTTTCGATCAAACAGCCTGCAGTTTAGACAAGAAGCGCGCCATGCTGCTGAGCGTTTCCTTCCTGGTGGTTCCCCTGCTGAGCATAACTGGCTGCGGCTCCTCGTACGTGCCGTGCCAGCCGTGCGATCAGAAGGCCCTGTCCATGTGTCCGCCGGTGCCGGTGGGCTGTCAGCTGGTGAAGGAGCCCGGCTGCGGCTGCTGCCTAACGTGCGCGCTCGAAGAAGGCCAGCCGTGCGGCGTGTACACCGGGCCGTGCACGCGCGGGCTCCGCTGCCTGCCCAAGAACGGCGAGGAGAAGCCGCTGCACGCGCTTCTGCACGGCCGGGGGGTGTGCAGGAACGAGAAGTTGTACAAACTGCTGCATCCGTCAAAAGGTAGGCCTGTGGAGAGATGACTGATTGAAACCACAGCGGCTGTAATTGCTTAAACAGGTCACTGGAACATTAATTAAGTGAATTAATTCGGCCATTAATTGATGACTGCTTTTGTATTCATTATAGTGAGTGTATACCTTCTCTTATCTTCTTCCTCCTCATTATATTCCATCATAGGAATTTAAAGTCATATTAAAGCACTAAATTTGCAGTGTTTTTATAATTATAACACTATTATAATCTTCCTGTCAGCACTGATGGTGTTATTGCATTTGCATTGCAGGAATTAGACTTCAACCATAAAGGGCTCTGGTGCAAATAAATAGCAAACAGCTGGATAGAGATGTTACTCCTCCCTTGTTAATGCAGGAATTTTAATGAAGACCTCAAGTAACACATTCACAGGGAGTCAGCCAGTGATGCAGTGGTAAATTTTTTAAAAAGATGATCACCACTCCAAAACACACTCATTCACACCCTGTCATAAAACTTAACTCCAACATGTATGAGTCTGTATTTTCTAAATGTGAATGATAAAAAAAAAGAGGTCAGGTGCCCTCCTGTGTCTCTCTGGGAGCCGGCGAGGCTGATGGGAGTCAACTCACCCTCCTTAAGACGGGCTGACACCTGTCATTACCAAGGCACACGACTCAAAGGCCCCCGTTGTGCCTTGACCCTGTGAACTCTGTCAACAATTGGTGCTGAGCGTCGATCAACCTGTCATCTCGCTTTGAAAAGTCCTCGTGGGGCCTGCGAGCCGTAAATCAGTAGGTTTCGTGTGAGTGGCCCGTCACCTCTGGGCCCCCAGGCGACATAAAACAAGGGAGAAGATTACAGGTGGTGCTCTGCGAGGCTCCCTTTTGGCTCCTTTGAATGGCAGTTCAGGGACAGTCACTGTGCTGTGTCTGCTGGGGAGCGCTTTGTGGGGAAATGTTGGCTCGTGGCCCTCGCTGTCTTCAAGGTGTGAAATCATATTTTTTCCCTCTACAGTTTCTTTTTGTCTTTTAGCCTTTCTTTTGTCAGTCCCCCTGCACACCTCTCTGCGTCCACCACCTGTGCCTTTTCCCACACCTAACCCACTTTTTGTCTCCGTCTCTCTATTCTCTCTCACCACACTGCCTCTTCTCCTCTTTCCCTGCCTGGCTACTATCCCTCTTCATCTTTTCCACCCTATTCTTCTTCCTCTCCCCCCCAACCATCCCCCAGCTTCACCCTTTCCATTCTGCGTGATGCTTTACTTTCCTGCAGATTGGAGTTTTAGTATAGAAGCACTCTGGAAACATAAATAATCTCGCTGGCTGTGTTAAACCTCAGCGGGCCAAGCTAAGGAACTGCAGTTTTTCTGGCTCAGAGTGAAGTCCATTAAGGGAAGGGAGAAGATAAGAGAGGGGGAAGCTCTGAAACACTGCCATGCAAATGTATCAGTGTCACATTGAAATGAGCCTTATCAAAGATAAGCTTGTTCCCCAGCCATGACATTTACAGTCAGGTTTTTATTGTTTTGCTGTTAGTGAATTTGCACTTCAGAATCTTTGGCTGCACTCACTCGATCAGAGTCAGATCATTCAGAGCAGAAATATAATCAAAAAAAGAAAAACTCCAATCTTCTATTCATCTCCCCTTCCCTTTTCCTCCCTTTCCCACACTATCCTCTGCTCCCTCCCACCACTCTTTGTTAGTCCCACCCTGGTCTCTTCATCTGTCTCCCCACTCCTCCTCTCCCCCCCTCTCCAACTCTCTCTCTCTGTCTCGGCGCTGCAGGCAGGCCCAGGCTGTGCAGTGATTCAGCAGAATGCAGGCTGAGCGTGGGTTACTGATCCCCCATCTGTCTGCCCGTCAGCCAGCTTCTCCATTAACTCCACATCTCCTGCTGGGCACTCTCTCAACACATAAATTAAACAAAATCCATATGCACACTGATAAATACACACCTCTTACACAGATTACGTTTATACACACTTGAGGTGATCTACAGAATGAGCCAAAGGTGCATGCATATGTACTATACATTCATAAAAAGCTTCTTTAACACAAGCTTGAATACATGCTTTAATGCACCACTAAGGGTGCATTTTGCACATTTAACATGTGGCAAAGCATGAAAAGCAATAACACAAGCTGTCATTCAAACCTGAAGCTAAAAACATGAGTATTTAGTTGCCTTTTTGTCATGTCTGCAATTGCATGAAACATAAAACTCAAGTCATGCCTCCGCAACATTATCTGGATAGATTTCACACCGACTTTCCAGATGAAGCATGGATGAAAACTCCTTGTCAAGAGCAAAGCCAGAAAGGAAAGACGCGAGGAAGGAGTTTTCTGTCACTAATATCTGCAAGGATCCGGCTGTCCGGGATCACCACGTCTCACAAGTCAAACACGAGGACAAGGGAGTGGAAGAAAGACGAAATGAAAGACGTGATCAGTCAGCACAGGTCAGATTAGACAAACTCGAGGATTAGCAAGTGAGGACTTGATTGGGTTTACGCTGGCTGCTGATCTGCCTCAGCTTTCTCTGGAGGAAGAAAAAAACTGTGTCAGCAGGAAACTGGAGGATAGGGAATCTCTCTTGCTTTTTCCAAGAACCTGTCATTATGTGGATGGATGACATCATCATGATCGCCATCATCATCACTGGGGGTGGAGGGGTTTTAAGCATCATTTGCAACGTGGCGGTGACCTTGTTTCACTGCCCGGTTAGCTTAGTAGCTTAGCGATCACGTCAGTGCAGAAACGGAGGGGTTTATATGCAGAATTGTGCAATCTGCCAAACTGAAACGGAAACAAGTGCGTGACACAGCAGTGGAAATGGGCCAGCTGTGGCTTAGGACACATACAAGGCTAATGCGTGTTTTAAACTATAAATGAAGAGAAATATCAGTTTAAAGTGCTTTTGGGAAAGAAAGCCACAGCCACTCATTCTGGCCTCGACACAGCCGCTGTGGTCGTATGAATAGAGGGTGGGATGAGGCATGGGAGAGGGGCGAGCACTGAGGTTTGTACGACTCCCCAAAATGTAGCAAAAGAGCTGTATTTTTGAACAGATGAAAGATACATGTACATGAGGGTTTCTGTGGGGGTTGGGACCCAAAATGGGCTGCGGCTGTTTCTGGTGGCTTGCCACATGACAAGTGTAATAGCATGTTTTCATGGGCCTGGGTGCCAGGGTGAGACTAAATATCTCATTTAGGTCACCGGCTATAAAAGTTTTAAAACCCCTGGTCTACATATACCCCAAACTGGCAACCTAACTTGCCATAAATGTAGGCTATGTTGTTCCGTATGTCAACACTTCCAATCTGAATCTGGCCAGTAGCCACTGACTGTGCTAAATAAGTGTTTAGCTGGTGCAGTGAAATCATCACGTCGTGTTGTGACGTTACCAAATTGGACGCTTCTGTCCTGCGCTCTCCTGAGTTTACTTTTTAATTTTAGCCATCACCAGGTGGGAGCCATCACAGTGCTCTTGATTTTGACCCCTCTTCAAACATTCTCCAGGGAGCAGCAGAAAAATGCTTTGAAGCCCTGTTTTGCACAGGGTTAATATTACACCTGTGGACATTAAGTTGTTTGTAATAATTGGTATCGTGGGTTATTTTAATCTTGTCTGTAATTTGTGAAGTTCCGGTGTAAATTACCGACCATAGACAGTTCTCCTCTGATAACAGTAATCCTGTGTGAATCACACTTACTGCAGCAGGAATTCAGGCGCACATTCTTGCTGTTGTAGCTGTGTTTGTATTTTGATCTCATGCTTATATTCATTTATTTTCTCATTTAAAAATGTCATCTCATTGAAACAACAGCAGAAGTGAAATGGAGAGTTTTAAATGTCTTTTTAGGGGAAGCTTTGAATATTTTGGGTAGAAATGTCTTACGCTCGTGGACTGGGAGTGAGACTTAAAGTGTAACATCAGTATTTTTTCAACCTGGATCATATTTTCCCATGTTTTTGTGTCTAAGTGACTAATGGGTACAACAATTTTCAAAGTTCAAAGTTTTGAACTTGAGGGCTGCAGCTGGCAGCAGCAAAAAGGGCTGCAATCTAACCACTCAGTGCACCCTGAATGTACATCCACTAAAGTGCTTGTTTTTGCACTGCCAGGCTCAGATTCATGTTCAAAGTGTCTGGAAACTTTGTGGAAAGAATCCCTACAGAGATAGACCTTTTAATTGAAGAATAAAATCCTTTTTGTTTCATCAGAAACAGCACCGAAATTGCCACTGCAAACCCCCCAAACTCCATTTAAAAAAATGGTAATATTATTATTGTAAAATACACTTCATTTAAAGTCAGCAGACACAAAATAAAACTCACAAAAACATCTTTGTTTGTCTTTCCACTGTTCCAACAATCACTAACTCTGTTTTGCTTCAAATAAACTCTTAATTCACACAGTTAGATGTGAAAACACGCTGGCTCTATACACGCTAAAATCACTATTAATTTAAATGGGGTCTGGTGTGTTTGGCAATAGCGATGTTGGAGCTGTTTCTGGTTAAACAAAGGGGATCTTACTCTCCAACAAAACGGTTTATCTCTGTAAGGATCCTTTGAATAATGCTCTCAGACACTAGAATAACAATCTGAGGCTGTCACTTACAAAAACAACCACTATTAGGGGACATACATTGATGGTGCACGAATGCCCAGAGAGGTTACTTTGCCCAAAACTGGACCAATTTCAAAAAGTGTTCTTCCCATTAGTCACTTTGACACAAAAAATGGGAAGAAAAGGTCCAGGTTTAAAAACACCAAAGTCATTGCATGCAAGCTATATGATGGCCCTCAGTTTGAAACTTATCTACTGGTTGTTGGTGCTAATGTGCCAAGAAATTTAGCAAAGCACCTGAAAAAGGCAGAGAAGACGAAAACTGCTGATGGTTGCAAACGATGCAGTGTTCAACATTAGAGTTCTGAGCATTGCAAATGTTTTATGAGGAAGAAATGCATTCATCACTTTTATTAGGCCTCAAGGATACACACAGTTTATCTTGATGAGAATGTAAATATCACTCAGTGTTTACAAGAAAACCCCACAGGGCACCTTTAATGAACCTCAAACATTCATGATATTAATGAGTGACCTCATCCATCTTTGCCTCCCTATTAGATGGAGAATCTCATGATGACGCCATGCTACCAGTCCCAGAGTCCATGCTACCCCAAACCAAGGTTCCCTTATATGGAAGAGACCACATCAGCAGTCGGAAGGCACAGGCCATGAAACAGGCCAAGGACCGCAAGAAGCAGCTGGCCAGGTTGGGACCTGCCAGCAACCTGGACTTCTCCCCGCTCAGCCTGGATAAACTGGAGCCTGAATTCGTAAGTGAAGTAGAGATTAAACCAGAGTGAAAAACTGACTCAGCTCAGAGGAAAGTAAACATTAAGAAACCAGTTCTGACAAATCAGCCAAGATGCCCTGCAGGGCTGCTTTCACACCAGACCTCATGGTGTGAACAGAGTGAATGCCAAATTACTTAAGCAATGGAGGTATTTCCCAACTCCTTACTTTTTTATTTCTAGGGCACAACTTTCAGGGCATTTTGAACTATCATTTTTAACTCTAATGCACACAACGTGACCATGCAAACACTCACACCTCTGTCCGTGTGTGTGTAGGGCCCCTGCAGGAGAAGACTGGATAATCTCATTCAGAGCATGAAGGACACCTCTAGGGTCTTGGCTCTGTCACTGTACATCCCCAACTGTGACAAGAAGGGCTTCTTCAAGCGCAAACAGGTATGAATACAGCTTTTTATTGACACAAACCTATTCACTGTCCAAGGAAGTATTAAACACAAGCATCTCAACCCTGTTTGTAACTCTATAATTGCAGTGTAAGCCATCTCGTGGTCGGAGGAGGGGGATCTGCTGGTGCGTGGACCGGTTTGGCATGAAAATCCCTGGCATCAACTACGCCGGCGGAGACCTGCAGTGCAAAGATCTCGACAGCAGTAGCAACAGCAACGAATGAGAGCAAACTGGTGGTACTCGCTGAGCCCCCAAAACCTGCCAATCAAGCTAGCACACTTACTGACTGCCAATCAGGAAAATACGGCACAAATGCTTATATATATGGTCAGGTGTGATGGACTGTTTAATTTTTTTCTTTCAGAGAGGAACCGAACTGAAAAGCTTGCTTGGGTGGAAATCTTCACATGTAGGTCTTTGGCTCCCCTGCTGACGGTGTACTATGTTTGAGGTTAGCTAACACCTCACCTCTTTATATCCGTAGATAATAGAGGATTATATATATTTGTATGATATTGATAATATGTTGTGTATTGAGTGTATTGCTAAATTTACTCCACGAAATTCTGAGACAAGACATATTTTAAATGTGGCTACAAATCAACTTTTTTCCTAATTGTTGTCATAGTGGTGATCAAGGAGAAACCATTGAAGAGTAAGTCAGTACTACTCTAAATTAGCAATGTTTTACTAACTGTTAATCATGTGAATGACAGTCTGATGTGAGAGGCATTTTTTAGATATCAAATAATGACTTCTGCCATTCAGTACTGCCCACAACCCACTGTCACTGAACACTTTCAGACTTTTTGGCTACTCTGCCAAGCCAGAAAATGGGGGAAGGGTTTTGAAGGATTCCTGTAGGAGGCTGGGTATATTATATAGTCATCAGATGGGAAAACCATCTGAAGACACACAGAATCAGCTGACAGTCATTCCATATGCCATAGCCATGTCAGCATGATAGCTGTCATTGTTTGTTCAGCATAGAGTCAAGAAAATTCTGTTTTCACTAATTGGATCTGTTACAGCTAACAGAAGCCTACACTTAAAAGAACAGTTTGGCATTATGGGAAACTTTAATGAGAAGATTGACACCACACTCATATTTGTCTGTTAGAATGAAGCTAAAGCCAGCAGCTAGTAAGCTTAGCTTAGCACAAAGACTGGAAACAGCTAGCGTGGCTCTGTCCAAATGTGACAAAACCCATCTACTAGCACCTCTATAACCCCCTTACAACTTGCAGTGAAATGCGTTTCCGTGATCGGATTGCATTTAGGTAGTGCTTGACCACATCAAAAAAGTAAGGGTGTAAATGCGCCCAGAATGCATTGAGAGTAGATTGTGATGTGATCAGCCAAATCACAGGAGGTGGTCAGGGATGCATTGTGATCATTTGAACACAAGTGTAAGCTTAAATGCAATTGCGTTTTTAATTTACAAACAGCAATGTGGACGCAAATACCAGATCTCCAGGAAGTGCACCAGACTTTGAAGCCAATTTTCATAGTGGCCAAACGGTGACATTACATCCATGGCCCAAAAAGCCTTTTCTCATTGACTTACATGGCTAAAGAGACATCTGGAAATCAGCTGATGAATTATTTTGAGCATCACAACCCCTGCAAAATGACTTGTCTCACTCCATTTAGTTTGATAACATTTGGAAAGTACGCTTGCTTTTTCGGCCCAATAATGCAGAGGCAATCCCGATCATCCAGGTATCAGATGGCAGGTGAACATTTTTGGCTTCATGCACCATGAAGGAACTTTCATAGGAATGAACGGGGCACCACCCTCCACAGTGTATCCAGTTCACTTTGTATATATTCATGGGGAATACTTAATTGCGCACAAAACCAGCAAGCTAGCAGCTATTAGCTTGTTAGGTAACCAAGCTATTCGCGAAAAGCAGCAAGAAAGGCTAGAAATTTTCAAGACACTAGTTGATGGAGTCAAGACAAGACCAAGTGAGTTTAATTAGGTCCGGAACTTGACATCTCATATCGCAACCAAGCCATTTACATGTATGAAGCAAGGGCTAAGCAAATGGAGGACAACGGCTCCAACTGATCCTGGACACGGTGGCGATTAGATCTCAAAGGACACATATTTACGTTTGTAACCTGACCAAAGAGAAAATGAAAACAAATTCAAAACAAGAAAATTAGTTTAAAAAAAAAAAGAAGTTAAAAACAAACATACAAACAAACAAGGAAATGACCTGAAAAAGTACTTAAAAATTACAATAATTATGTCTCTATAATAATTTTCTAAATTTAGTTGTTGGGGGTTTTTTTGCAATTTGTGGGACATTTCTTACCAAGTTGCATTTTTCCTCATCATTGCCTTTTTCCTATGTTCTGAAATAAATAGCACCAACTTGCTCCATGTTCAAACGTTTAAATACTTGAAAAAGTGTCTAAGAGCAGCACAAGAAAAGTGATGTCTCTCCAGGTTTCAAAGGGTTAATACCAGGTGTACATGTTATCAGGTAGAATCATAGCTAGATGCAGTCTGGATACAAGCTGCGTTTCAGTGCGAGGTGTAAAGGGGGTCTCAAGCTCCATAATTTACATGTTATATGTTGTTAGTTTAATCCATATAAAAACTTTTAAGTAGAGGTTGTGCGCTGAACTCTTTCTTGGCTGGGACCAATGACTCCCTGGAGTATCCAAGAAACCAAGACATAGAAACTTATGGTCAAAACTCAAGAGAAATTCATAAAAATTCAACTTTAAATTTTAGGAATATCAAAAGAGAAATCAACAATAGTGAGTTTTTAAATCATGTAAATGTGTTTGCCAATTAGAGGTGATTATTTTCTACATCTCAATTTAAGTCAAAATCACAATGTGATGCCGTACGCAGCTCTTGGAAACAAACTGTATTGTACTGTAAAACCTAGAACTCGGTCTCCTTTTTAAAGGCCTTTTTCAAGTCCAGACAACTGCGTCCACTGTTTGTAAATGTATGTACAGTGTGTGTGTGCATGCTCCTGTGTGTCTATGTGTGTGTGTACTGTACTGTACGTGCCATGTCCTTATAGTTCTCAACTACACTACAACTCTGTTTTTAAATTCTCACGAGCCCAGCCTACCCAAGCTACTGTCCGACAAATGTGGTGCCGTGCATTTCCCTTTGGCACACAAATTGTATGCAAAGGCCCTGTGCTGTTTATGTTTCCACGTGTAGGGTCTTCACTGCCACCACCCAGGCAAATCTGTCGGCTTGCTCTCAGGGTTTATTGGGTCCTGCATCCTGCGAAGAGCAAGGCCGCTGAGTTTGCATGTAAATTCAAGTGCCTTCTGCCCCATGCCACTTTGAATTTTCATTTGCATGTGGACCCATAGTGTTGTTGAATGAGGGACACTCTGGCACAAAGGAGGGAAACAATTTCAGGTGTGGATGCGGTCTGAAAGATTTATTGTCAGATTTTGTTTTTCAGTTGGCTGCTGACAAATATTATCATGATCTCTCAGTCAAGTGAACATATGTTCTATAGCTCAAATTTGCTTAAGATCCATTTTTTTGTTGTTATAATCGAGCATTCATTTCATGACTCTTATAATCTCAGACATTCCTAATGCCTAATCACTATAGTGATATTAGGAGATCATTGACAGGGGCTCATCAGCCAATTTGATTCTAGCACACATGTAAACACAACACAGTGACACTTTCTCAGAATCTCTGTTGAAAAAAAACATTAATGTGAACATTATGGTTAAATATTTATCAGGCGTGTAATTGATGTACTCTTTTTTTTTTGTAATGACAAATCATTATTTAAATAAAGTTCATGTACTCACTAAACAGCATATCTGCACTTGTGTCTTAAATGTGTGAACTCTGCCAAGATTGTGAATTGTTGAGTCAGCAGATGTGTTTTTGTGACTGCTATCTCTGTGACCTTTACACTGTTGGACTCTCGTGACACAGGTTGTTTCCATCTGCGGTCAAGGGCGAAACTGCCTGCTGTGACACAAGTCACTCGAGTGTGGCTAAAGGTGAAGCATGTTTTTGAAAGGTTAAACTTGCAGAGGGCAGCGCCACATTTTGTGCAAAATATGATTAACTTTGGCACACAGAATGTGGATTGCCAATATACTTTGTGCAGACATTCATCGTCCACAGATGATGAATCTGACTGACTTTAGTGAGCCCCTGACTTTTCCTCTAGCGCTATCATAAAGCTGACATTTGTTTTTGATGGAAATTTCTCATTAACTAGTGGGTGGATTGTCATGAAATTCATGTCCAGGATAAATTGTACTACATTTGGTGATCCAATGAAATTTCATCAGGTGACATCATAAATTCAAGTTAAAACGTATCCAGTATTTGCTTCACAACCAAATACCTGATATATCATCAGCCTCATCTGTACTTTGTGGTTTGTTCCAGTTGAGTAGGATCATGTTAGTACACTAAACAATGATTGCAACTCTTGTAGACATTCCCCATTAAGCATCAGTATGTTAGCTTTGTCATTAGCTTTAGCATTTAGCTCTAAAAATAGCTGCACCTGAGCCATTAGCATGACCATGACCAGGGATATTGTATTTGCTTATGGGCTACTTTTGCAAAATGACAGAAGGCCAGTGGCCGGTTAATAAACAAACAGTTTGCATTTCTCACTCATTTTCAAAGAGGCAAATCCAGTCACAGCAGCCTGTGTGCACAGAGGTGTTTCTAGGATCTGAGGACATTTGGGGTATAGCAGGGAACTCTGTTGGGGCGTCCAGGGTTTCCTTCACTGTCAGTTTTTTTAATAGAAAAGCTAAATTTTGATGCTTCTAGTAGCACTTTAGCAACTCATTTACATTCAAAGTACAAAAAAAATCCCAGTGTGAATTCATTTATTTTCATTATAAATGCGAAAATGGTCGGCGAGCCACCCGGCACCCTATCATGGGCTAGATTTAGTTTACTATCACTGCTGCAGACTCTTTGTCTTGAGATATATCATGGACTGGATGGTGTAAAAAATCAACATGGCAACACTTGAGGAGTTACATTGTTATCTCGGAGATCACGGCAGAAAAAGCAACAGCAGCGCCATCTTAGACGGACTGTAAGGCCCCTAAATCAAGCACATCGTGACAATGGCGAGTATATTTCTCACAGTACCCTTATGGATCACGTGCTTTTCGATGTTGCAGATGCATAGCTATGATTTCTGAGGACGTACACAACTGACGCTACAACAGAGTTGCAGGATATACAAGGCTGCCATCTTGCACACAAGTTAAAAGAAAGTTCCGATTCAAGTCTTGTTTGGGTAAAATCAAAAGAGTTCATAATGGCAAAGTATATTTATTGTGTGACGGCCCCTCCCTTTACTCTGGAGGTGTGTGGGCTTGCTGGTTGCTGGTTGATCTGCTTTGTCTTTCAGGAGGGACTGTCATCAGCTGATGCGCTGCACCTGGGGCCGGTGAAGCGGTTATATTCTGATACCAGCTGGCTTTCTGGGGTCCGTTTCACAAAGCAGGTTCAACAAACTCTGAGTCTAATCCTGAACTCTAAGTTGATCTACTCTGAGATAGGAAACTCTGAGTTTCCGGTTCCAGAACAGCTGATTTGAATCAGTTTAATCAACTCGGAGTAGTTTCACCTGGAGTTAAGCGCGTGCACCACGACTATAAAAAGCCAGCATCAATGGAGCCCCGATTCGACGAGTCACCATGGCAACGGGGAAGAGGAGGGCTGCGTTTTTCACCCCACTAGAATTAGAAATCTTAATGCGCTCATACGGCGAGTTTGCACATGTTTTCAAAAAGAAGTGCAACACCGCTGCAGCTGCAAAAGAGAGGGAGACGGCGTGGGAGAACATTGCTGCTCAGGTCAATGATTAAGTTTAAATGTAGTCCTTTGCAATCACAGTAATATTACAGGGAAAACTGCCTGAATGGTAGCCTATTAATTTATTTCATTTAGGTGCAATCCCGCGGGGGAGAAGCGCACTTGGCAGCAGTTTAGGATGAAATATAAAAACATTGTTCAAACAGGTAAGACCTCGGCATAATCTCATGGGGGTACCTCATTTTGATCATGTTTTACATTGTAAAGTAAATATTAAGTGGCTGTTTGACTGTGCAGTTGTTTTATCCCCAACATAATGCTGTTTTCACACACATAAATGTCTTCTCATCTGTATCATGTTCTGTTAAATAATTAAGCCTGTTTAAACTAACACAGACTTCTACTCAGCCAACAGAAAGAAGGCAGATGCCCGTAAAACCCACAGTTGCTTTACTCAAGTGCTCAGCGTCTCCGACATTGTACAAAAAACTTCCATTTGCAAAGAAACGCAGCGCAACACACAATATCTGCTGGGATGTGAGAGCATGACTATGATTGGTAATGTTGCAAATGTAATGACGGATTAGGTTGTGTATGTAGATGATGGACTGTGATGTGAAACGGTACAGCTCAAAAAGATAATTGTCTGGAAATGCTAGAACATGTATGCGCGGTCTGATAACCATCTCCCGACGAATATTTAACTATCTGCGCAGTAATGCTGCACCTTCATCCACGGGATCGTTATCAAAAGGACATGCCATGTTAGTGAAAAAAGTCGCCACCTACTGTGCCTAATGGACTTCTAATATACTGACTCTGATTTTTTTTTTTAAATGACAGACGGCAGAACTAGGCAACGCCAAAACTCGCCTGCTGACTGAATGAATGAGGAAATCAAATGGAGTGTGCGGCTCTGAAAGAGGGCGGAGACAGAGAGAAACTCGAGGTTCATTGACAAAAACCTGGTCCCGACCAGGTTAGGTTCATAGAGTCTGTTACTACGGTAACTGACCGAGAGCTTAAGTTACCTCTCTCTCTGAAACAGGCTAGAGTTACCCCTCTTTCTCTGGTTTGAGTTACCTCCCTTTTTGAAACGGAAAACTCAGAGTTTCCCTCATTTCAGGGTTAACAGACTCTGAGTTTTCACTAAACCTGCTTTGTGAAACGGACCCCAGGTCTCTCACTCGATCCACGCCGTACAGGAGGGCACCGTGGTGCGGCCGTGCCTTTTCTGTTGCTTTTGTTTTGGCACGCTCTCACACACACACACACACACACACACACACACACACACATGCATCCACACATGCCTACACTACTGATTACTGACACTGATTCTCACGTATTTCTTAAGTTTATGTTAATAAACACATTGATTAGTTTGAACCTCGTCTTCCCTCCCGTTTTTTGTTGCAGCCTAAGAGCCGGGTTGTAACAATTGTGTTTATGATTGTTGGGTTAATACTTGGTTTTTCTTGATACTTAATTTAATGCATGTGTCTCCTGTTTAGATGCAATGTGTCTGGTTGTTTGCATGATATGTGGTGTTCTCTGGTGGTGGTCAACACATGATCACCCTGCTGCTGATTGGATTCAGTGCAGCTGCAGCCCTGCATCAAGCACCAAATTCAAACTCCCTCTCCAAATTAAAACTCAGGCAGGCACAAGCTGAATTTATTACCATTTTAATAGCATTATCTGTTAATGAGGCGAACAGTAGTCTGCAAGCTAGGACACAAAAACACACCTAAAAACACCAAACATGTTGAAGGCTTTTCATTTTTCAACACATACAGTACAAAACACTGATAACAGAGCAAATCTGAGCAAAGTCACAATTAGTAAAGCAAAGTCACTGACACTCCAGCTGACTACTGAACATCTACAAGGGCAAGGGAGTCTTGTCCTAACATCTCCTAAAAACCTAAAAACAACCACAACAATCTGCAGTTACATCCTACGCAGCAAGCTGGATTCTATCATTTAATCCTTTTTGGTGGTTACGATTTCAAATGTCACTGTCATGAAATGAACTAGAGACACATACACACAGAAAGATAATATATAGCTTACTCAGATGTTCTTTGTTCCCAAGTACTTTACAGTTTTTTTTTCTCTCGCTTCATGCCACATTATATCTGGGCCATGTCAGGAAGCTCCAGCTCCAGCTCTCTGAGGTACTGACTGCAGTTGGGGTCACCCCTCACAGTGGGGGCTGATGGGATGGGTCGGCCAGTGTGAGGGTTGACGCACCAGCACTCGCCCCTCTGACCGTGGAGAGACATCTTGCACTGAAACAAAAAATGATCCGTTTATTTCTGCATGTTTTGACGTCAGTTTAGATCATTGTGACGACCCTGACTATGCATATAATGTGTTGTTTGTGCAAAAATATGCAGGAAAAGTGTTTTTTGTGGAAGATAAAATGATATTAATTCACTTTAGCCTCACAAATGTCGAATAACTTAGCACTTAAAGGGGTAAACTACGACTTAATACAACATATTTTTGTTTAAAATGGAGTTTATGATGCTTTACACACCTTTTCTCCTCTAAACACTTGCATATTATCAGGTGGCTACACCCTCTCCGCTTACCACCCTCTTTCCCCATTTGCCTGGAGTCACCTGTTTGAGATTATACTGCCCCCTCTTGTCGCAGTTGGGGATGTGCAGGGCGTACAGGTCTTCCAAGGGACCTCGGTTATCTCTGAAGGGCATCTTAGATATCCTCTCCAGGATCTGGTCCAGCTCCTGCTGACACTGAGTCTTGAAAACAGCAAAAACAACAACACACGTCACGTTAACACGCCCGTATCGAGGCAGTCGGGTGTGTGAGCGTCACCAGGTTTCTGTGACAGATGGGTTTAATATGTTTAGCCTGCGGCAGAAAATGTTCTGTACAGATTATTCTGTTTATTCTAACTTTTGTGAACAGAAAAAAAGGTTGAAAAAATAGGAATCTGATCTTTTTTACAACTTTTTTGTTTATATATTTAAAAAACACAGAAAATTGTTTCAAAAAATGTTCAAAAGTTGAGTAAAATCCAGGCACGCAGCAGAAAAATACCCATCAACACCAAGATGTGCTTGCAAGGTAATCAGCACATTTTTGACATGCTACATAAAACTCATATAAAAGGTGCACATGCAGATTCACACACACACACACACACACACACACACACACACACACACACACACAAAGTGAAGGGGCTTTCTGTAATGAGCAAATGAATCATGTTTCCTTGCCAGTAATGAATAACAACCCTTGCCAGTGACCTCAGATTTACCTCACAATTCCATGGAGCCAAATGTCTTGTTGAGACAGTTATAAGCTTCTGGTAGAGCAATAACCTTTACATGATTTTTATGGCGGCTGGAAAATACCATGATGCCGGTTAGAAATGCCCGGGGTTCACCAGCTCCGGGACACAGAGCGGCTCAGGTGTGTTTCAGGTCAGTTAATATCTGCCTTTTGATTAAAGGGCAGTGGTTGGTGGGAGTGTGGAACAAAATAACTGCAGGTAAAAAGCTTTTAATTTGTGCTATGACCCCCCTTAAATTATTATTTGTTTTTTACCGTATTTCCCTCTAAGGCTTTGAAATGATTCAAAGTGCACTCATCAACAGGTTCAAGCATCAACTGCACTTTAAATGATCTTAAATATGGCAATAAAACACTTTGATTGCATCTGAACAGCTGCTGCACCAGAGGGAGGCGGCACTGCACTCCTTTTTCTTCCCTCACTGGTCTGAGGTGTTTTTCTGCTCCCGCCAGGATTAAAGCAGCTTGCACTACTTAGACGTTCTTATCTGCAGTCGTTTGTTAGTTGCTGACTGACATGATTATGCCATGCATTGCGGAAAACACACCTGCAAATTGCTTTGTTCATTAAAATATCTTGTGTGTAGTGCATCTTTCTAAAATTACCATGATATAGTTTGGACAGAAATATAATTTTGGTGTAATGTCAGACACAATAATCAAATTTAAGGTTATCCATAAACTTATACAAAATCAAGGTTACACAAACTATACCCTGAGGTATCTCCTAACTGTAATAAATGTAACACATATGAGCAAGGAACACCAAACACTTAATTTCCTGTGTTCTGGTTAATTTTTATGCACCAATCTGTGCCTTTTCTGCATCAGTTTATGGTGTAAATGTCTTTAATTTTGTCAAAATAAAAGTCCTCTGCTACTTTCTGCTACTTCACTGGGGGAGACAAATGCATATGTTCTAAATACTAAAGGCAACATGTCACCTGTGTCCCTCCTGAAATGTACACCTATGAATATCAGGGGACTTTGTTCCATTCTCTATGGTCATGCCCAAAATTCAGCCATTTTGGAAGAATATTTTGAATGTTTATCAGTGAAAATGGCTACACTTGACATGACTCAATGGGTTACACTATTGTATGACGTAATATCTGTGGAACACTCTATTGCCCGGTCAGATAGGGCCATGGTAAATAATATCGAAGCTCTGGCTAAGGCAGTGGAGAAGGTCAGGCAAATTTACCTATATGAATCAGGTTGATCATTTTTCTGTGGTTTACTATGCTGACTGTGGTAATTTGTGCATATACGTAATGTTATACCTTTTTGTGCTTCACATGGATATGTATGGATTTTGTTGTTTTTTAGTTTTTGTAGTAAATATTTTTTTTGTCTTGCTTATCCCTGCATGTATTTATTTATTTTTTTCCTTCTCCTGTCACCATCAAAGGTCATCCATAGCCAGCTTGAGGGGATGGTGAGACAATAGGTCCATTTTTAAAACATAAAACATATGGACACACATGGATGAGATGCAGCTATGTATGTATGAGTTATTATTAATATTTTGCAAAGAAACTGCATAAAAATTTGATCACAAAAGAAAAGAGGAAAGAGGAGAGACGTCTGTGCCCACCTTTGTGTGTGGCTTTGGGAACTGAGCAGTATTTTGTACTTGAAAGAGTTGAAATATTATTTAAATCAAAAGCAGATCTCATTTGTGAAAGTTTGGCATCAAATTTAAACCTTTATGTACAGTGAGCTTAATTGCAAACTTGTCATTTATTTTACCTATTTATCTGTCTATTGATGATCTTTTTGATTGGCTGTGCTCCATGTGCCTTGGCCAACAGTTCTAACTGTTCTACGTGGAAATCAGCGTCCCCCACTGCACAGGTAGCTGATAGTTTTCCTTTTTCACCTTGTGGTTTGTCCTCTTTACTGCTCCATGCAATTTAAGGTCCGTCTGACATCATTAGAATTGAGTCAGTATTGTTATTACAAAGGCACTGTCAGTCTTATTCATGAATAAATGGGTAATTTCTCACAAAAATTTCATGGGTGCAACATAAATGTTAAAATAACAATAATATTTTTTTGTATATTATTCCAAGATGTGTAGTTAGAGCCAACTGTGTCTTTACACTCAGGAGAGAGATCTCAGCTTCACAGTGAGGTAAAATAAATAAATAAAAATAAAAATCAATAAAGAAGAAGTGCCACATATGTGGGTTTTTTTTTGGGGGGGCGGGATATTTAATAGCTATTAGGAGGAATACATTTTTGAAGTTGTCCTATCATCAGACAACACGAAGCAAAAATGGACATTATTATACTTTATTGATCCCTGGGGGGATTTTGGGACATGTTACAATTGCTCTTATATATAAGTGCAGAGAAGTTGTGAGAAAATAGAAAATAAGAAGTATGGAAAAATATGAAAATATGTGCATTATTATACAATAAAAGAAATAAGAAATATGTACATCACACTACAAAATGTGCTAAATAAAAAAGTAATAGTAAAAGAGGAAAAAAAAAGAGGAAAAAAATCACTGATGTTAGACTGACACTTGGTCTGGGTGTGTCCTTACAAATGATTTAACTCAATTTTCTTACAATTTTCTTGTTGCGGTGCAACAGGATGTGATTCTGTACCACATATTCATACGTGGTATATTGTCTATATTGTGGAATTGAAAAACAACGCTTCTCATAAATTTGATTCCTAAGTTTGAATTTAATAATTTCCATGGCCTTGCAGCATATTATGAGAGCTCTATCCAGAGCTTTGACACTCCGATATGTCTCACCTGTTTGGGTCGTGCAGGTTTCACCTCTTCCACTTTGTTGGTCTTCATCTTGGTCTTCATCTCCTGCCTGTGCTGGCGCACAGCGCTCTCTTTGGGTCCCAGCCAGGTGGTCTCTTTGCTGGGCTTTCGGATGGCCGGGATCTCGCTCACACCCTGCTCAGGCAGCGGCTCCACGGCCTCACCTGCAGTTGGGGGGGGGGTCCACAGAAACAAAAAACAGCTGCCTCACATGAAACACTCAAAACAGCAAAGCTAGAAATCTTTCAAAATGGAAGCTTTAAGGTTGCTGACAGAAAATAACTCCAAGTGTTATAGGATTCTGTATCTGCAACTTCACTCTCCTCCAAATCACATTACCTTGCAAGGCAACTGGATTTGCAAAAATTAGATCACATGAGAATCCAGCTCTGATTTGCTACAGAGCGACTGCCCAGGCCCAAGGAAGTGTGCTAAATGTCAATTTAACATACTGGCCAAACTGTGTAACTACAACATACAGGTCTGTCACGTCGCCATTGGGTCCAAGAAGATTTTTTTCCATAGATTTTCAAACAGTGTGGCAACCACACATTAGCCTATTATTGCAATATTCAAGTGGGCCTACACAAAAAGTTATGAATGAATTTTTGATTGACTGTGTCAGTATATTGTGTGCACCCAGTCTAGCTAAAAAAATGTCATTTAATTCAGTTTCAATTGAATAACCTTCACTGATCACGTGACGGAATTATAAGTGTGGGACATGTCAAAAGCCCTGATTGGCAGCCAGTGTGATGGATGATAACATTCAGAAGGAGAAAGCTGTGAGTGGGACAATGGATCACTTTATTGTATGGAGCAAATTACACTGAGCAGCTTTCATAGGAAAGAACAGGGCCCTGGCTCCAACTCTGTATTCAGTTCTCTTTGTACACCCATGAGTCTGCCCCCAGTAGCTTCCACGGCCAAAACAGTATCGCGAAAACCTCTATCGGTGGACACATTTGTACCATGGTATGTACCATCATATCATCCAACCCTAACAAATCTAAATGTAAGGATGAGATGGAGTTTACACTGACCTTACAAGGTCATTACCAAGTATTGGTTATTACCTGTAACTGACAGACCATCTATTTCTTTTAATATATATTTTAGTTACTGCCTTGCAACAGAGAAGAAAATAAATTGGGCAGGAAAGGACACTTTGATGGACATATTGGCTTCTAAACGCATTTAACCTGCAACTTCTTAGGACGCTCTCTCAGTGCACTAAGCCACTCTGTTGCCCTCCTGCTGTCATTCTGGTAATGGATTGGGCTTTTTAGAGGCTGGAAGTGGAGTGAAATAAGCTTCGTACTGCACACATCATTTGTCAGAGCGACAAAGTAAGTGGCTTGCTCTGCTAGAAAAGGCTCTTTGGAATTCGCAGAGGTGACACTGACCCTGAACTCTCCTTTACTTGGGGAGTAGTGACGCATGAGAGGGTTTGGAAGGGAGGGAAGATATAAATTATAATTTTCTAAGTTTTCCAACATCCTCCCCACTGTGCTCGATGATCAGTCCTAATTAAATTCAGGAGGCAAACGGTCAACTTACGGAAGGTTGTTAGTTGATGCAGCTCACCTGCACCCTCCAGGATATAAAAGCTAGTCCATTAACTCAACTCTCTCTTCAGCTGTAAGTCACTCTGCATTTCTCCCTTTTCATTTAGGCACAATTCAAGACCTCTACAGCAAATATCTCACATCCAGGCTTTGCTTTCATTGCTGACGCTGCTAATTTCCACTCCCTATTGTTTATTTGCTTTGGTTTCACATTTTGTACGAGTACATTTCTTGTGTTTGTGACAATTTTCCTCATTGTCACAACTGACATTTTCTCTAAAGATAATGTTAGGGGGGGAAAATAAGCTCCCAAGTGTCCAAACTACTGTTAAAGTGCTCTGAAAAGCATCAGCACAATCAATGAGTCACTACAATCCTTTCCTTTCTCATAGAGCGAGGCAACCACATGCAGCTCTGTTAACAAGCTTGTGGGCTGAGAAAAGTTGGCCACTGTTGAACTTTAGTCACAGTCAGGTTTCCATGGTTGCTTTTTTCCCTTACTGGTGTGATTTAATTTCATGAGCAGATGTTAAAAGGGGTGATAAATGAACATCAGATATTTACACTTTTCTAAAACTTGTATTTGGAAGACTACATGAGGAAGTCAGCTTAAATTTAAGGTCCTACAGATCTAGAGGCCTGCTCCTAATCGGGCTAGGTCAGAATTATTTTCATCTATTATCTAAGTGGATCAAACCGGACTCAAGCAATCACCTCTGATCACCTGGTGCATAATAATCATCACAGACAGTCTGTTTTTTGGGGACAAGCAAAGTGTGTATTGTGAAGTGCAGGGGGAAATGATCAAAATGGTTCAAAATGGTTGGTCTGTGAACCTGACTGCTAAATCTTTGAGCACAATAAAATGATATCGTAATGTGAAATTCAGCATTTGACAGCCCAAAATGTTGCATAGATGAAATTAAAGAATTTCACATAGCCAATGGTGACATACTAGACCTGTCCCTGCCTCATTGGCTGCTGGCTCTTTGACCATATACGCTCTCTGTACCCATACATACTGTTTTTGTTCCTTGCTTTTAAAGCTTTTCCCCCCAAATTTTTAATATTTATTTACTCGTTTGCACTTTAATGTCTTTAAAATGCAATTTTAATGTCTCATATTTGATATATTCAATGCTCCTGTAAAGCATTTTGAATTGCCATACTCTTTAAACTGTCTGATAGCATTATATTTATACGACTGTATATACTGCAAAAATCAGATTACGCCTCAAGCTGTCAATTCTTTATATATTTAGCATTTATTGTTCTTTCATCTGACTTGTTGATTTGATTTGTTGTCATGTTAAAACCATTTTATGCTACTGATATATACATAATTTAATAGCATAACAATGCAAGTACACCCTTTAAAGAGCAATGAATTTTTAATTTTTTAGAATGTTTAGACATTGGAGTTGGAATGTGGAAAAAATATATTAAAATCTCATGATTAAAAAAATATAAATAAGTCATAAAAAGTGTATATGTGAGTGTCTGTATGAGTGTGAGACTGAGAGCAGATGAGAGAGCAGAAGCAGTACAATCCTGAAATGATGGCAAAAAGTGTCTCAGCCTAGGTTTTTTTCTGTTCATTTTGCTTAGGCACTGTTAAAAAATGCTTGCATGCTTAATGCTAATGCTAAAACGTTGGTGGACTTCTTATATTAAGTAAGTAAGTCAGTTTGAAAAATGTATTTATACAGCGCTTCATAGACATATGTCATAAAGTGCTTCACAAGGGCAATATACAACAAGAAAGCAATCACAAAGACAAAGTGACTCCGTGAGGGGCCATATCAGGCAATACATGGAAATGACCTTGACAAGTTAATACAGACCTAAATACTGTTAATACTGCTCATACTGTATATACTATATATGAATGTATGTGACCATATTTTCCCCTTACTGGTTATCCTGTATTCTATATTTATTCAATGTATTGCAGTTCATTCTGTTCTTCATGTTAGTCCGCACTTAACTACTTTTTGCACTTCTGGTTAGATGCTAAACTGCATTTTGTTCAGCCTTACAAGACTTTGAAGCAATTTCCAATGTCAGAGTAAAATCATGAGCGTTTTAGCTCAATTGTACATCCCCCTGATCTCAATCGTTTGGTGTAAGGTGGTCATAAAACTCCATGTGAGCTGTTTTACGTCAGTCTTTTTCCTCATCTTGATTTTCCGATTAAATCAAACATATTTAATATTACTGTAATTTTTCAGTCTTGGCTCATTTAAGTACAGACGTTCAATGACGTAAACACTGTCAACAACCAATAGCTGCGCTCTCTCCAGCACCAAACAGGAAGCAGCAAACTGGGTGGACAGTAAACATTGAGGGGACTCAGAGGAGGCAGAAGAATGTGTACAAGTCTGGGTTCTCTTGTTCTGTGGAACAGTAGGAGAAACTAGTGGAGTTGGGTTTAAATTGGCGTGTATCTGATCCACCTCCACTAAAAGCTGAGGCGACAAAATCCAAAATGTAAAGTTTGTACGCATATACAGTTTATCTCTGTGGATTATATTGATGCCGAATTGACAATATTACTGTTGACATATGATGCCTTTTATCTTGTGTTTCTGAAGTTATGTGTTTTTGCAGACATGAATTGTAATTATGTCGTATTTCTTCAAGGATGTTTGGCGTAGTACTTTCCACCAGGAGTAGGATGGGAAATAATCTCAAAAGGAACTAGTTATAGCAATCCTTTGCATATTCATATGTGTGTGACTAAAAACTAAGCAACCTTGCTCACTGTCCTGACTAATAAAACAATAAGGACAATACAAATGCCGTCACTGCACAACAGCAGCAAAAAGAAGTTGAGCTGTCTGTGGATTAATCCGGTGACTCCCTCCTCCAGGCGGTTGTCATACAGTTTGACCATCTCCTCTCTCCTTGGAGTCTTGTTAAACATCAACCTAAAAAAAAAAAGCCCCCAAAAAAAAGCCCCTCTCTTCAAACAGATGGAGCAAACAATGTGAGAGGCCATCAGGTCCAACCCAACATGTTGTTTCTGACAACAGAGCATACTTAGGGGTTGAGGGTTGACACCAGGGAGGGAGTGGAAAGGAGTGTCATTCCAAACCAGCTGATTTTTGACAAAAATGTATGCAACACGATCACATGTTCGCTCTTTAGGTAGTGAGAATGGATTTCAAATGGTGAGCAGAGTGCTTGTTTTGCAGGAAAGTGTGTATTTCATCTATGCAGGGCTTCACTTGACACCTGAAGGAAAGAAGGGAAATAAGCACAGACAGTAGAGAAGGTCAAATAGTGGGCCAGTAAGTGGATAGTTCACAGTTATGCAAGGGCCGAGCTAACATGCAGACTTGTGGAAAGGCGTTTGCAAGACAGAGAGTGTGTGTTACTGGTGGTGGACTAGAAAGGCATTCTCTGCACTCTGCAAGAGGTAAATTTGACATCCGGTTGTAGAATATGATTACAAAAGGCCTAAGAGAGAACGGGAGAAAGGAAATTCCAAACGAAGCAATAACAAGGTGCTGGCGCCTTTTGCCATCAGATAGATCTGGTGTTGTTGGACTTGAGTTCCCCTTATGACGCTCCGCCGTGCTCTCTCTGGCTTTTCTTTGAAGACTGAGTTTCTTTCCAAAAAGGGGCAAAAGTCAAATGAAATCAGGTGTGTGCTCGCATGTGCGTGCACACACAAGTGGCGCAGATAAACACACGACACAGAAAATATTGGCGGCTGGGGTGCCTTTTGTTTTGCTGTCTTACATAATCCCCACAGTATCCAAGTGCAATACCATCACTCCCTCTCTTCTGAGGAAACCTGAGATGTTCGCTCAAATATACAGTCTGGGCGCGCATAGACACACACATGAACACACAATTTATAGCGAAAACAGCGATCTCCCTCTCGAAATGTACACACACACAAACACAGAGGGTCAGGACCCCACTTTCAGGGGGCGCTAGGCCTCTGCAGTCCAAGCCGTTCCACAGCGGTGGGCTTGGGATCAGCAGTATCAACAGAGCAGCAGGCCTACTGTCCAGTCTACTGCTTGAGTTAATCCTCACACAATGGCCCGAGAGGCTTCCTTTCTATATCTGATCCATGTCGAATTCCCAGATGGCACGTAGGCCAGAAGTGTCATGTCTGATTGTCCAGATTCTGGTCAACTGAGCAAATGGCAGACTTGGCCGGGTGGTGGAGAATGGAAAGGTTGAAAAAGGAAAGATCCAAGCACACCAGCGTTCTCGCTCCATCCTATTTCCTTAGATACAAAATAGACCCTTGTTTCATTGTCAGACAAACACATGGATGTGATGTCTTTCTTATGTTGTGCCATGGAACTCACTGAAGTAAGTGGACGTCAATGGAACCAAGGAGCAGCTTCTCTCAAAGTAGAAAAATCGACTTCAATCACTGTAACTTCCACTGCACATCAAGCATTTTGGTAACCCTTAAATTAACTCCACAGTTTGAAATAATATTGAAGCTTTCACACATTGCAAAACAAAAAATAATGTGTAATTGACTTTCATTTAGACTTTAAAAAAATAAACTCTGTTGTTTCAACTGGTGTTGTGAATGGCTATTTGCATTGTTGCTATGCAAGACAAAAAAAGATTTGCAATGCGTTGCACAACATAGTTTGTATTTAAAATTTAAATGAAAGTCAATGGCTGTTGACAGTGTGGTAATTCTGCAACTAATTAGTTTATGTTTTAGTAAGAACAACTTTTTTTTGCAGGAACTGAATTGGAAAATTGATATAATGTTACACTTTCACTGGCCAAAAATGTTATATTTCTTCTTGTTTGTCCATCTAAAGTTGAACTGCTACTTGATTTCATAGACATCCAGTCATTTAAGATCTAAGCTAAGATCACCGATCATTATACCTATGCATGATTGGCCAGATTCTGGTCGACTGAGCAAATGGCAGACTTGGCCCGATGGTGGAGAATGGAAAGGTTGAAAAAGGAAAGATCCAAGCACACCAGTGTTCTCACTCCACCCTATTTCCATAGACACCAAATAGAACCTTGTATTATTGGCAAACACAAGGATGCGTCTTTCTTAAATCTCGCCATGCAACTCACCAAAATGAGTGGGCATCAATGGAATCAAGGAGCAGCTTCTCTCAAAGTAGAAAAACTGGCTTCAAACACTGAAACTTTCACACCACGTCAGGCATTTTGGTGACCTGGCTGTAAATGTAATTAATTTCATAGTTTTAAATAATTTCACAGTTTTAATGCATTGCAACACACAAATGAATGTGTCACTGACTTTCATTTGGACTTCATAACAAACTGACTTATTTCAGGTGGCGTTGTGATTGGGTAGTTGCAAAAAGATTTGCACACACACTGTGTTTGAAATTTAAATGAGAGTCAATGGCTGTTGAGGTATGTCCTGTGTGGTAATTTTGTTACTTATTAGCTTATGTTCTAGTTTGAACAACTTTTATTTCAGAAAGTGAACTGGAAAATTGATAGAATTTCATACTTTTGTTTTCCAAAGGTGTTTTGTGTGTAGGCAATCTTTGCAGAAGTTTAACAAGTTTGTATGCCTGCCTTATGTTGTGCTGCTATTTGTTTCCACTGGCATCCAATAACTTTGCTCAGATAACCTAAGATCACCTTTCATTATACCTGTGTACAAAGGTATTTAAACTGCAGCGACATCAGGAAAGCACCAATCTAATTCAGGTTAAGTAGGAATATTATTCACCCAACCTGAACTGTCCCTTTAAATGTCGGAATGTGAAAATCCACAAAAAAAGTTTTCTCTCTCAATATGGCTTTTAAAACAGCTCTGAGGTGTGAAATAGGTCATGTGCCACTTAAGAAGTTGATGAGGGGCACTCAGAAGAGTAGCTGTAGTCCATCATCCATTACAAGGCCTATTGGGACTGTTTTCCTAGAAACACAAACTCAGCAAAGTGCAGATATGTTTACCTTCCAGGCTTTCTGGCCCGCAACAGTCATCTAAAAGCAGGCTTTGGACAGGCTCTGGCACGTACGTGCACACCTCGGCATCCAAGGCCAGGCATCTCACTCTCTCCCAGCACCGCCGGGCGAGCTCTGGGGTGATTGTATGGGACTTAAACTAGGACATGAACAGAGGCAAGCTGGAACACATCAACCTTGTGGGGCATCACACGCAGCTACCACTGACAGTCATTCTCCACCACTTTGGGAAAGATAGGAAGGATGGGATTGGACAGAGAGCACGAAACCTCTTGGGGTTATCTGACAGGGAACACTAAGGTATAAAGGATTGTTTTATCTGTCAACAAAAGTTAAATTAAGGTTGCACAGTTTTTACTAGGAGACAACAATAACAAAAGCAACCTGAGCAGGCATTGAGGTATTAGGTAGGAAGGGATTTGCAGTAACTTTTTAACTTCGCCAACTAATTAATCCTTCACTAATACAAGGATAAAAAAATAAAATCCTATTTCCATTTATTCACTAGCAGGGGCAGAGCTGTGGTTTGATGCTGAGAGTCAAGCCTCCACTGTTTTTGCAAAAGCCCTGAATTTATGCTATTCCCTAAAGAAATATAAATGTTTTTCTGTTGGCCTAGTTACTTGGCATTGTTGGGGATTCTTGTTTTGCAATTAGAGCAGGCCTGATTATTAAGGCTTTATGATACAAATGTAGCAGATTTGTCAGGTAAACATTCATTCTGTGAACTCTGCTCCAGCATTAGATAACAAAAATGGGTTTCATGATTGCTTACTGGGGCTGCCTCCTTATAGTAAACCAAACGTTAGTCGACTAGAAAGGCCATTAGTCAGCAAGATTTCATTGGTCGCTTAGTCACAGAAAACAAAACAAAAAGAACAAACAAATGTGGAACTCTATTACAAGCTGTGCCTTGTCAAAATAAATCAAAATCTATATGACTGAACCATGTGAGAATTTAATATGAAAGGACAGACACGGAAAGTGGCCATGCTCAGCAGTCAGACAGGATTCATGTTACAAGTCAATGACAGCTGACAGATATCTTTCCCTTCTTCTGTAAATACTCAGTCTGATAAATAAAAAGTTGATCATTTTGGTGCAGGGCTACCCAGAGCTTTATAAATCCAAATGTCAGCACTCACAAATATCATATATATTAGTCTTTTAATAACGCACAGCAGTATCACAAACGCGTTTCAGCACTTGGCTTTCCTCAGCGTTAATGCACAAAGTGGGTATAGCCCACATATCTAACAGACAGGACCTTGCTGAATCACTCCAGCTGGCATGAATCAGTCAATCAACCAATCGGATCCAGAGATCCACAGAGCAAGATGTAAAGACAAAACAAAGAGTGGCCAATAGGTATGAGCCTACAATCCAATTAAATTAAAATTAAAATAATCAGATGACTATCCTTAGTACGTCAAAAACTATCTTAACAGTGACTGATCAAAAAAACTTGAACAGATCAAGTATAAATACATATGTAAACATCCAGATAAATAATGACATGAAAAAAGTGTAATCACTCTAAAGGTAAATCCTATATAATGGCTATATCAGTCAAACAAGCAATAATCACAATACAATGATCAAACAATACTAATAAACAATTAAATAAGTATCCTTAAATTACAAGACCAAAAAGGACAGAAAAAGATAAAAAAAAAAAAGACGAGTCACCTATCCACAACACCGAATGGGTTCCATGTTGAACATATTAAATCATGCCAGATGACAAACATGTGCACATGCTGATACCCAGCTATAGAATAATACAGGAAACAAACATCTTTCTTTCAAAGTCCAGTGTCATGTAAGACAGTAGCCAGACTAGTATCTAATCTACCTCATCGAGACATAATGAGTAATAGGTCTAAAGTACAAAAAATATAAAAAATATACAAAAATGTAAATGGATCACCTGAGCTACCCAGAGCTTTACATCTGTCCCACGGACGATAGGCCTACACACTTATAAACAGCGTCTGTACTTATAAACAGCGTCTGGAAGAAGAACAGTTCTGCACTCAGGATTTCAGGTAAATAGGCTATACGGTTCTTGTTAAGGTTTCTTGTTTCCAAGAGGTTCAAGACGTGGCGGGTGTACAGCCCCTAATTTCCAGGACTGGTACCTGAGATTATTACACAGGCTAGTTGATAACATGTCAGACAGGAAATCCAAAGTGTGGGATCATTTTGAGAAGGTGAAGGACGAACCCAAGATGATATGTAAACTCATCTTCATTGGTCGACTCCAAACATGACATATCATCTGAAACATGGAAGTAGCTACATGCCCATTAGCCACTTAGCACAATCATTACTGCTTTGCCGACAGCGTCATTAACAGGCGGCTCGCTCAGTGTGTGACGTGCACTTGTAGATAGAAGTGTAGGCCTATATTAATGAAGGTTCATTAGAATAGTTTGGTATTTCTCTGTAATGTAGCACAGTGTTAACAATGTTACTGATACGATTCTTTCTCACACCTTGAACTCAAACTCAAACTCAACCAGTTAGTAGCCAGTACTTCAGCCAGTTCAAGACCAAGTACCAGGAAAGGTGGTTATTTTATTTTAGAAATGGCTGCATTTTCTCCCAGGATAGTGTCACAAAAGTGGTTGATATTCAAGACATAGTTGCATTTTCTGCCAGGAAAATTGGTTGTTTTTTATCAAGACATCGATACATTTTGTGCAGGGATAGTGCCAGGGGAAATTGTAATTTCTTTAAGACATGGCTGCATTTTCTGTATGTTTTCAACACAAATAAATACTATTCTTTACTGCACCATCATGGAGCCGTAAAATATCCAATGAAACAGCTACTAGTTGGGTAACAATGAAATTTTGTGCTCACATTAAAGGATATATTCTATTGACTTGGGGGATCCCCAAACCTTTTCTTTCACACAACCATGACATGTTTGCTTTAAGTGAGATATCTCAACAGCTATTGAATTGGTTGCTATGACATTTGGTAGAGCCATTCATGTTGCCCACAGGATGAATCCTAATAACTCTGAGGATGCCTTGAGTTTAACTCCAGCTCCAAGAGCAAGCATGGAGAAACCTCAAACCCTCACCACCACTGTGAGGGTGAGGACAAACGAAAAACTTATAAGTTCCTACTACTGATGGAAGTAGGAAGTTTCCCCCTTTAAAACAAGTTCAGAAGATGTCCCTCTCCCCTAAAATGCCCTGTGCCCCCTTCCCCTCCAGTGTCAGTAGCATTTCAGACAGTGTTTGTATTGTCTTAAATCACCCTTGACCCAAAAGAGGGTGGGAAGTTATTCTGGATCTCAATAGGCACGAGGAGATTCTTGGCACGGGTACACGTGAAGTTGACGCCTGGGGGGGAGATGGCACAAATGCCCCTGTTTTTGAAGAAGCCTGAGGGGGGGGGATTATCTCGGAGCTATTTCAGTCCTGCGGGCTCCGTCTGAATGCCCCCGCAGGTACACAGGAATGCCCCTTGTTAGCTAACAATGTTTTCTCAGCGACCAGATGGCACAGGAGTTTTCTTTCCACCTCATTTTTCCTCCTCATAACAACTTTTATAACAGTATTGATACAAAGATTTCTCATTGTCAGCATGTAAAACTGACTCTGGATAGGTTTGGGGCAAAATTGCCACTCAAACAAAGAGTTATTTTGAGAATTAATAACCAATATCTCTTAATAAAAAATGAAGAGCATCACTTTTTTGAATTTCACAACCAACTATGAGCCTTGCTTGGGCTTTGTTCATCAACTTGTTCCTTATCGAGGTCACATATGGTATGATCCCAGTCATAACAACTAAATGCCCAGCCAGTCTGATTAAAGGAACCTTTATTTGGGTCCAGGTTTCTGTGGGAACAGAATATCAAGTGATACTGTGCATAAACAGAGACGGTAGTGGGAAAGTTGTGGGTGTTAGTTTGGAATAGGGAGAGATTTCTGCTCAAAATTAATGAAACGTGGAATCTTTTTGTTATTGGTAAAAGTCTGAAATAAAAATATACTTTTTAAATCTTAAAATGACCCATTTTAATCAGATCTTGGGTTCATGAGGGAGTATCACATTTAATCCTCCTTTTTTCACCACATCAGAGAGAAGTCTTGATTATTTCAATCCATCCCAGGATACTCATGAAAGCCTAAAGTCCCGGTCCACTTAAAATGTGTTTTTCTTCTGTTTATGCCCCCTAAAATGTCCAACCTTGACTCTACTGATTTTTACCTATGCAAAGTGTGTCTGTAGAGAGGTCTTTTCATAGTCCTTGACTGAAGGAGGCTATGTCTGCACACTTCCCTAAAATCTGAGATTCAAAAGTACACCAAGCAAGCTGCATTTGGTACATCACGAACGCTGGAAACACATATTGACTGAAGAACAGACTACGACAAAGAAACCGTCAGTGCATAGCAGACTTTTCAGTACAGAGGGCAAGAGTTTGTTGTATATGCATGGTGAGAGTTTTTACAGCAAACATGGCAGAGTGCGGTATTTGGACGTAAACAGCACCATGGAGCTTCCTTCCACTGCCTACCAAAAACCCCCACCACAGCAGATATTACTGTATGTTTTATAACCATTAACACTGTGTCAGCCACGCTAGTTACAAACAACATGATGTTAGCTACACCATTTTGATACATCTGCTAATAAATGATTTTGATGCACAACAGACTCCTCATCTGAGTCTGAGTCTAACTGATGGCGTGTTCCATTTGCACTGGGAAGCCAGATATTTTGAGTTCCCAGTCAGAAATTTCAACCATAATACCCCCTCAAGTGAGGCTTTCAACTCTGAATGTCAGAGGACCTCACCAACACCAACTTCCAAATCCAACATGGCTGCTTCGTGTAGTAATAAACTCTTTATAACCACTTTTGTCTTGTTTGTGTCTCATTAAAATAGCCACGCAGTTGTGTCCAACTTCTATCTGTGGACATGTTGCCCATAGAGCAAGTGCACTATAGACTTCCACTGGCCAAGCCGGCTACTTCCAGTTTATGATTTAAACATGCAGCTCCTCTAGACCAGTGGTTCCTACCTGGTCCAGCTACAAGGCCTAGATTTCTCCTTAGTCATTAGTTCAAGGCCCACACAGTCGAATATATTCAGCATCATACTTGCATTTGCCCATGCCATCAAGCTAGTTTGCTGTCTCCGTTAAGTAGCTTTCTATTATTCACTCACTCTACAACAGGAAACGGCACCTCAAAGTAAAAGCTTGTGTCGGAAATTCACTGTACTTCAAAAATAAAGTGTTTTTTACAAACCTGACTGGAGTCACTTACGGTCCTTTCCAAATGGACCTGCAACCCACTTCTGGACCGCGACCTACCAGTTGGGAACCACTGTTCTAGACTCCAAATGTTATTGGACTGAATGGATTAAATCCTGATAGTGAAACGAGTCATTTTGTGGGGGCTGTCATGTTAAAAATAAAACGTATCCACTGATTTACAGACATCTCTTTCCCAATGTAAGTCTATGGGGAAAGTCTTTTTGAGCCCAATGGCATCACGTGATGAATATGGGAGTTGAACCACACTGTAGCGCAACGCTGAAAGTGGAAAGCAAAAACCTATCCAAACAAAGGAGTAATCTTGCATTCATGTCGTGTTTGAAAAATAACTTCCCTTCTGGGAAAATTCCCATGAACTCTCCCTCAAGTCTGAGCAACAACTCAGAAAGTTGGCAAAAAAATTGGTGCATGTGTTGCCAAGTTGACGTCATATATGTGGAAACATGGTGGATGAAAATAAATGTTTGGTTTATGGTAGTAAACTTTTTATTAATTCACATATTGCATGACAATTTTTTGTCCAAATGTAATTTGTAAGATGTTATTTGGTTGTAAGCATGAGTTGCTTTGCACAGAGAGTTAACTAGAAAAGTTATTTATTAGCATTTGTCAGGAAAAGCAATATTATAGTTTTAGAGGAGGTGCTGGTGCGGCAAATAGTCTGGGATAAAATCACTTTGTAATATAAAGCTTCCAACTTTTATTAACATTTTTAAATGCTCTGAGGAATAAAATACAACACGTCTTCTTTGTAGCATCCATGTTGTTTCCACATTACGACTTAAAGCTCACTGCAAACACAGAAGAACCATCTCCCAACTTGGGATATAAAACCATCAGAGGCGCACGTGAATGCAACAAAAGACTAGAAGTGCTTCCAGTTCCTTTTCACAGGCTTTGTAACTTTTTATGTGGAAAAACTATTAAAAATAAAATATGAATGATAGCAGACTTTTTTCTACATACTTTAAAACGTGTCTGGAGGAAGACTTTAAGATACTGAGTTGCTTGTTCACAAAAAAACACTTGAACAAAGACATGCCATGACAGTGTGCAAACGTCTGATAGAGATATTGAAACCAAGACAAGAGGGCTCAGTGGAAAAGATGTCAACATGTTTCTCTGCCTTTTAGTTTGATGTTTTAACACATCTGGATGACTTTGGTAGAAAGCTTAACGATAAAAAAAATTACCAGTAATCATCCATTTTAAGATACGGACATTATTTGAGGAACTTTTGGGACAGAATTACGCCCAAAGTTTACTTCAGATCTCTTTTTTTCAGGTCATATGAATGCAAGCATGTGTATTTTCTCAGATTCTCAGCCTGCAGTGCAACACATGCAGGCAATACTCATGCAGCACACAACAAACACACACATCAGAGATGCTGAAGGCCCAAAGGGGGGAAATCAGAGCGCACAGGGTTTGGTTTTGGTCTTATTCAACTTAACCAAGTGCAATTTCATATTTTCATGTTTTCAATTCAGATGTTTGGGTGGATCCACACGTCTTCGGGTGCCATGCATAATTTTAAGTCTGCAACATCACGGGCTATTGTCCTAATTAGGAAAGCAACCCTACTTTTAATACAATATTCACTAAAACCTATTTTATAAAAGTCAGTTTCCTTGCACTTTCAAATACCTTTGATCCAGCAAATTTGAATGTGAGTCTATCATAAGGGAATTTTCAGTGTGGCCAAAGTCTAATAAACTTTCTGCTGAGCTATACAAGACGTCACCGCATTTTGAAATTGTTCTATGCACACTGGGGAGTTCATTTCCAAGAGATTTATGAAGCAATATCTGTTCTTTTTATTACTGAATTACTTATATGCTGTAATCAGTTGCTTTGATAATTTACAACAGGGAACAGAAATCGCCTGTGGCCTAGACCAGAGGAGGAAATAAGCCAGTGCCAGAACATTTCATCCAATCAGTTTCATTAAAAACAAACAGAAATCTAAATTAAATCATTGCTCTACTTTTTTTTAGGCGTCACCACCGATTTCTTTCATATTTGGTATTGTGGTTTTTTAGGTATTTAAACAAGAAAAAGACTGATTTCCCCCAAAAGGAACCCCTCTCTTACATTCCCTTTTTAACTTGCGTGATAATGCTAGGGTCGAAAGAATACTGGCTCTGATCTTTGACCTCTTCAGTTGTTTGCTGTGCTGATCCAGGAGTTTACAAGGATTGCACTGCTGCTGTCACTGCAAGTTGCGATGGATAAGAACTTCAGATCAATTTCTAAAATGCTGTCTTTGCCAATGTCACGTCTCATAAGATGTTGTCAAAAGGAGCAAGGAGCAGGACGTTTTTTGAAGTCTTAGTGGTACATTTTTTTGTAAGTCACAAGTCTCTGCACTAAAGTCCTGAGTCAGATCCCAAATCTTAAATTTGAGTTTTGAGTCCTAAGTAATTCATGATGCACTCTTCACCAAATGTAATGCCATTTTTAACAACAAAGTAAAAATTAGTGATGAGCGAGTACACCATTTTCTGTATCTGTTCAATTAACTTAATTATCTGTATCATATCCAAATGGGCGCAGTTTAAATCAAATTGGGTGGGGCTTAAACAAGGAGTGGGTGGGACCTAACCGGAAGTTATTATATTAAAAAGTCAGATCCTGAACACAGTGACCCAATGAGGATTGTCCTTCACCACATTGTTATATGGATGTTGACACATCTTACTCAGGTGATACTCGTGCTTGTAAAAAATACATTACCTGTACCGGATACTCATATTTGACTCAACCCTTGTAATTATGGGTAGGTGGAAAAAATCGATACAGCATCATATCGTGATTTTTTTGTATGGCGTCATATCATCGTATCGTCACACAGTGCCAAGTATTGATTTTTTTATTATATAAATTCTTAATGTGACAAATACAAATTAAACTTAGCCTACTAAAATGTATTAAACATAGCCCACTAGAATAATATAATCAATTGCTTTTCCAGTCCACCAGATACATTTTGCTACTGCAAAAAAAGGCTATAGTGACATGAGCAGACTGAAAACTTATTTCAGTCAAAAAGACATAATGTACAGTTGAAAAAAGGCAATAAAACACAGTATATTACAATATATTTTAGTGCAATACTCAGCATATCGCATCATATTTAAAATGAAAAAGTCATGTATCGTGACTTAAGTATCGTCATAATATCGCATCATTGATCCTCTAATATTAATGTTTTACATTTACAAATGTAATGTTGTTAAATTTGTATTAATTTGTGGCTGTTAAGCTATGTTAATATTAGCCTCGACTTACCGTTTTTTGTGCAACTTCAAATGTTGTACAAAGTTGGAAGTTGTTGCGTCTCTGTATGTAATTTAATGTTTGATTTGCTATATCTCAGTGCAATCTACAGGGCAGTTAGTTGCCGGCTATGCTCATCTGCTTCAGTGACGGTACTTTATCTTTATTTTATTTTCATTGTTGTAAGTATTTTCTTAAAATTGCCTTATTTTATTTGCTTGAATCCTGCATTGTTTTAAACCCGGGATCAACCATGTTAAGTCTTCTAACTTTTTTTTAAAAGCGCTTTATGAATGAAGTTTATTAATATTATTATTATTGATTCAGAAGGTAGCGTATTCAGTGTCCTATGACCTCCACCACCTGCCCCCATTTATTACAAACACGAACTAGAGCTAGAAATAACACAAATAAACAACTTGGCTAACAAACAGAAATAAAAAATAAACAATAAAAGATTTCAGTGTGTGCAAATTTGCATTTCATTTTCTTTGTATTGTTTAACTGATCCATGGATGGCTTTTGCCTTTTCATTTTCTCTTACTCTACATCTTTACATACACTCTTTTACTTTCAATTTTTTTGAATGACAAAAAAAGCCCTAGGTAGTGCCCTAGGCAGTCGCCTAAGTCGCCCACTTCTAAATTAATCTTTGAGCAAGGTGTCAAGTATTTTCAAGTCAAAAGGCTCAAGTCCAAGTGAAGTTGACAAGTCACTGGTGTTAAATTGGTGTCAAGTCGAGTCTAAAGTCATCAAATCTGTGACTTGACTCTGACTCAAAACAAACTCATGTGACTCGAGTTCACACCTCGGCTGATTTGATCTGCTTGTTCATGCCTGCCTAACTCAAATTAAACTTCATCACATCATCTTAATAACATCATCCTGTTACCATGTGTTGTGTTCAATGTCAGAGTTTAGGATGTGCTATCTATGTCTGTGTCTTTTAATTGGAATACTAGAAAAACAGGATGCCAGGATGTTGAGTCTCACAAACATCCAAATAAAGCAGCTGCAATATTTCATCCTTTGATTCTCTGCCCAGGGTGTCAAATTGGCTCAAGAGTCACTGCTCCCCCTGCTCAACACTCAAAACACAGCCACTTAATTACTGTATTATAATCAGCCCATTTTTTTTACGGTCATTTACAGATTAATTCCTGGAACAAAGGAGGTGCAGTGGATCGTAGCCAGAGCGTTCAAGTTTGCTTCCAACAGCCCCCGTGAGCTGATTTCTATCAGAGCTTTCATTACTTCCTCTTTTTAGCTGTGTATCTGAGAAGAATTTATGACAGGAAATCAAGTCTGTGTAGTCTCAAACTGGGCCAAAGGAAAAGCAGGAGACTGACAGCGAGCGTGTGTAATACCAACAGTAAGTTTACGATGTTATATATAACGTAAATCAAAAGGCATAAATAGAGGGGATATGCAGGCTATGGTGACGTTAGACAGTGGTATGGCTGCAATTCTGCTTAGAAATACTGTATGAATTAAATTTCAGCTGGACACAAGAAGAAGAAAGTCTTGTGCTTCCTCTTGATAAAAAAAATATTTCCCTTTCATCTTTTAACCTTGAGAAAGCTGCACACCTCGCTTAGACCACTAACTGAAGCACTGTCTTTATCAGAAATGACTGTTCCATCTGCAACAAGGCTTTTATCCAGAACAACTCAGCCATATTTAGCCAATTTCTCAGCTTTCACAGGTTTTTGGACGCATCTAACGAAATCTCAGACCTTTCAACCTGCAAAGGAAGCACAGCCTGACCCAAACCTGAGGAGGAAAAACCAGTCACATCTCACAAATTGCCTCTTTGCAAGCAAGTCTTTACACGATGTGTCCACGCATTTTCTTCTCCTGTTTTGCTCTTATGTAACTCCACAATTCACGCCTGTTTTATTGCTTGTCTGTTATTGTTTGAAGAGGGCTGCAAAAATAAACTTCGCTGCGTCAGGTTACATGAATGCGGAGTGAAGTCACTACGATGGCTATGGTTATTAAATCCCAGAATGTGTCCTGAAGTATTTTTTGACCTTTTGTCAGTAACAGAGAACAGGGTTACTCTGAACGCAGTCTCCGATAGTTTCCAGGAGTTGAGTGCCAAAACAAACACATCAGTCTGGAGGTAAACTCTGACAAAGCACGGATTTGGAAATGAGTAGAAATCACAGCGCGGCTGGCTCCACTGGACGCTCATTGACTGTGCGTGTTTGCAGGTCCAAAATCAGCCAATTAATGAGGCTGTTGACTTTTCGTCTTCACCGTGACCTGTCCTTATTTAATCACAACCCCACATGAGCCCTGCTGGCTCCAGGCCGCACTCATTGTGATCCCCTCCTCCCCCCTCCTGCACATACATCCAGCTCATTTTCCAGGTAGACACCCCAGTTAATGCAGTCCCTGTCAACAGCAGTTTATAGCTATTCCTGGTCAAAACCCAAAGTCCACTTTTCCAATCAATGCAGCTTTCCTCCTGCTGTCTCTCTCTGTTTCTTTCTCTCCACTCCCCTCTGGAAATGTCAACATCAATACTATGATGTTTTCTGCGTCCATCCCATTCCGAGTACAACTTCTGGGAATATTTGCAGGACCTTGTTCTCTGGTGCAGTGTTTTAAAGGCTGTTTTTTTAGATGGGGGGATATTGGGAAAGAGTGGAGGGCCAGCTGTTGGGAGCATAGCTGAGGTTAACTTGGGCAGAGCGACTGTTCCTTTTGTTTCTCTCTCCCCATGCACACCAGGATGATTCACAGCACTATAAACATGTCTATGCAACACAGGGTTTAACGTGAGTATTACAATACCTCGTGCAACAAGCGTAAAATAGGTCATTAATGCAGTGGAAGTTAAAAAATAGCACATATGAAATGCATGGTAACTTTCAGATTATAGGTCAGTCCTGTTTATGCAATAGATTTTAAAAGGATGCATTGCAGACATCAAAGCAAAACTATGTAAAATATGATACAAATATCTAATGGATATCATCCACTGGTGCAAAATGCTCACCAGAACTTCCTATTTTGCACAGATTTGGGCTCAGGCTTCATGACAATGCAACATTTCTACACTATTCCTCAGGCTGCAGTCTAGACAGTGTCATTAAAAATTGATAGAAGAAAACCAGGTTTCCAGTAAACTGACTGACCGCTGGTTTGCTCCCGGTGCTCCTCGCTGTAAGTGGTCGTCTCGGTGTCCACTTTGCGCCGGCACTGCCCCTGGCCCTGCACCAGTTGCTCCAGAGGAAGCTCCGAGTCGGGCGTCGGGTAGCATCGCAGACCGGTGGAGCACCTCGGGGTGTACACGCCGCACATCTCGCCCTCTTGCCGGGCACACACGGGGCAGCACCCGCAGCCAGGCTCGCGCACTATCTCCGCGCAAGTCTCGGTGAGCCTTGGGCACAGCGCCTGGCGCTCCGCGGTGCAGCCGGGGCAGCGGAACACCATCTCGGCCAAGGAGGCACCGGCGAGAGAGGCGGAGAGGATCAGCAAGCTGCAGCCCGCGTACGACAGCATTGTTAAAGGCATGAGTTTTTGGGTCATTATCATGGGGGCGATGGAAGGCAATTCCAAGTGAAAAAAAAGGGGAAGAAATGTGCATGCGAACAGGTGAAGCCGGGGGCTGGGAGGTCTGCTGGGTCCTACAAATTCCCAGGTTTGCTCTTGGGGCCACATGTGGGTGTTAATATGGGAAGAGAGAGGATTTAGTCCAAATGTCATGTTTTAGCTCTGCTAAAATGTTGGCAGTAAATTACACTGACTTGTGCTCCTTTCCTTATTTTATCCTCAGATTAACTGACATGGCTCAGAATGGGAATAAAGGTCCTAAAAAGTGAAGTGAATTTGTTAATTGAATGCATTTTAGGCTCTAGGAATACAGCAGCCTGACTGAACGAAATTACAAGCCCCTCAAGTCAGACCAGCTGTTAGTGGTTTTTGATTTTATGCCATATTTTTGATCACAGAGAAATTTTATTGCACCATAAAACATCTTCCTTTGCCAAAGACATAATTGCAAATGTTTAAAAAAACAGTGTATGCTTTTGTGACATAACATACTCAAACACACAATCTCACATATGTTTATAGGCCTAAAGTGTCATCATCATCACCATCATCATCATCATCATCATCTTTTAGGGTGAAGTCAGGTAATGTGGGACAAAATAAGGTTTTACATCTTGGACTCTTCACATTAGCAGCCAATCACTAAACATGTTGTTGCATTGTTAGTACAAGTGTGCTTCACATGACACAACCAGTTTGACTGGTCATGTTGATTTCCTGTTTTTGGCATTTATCTTGACTTATAACTTACTTACACTCAAAATATTTCCCATAATACACCTTAGTTTTATGGGAAATGGTTTGGAGTAGGTGCTTAATGCATTCAGGTAAAATGGGACATTTTTTCTGAAGTGTAACCAGCATGTTTTAGGCTACCAGATGCCATAAAATCATGACCTATCCATGTCCATGTTAGCCACAAGCACACACATGTATGTCCACTGTAGGCAATATGGCACCAAGGAAACAGGCGGCAAAAGAGCAGCGAAGGCATGACAGAAAAGTTGGACCATCTTTTTTAGTGAATAGTTAGTTACATTTATGATTTGATAACTGAACTATTAATGGATTCAACCATTTAAAAATAAGTAAACGCAATTGTCCCTTTTTTCTCACTGTCCCACTTTACCTGAATGTGTACCGCAAATGTTATTACAAAAAACAGCGTGTGCTTGTGTTATATAACATATACTCAAACACACACAAGCTCACATATGGTTTATAGGCCTAATGTGTCATCATTATCATCATCATCATCGTCTTATAGGGTGAAGTTAGGTTATGTGGGACATCAGCTAAAATTGGACAAATAAGAGCAGAGCAAACAGTCGAAAAGAATGACTTATCTCAGAACTCGGAAGGGAAGCCATGCATCTTTTTGGAAGTAAGCATAGTGATTGACTTAAACTCAAAATATTTTCACAACACACTTAAGGGAAAGGGTTTCAAGTAAGTACTTAGCGCATTCAAGTAAAATGGGACAGAAAAATTAAGTTAAAATGGGCCATTTTTCAAAAGTGAAACCAAGATGTTGCAACACCAACATCATGATTTGTGCTATTTTGTGCCACCGTGTAATATTACAGACATTTTAAAAGTATTTTTTTCACTTAAAAGATAATTATGGTGATGCAACGCGTCCATGTCAGCCACGATGGTCCAGAATTAGCCATCACTGTTGCACACATGTCCATTATAGACAGTATGGCACCAAGGAAACGAGTGAGGTCGGGGTTCTTGATGTGTCAAGTATTTTACATGGCAACATATTTTCTTTATAGAAATATAGCAGAGATACATAACAAGTTCCAAAGTAACACCAAGGATAGTCGAATTTTCAGTGGCTGTCCCTCTCCTGCTCCTCTCTATCTGACCTCTGACCTCTTTATGGTGATATCAACGGGAAAAGACACCTCCTCGAGACATTATAAATAAAACTGTTTTTGCTGAACAGAATTTCTAGAAACAGAGGCTGATGTGAAACTTGAGCTTGTGCTCCAGTATCAAAAACACGGCGGTAAATTATAGCTCCCCTGGCTGGAAGACTCTGCATTGCTATACATACTGTGGCGTGTTTGTTTCAATCAGCACCCCCAACTCCCAGAATGCATGAATAAATAAACAAACAAACAAAAGGACTATGTGCGGAGCATTCCTTACATGGAAAGACCTCCCCGCCGTGGCAGACATGTCCATTGACACTCAATTAAAACTTGCCAGCTGCTACCGACTTATATGCCTGTGTACAGTAATGCTACTGTGCACGTTTCCAGCAATGTTTCCTATCGATCGGTGAGGCCAAGCCTTGAGGTGTCATGCTCACCCACCAAACAAACTCCTATTAACCCTGTCCAGTGCGGTAGACTAATCGCTGTTTATCCAAGGGCCCAGAAATAGAAGTGGCGTGTGTAACCTTACTCCGCAGATATAAATGCAGATTATTTTGTCTTGTGGGTGCCCCCTGATTTAATGCTATTTGGCCCCATTCACGATCGGCATCCTAACTCACCATGGGGGCATGGGGAGGGAGAAAGGGCACATTTGAAGCTGTCTTGTATCTCAGGGGTGTGAGTCAGGAGGATGCCCAGAGGGCTGTTTGCACATAGAACCTCATATGTCATTTTATGAAACCATGGGTGGAAAAGCAGCAGGATGGCCACTAGCTAATAGGCCTAACAGGCCGCAGTATCTGCCCATGTGTGCAAAGTAATCCCCACCAAGGTCAGTTACTTAAATTCCTCCCCATGGAGCTGTAAAGCAAACACAAACTCTGGATAAACTCCACATTGCTAGAGGAAGGTATGGGATCACTGATGGGCTGAGGACACATACAGTGCATGTGCCTCAGCAAGTATACAGAGGGAGGTTTGTATGCCAGAGGTCATCGTCATTAGAGTACAGTCAGTCCCCAAAACTCTGCCTGGCCTTTTGACCATATCACAACACTTTTCCTTATATACAGCTTTGTTGTCAAGCATTCATGATCTGTTGAAACTGCAGTTATGGATGCTTCGTATGATGAGTCCAGTTGTTGACAAATACATTAAGCTTTGGGAGGAGACACAGCAGCTGAACAGGGTAAAAGTTTAGCTAATATATCACCATGGAACCCAAGTTGATTACATTAAGACAATTCATTTTTATATTATAAGTTTTCTGAAATTTTATGTTTAATATCAGGGTTCCCACGGTTATGGATCTGGAATTTCACAATCACATTTTCTTTTGACTTAGAAGAAGATGTTATGGAAGTAAATTCTCAAATTTGCCCAGTGCATGAAAAATTTTGTTTTCACATCCGTAAATCTGTTTACAGCTAGAGTTGTTTTGATACCAATACTAGAATCAAAAAAGCCTCCGATACTGCCTAAAATGCTGGTTCACCTATTGCACTGATCCAATACCACGTAAATTATTCTTAAACTCTGAAGTAGTTTGACACCTGAATGAAACAGCTCCTTTCCTGGAAATCAGTTCTCTAGTCTAGTAGCCATGCAGCCACTGGCTACTACTGTTTGGTATGTATTTGGTACTGTATCAGAACTTGTATCTGAAAGGGAAAAAAGATATTATTACATTCAGTGTCATTGCATTTCATTTCATTTATTTGACTCATGGTGTATAGAAGGCGCTATATAAATAAAGTTTGATTGATTGATTGATTGATTGATTGATGACGATATCACATGGTGATGGAGTACAAACATTACGTACATAACAAAACAATGGCACACGGCGTGGCTAAAGTACAACCAATGTTACCTAAACAAAGGAAGGACATTCTTCAAAAAAGCACCTAGTTTATAAATGACATCACAGAGGTTATAGAGCCGGTCAGATCATAACACATCTGTTTACAAATGAAGCTCTTGCAAAAGTTCAGTCACATGATCACAAATAATTTCCCTTTAGCGCTGAAGACTTTTGTTGAATCTCATCAGCACAAATCATCTGTTAATCAATACACTTACATTTCATCTTAATTTCATTATTCTGTCTCTCCTGATTGAACTGAAGTAGGTAATAAATCATCTATTAGTGGATCATATGCTGCAATACTAAAAAGGGTGGCTAAAATAAAGTGTTATGTCAAATATTGTCAGATATGATGCATATGATGCAACTTTTCTAACACTAAATGACACCCAAATTTAGCTGCAAACTTTCATTAATTCCACTTTGTGCTTTGATATTCTGTCCTTGAAAAATAACCTCTCAGAACAGGCCACATATTTGAACCCCAATCAGTGACACAAGCAGTGACATAAACCACTAACTACGCAATCACTGTTTGTAACGCTACACTTCATCCAGCCTAATTTTGGAAGATGGCAGCAGCCTGTTAAAAAGAAAGAAAAGCTGCCAACACTGTAGTGTCCTTTCATCCTATTTTACCTTGTGTTATAAAGCTTAAGCCAATAATTTCACAATTGTCTCTAAATCCAAAATGCATATTCCTAAAGCAAGAAAATGTAGAATGACTGTAATTTTGGTTCTACACTGGTTTCTTATCAACTGAATCAGGTCCCTAAAGGCATCCCCAGGTTCATTTTTCAGGCTTTGATAATGAATGAGTGCACTGTTTAGTGTTTGGCTTTGATTATACTTAATTAAGCCCCCCTTTGCTTGGACTACTGATTAGATAAGTAGAGGCAGTGAGCACAGGGGTTGGAAAAGTAATTCATCATCTGATTAGCGGGCCTGCATAAAATGAAGTCACACTTACAGCAACAGCTGGATTATGTGTTTATTCCAAGCTAAAATGTTTTAACTCATGATATGTAACATTTTTTATTTGAATGCCACACTGCAGGAGTTCATACGGATAAGAAAACTAGCTCTCATGCGTGCACAGTTAACCAACCAGTGCAATGTGCAACATCTCACTGAATGGAAATGTTTACCAAATTACAGGACATAAATCCTTACATGGAAATGTTCACATCACAAGTCCCAAATGGAAAAATGCTTATGCGTGTGTTTTTTTGTGCGTGTGTGTGTGTGTGTGTGTGTGTGTGTGTGTGTGTGTGTGCCCGAGTATGAGTGTGTTTGTTTGCTGCCTAGCAACAAGTGATGCATGTGCAAATTAGGAAAGTTCTTGCTTTATTTGCCCATGCAAATGTTTGTGAAGTATCTGTTATGGAGCCACAGCGTTACGTATTCCCCAGTGAAACACAAATAAAGACCTGCTGAAAAGTGCTTTCCTAATGTGTCGAGTTAATGCGTGGGTTTACAGTCCAGAAGTTGAGGTTATATGCTGATGTCAGCATTACACTATTCACTGACATTACTGTTTTTCCGGCTACAAAGTTCATGCCTTCTAGGAATAGGCATTTTAGGTCGCAGTGTCTCTCTACTATTTCCATGAAAACAGGAAATGACATTTTGCAAACGGGCTTGTTTTAATCTGCTGTATTTCTACTTTCTTCAGCCATAACACACACACTCGTCGGCAAACCAGCTACCCAGCTCTGTTTTTTATTGGTGCCATGACTCGGATATGGTTTGACCAGGTTGGTAAATTTGACAGCTGGTATTTATTAAAAATCTCAGCCACCACGAAGCCTGTGCTTGGGTCTTAAAAGCTGGGAGGCACAAAAGATCTGGTATTCGCCTCTGTTGAGTCTTCAGGCTGCCTAAAAGAACAAAACACTGTTATGTTAACCACTCATGCATGGTGCAGCTGCTCGCTTTTATAATATGGGAATGGTTGGATGGATTCAGTGTCTTTGCTGGTGGTAGTGAGGACTCAGTCTGACGTTTTCATTTACGCTCATGTTGTCATGTGTGTTTACATTGTGAAATGTGGGATCCTTGCTAGAGTGCACCACCCAGTGGCCACCTGCAGGAACTAGTCAAAAGCAGCACCATCAACCTAAAAGACAAAGCTGCACAGAAATGTACTGATTTAGTGTGATTTTCAAGTTTCAAGTTATTTATTATTAATTGCATGGATGGATTATGAGACAATGGGCCCCTGGGCACAGATATGCAAAAGGCCCTACCACTTCTCTCATAGGAGCAGGACACACAGACTTTGTGGTTGTTTTGTGTGTCTGCAAGGCATTTTGTGTCTTTTTTTTTGGTCATTTTGTGTACTCTTGTTGTTTTTGCCTTTCTGTAGTCATTTTGTGTCTCTTGTTAAGTCATTATGTGTGTCTTTTGGTCATTTTGTGTCGTTTTGAAGTCATTCTGTGTCTCCTTGTGGTTGTTTTGCCCATTTTTGCACTTATTTTGTGTCTCTTTGCAGTTCTTTTGTATATATTTGTGGTCATTTTGTGTCTCCTTGTGGTTGTTTTTGTCTTTCTGTTGTCATTTTATGTCTCTTTTCAAGTCATTTTGTGTCTCTGAGGTAATTTTGTCAATGATTGGGGTTATTTTGTGTGTCTTTTGGTCATTTTGTGTCTCCTTGTGGTTGTTTTACACATTTTTGTAGTTATTTCACGAGCAAGGAACACGCAACCAATCAGATGCGTTTTAGAAGATTTATTGGACAATAATGAATTGGATGGATGGATGGATGGATGGATGGATGGATTATTGAGTGCGGTGTGGGGAGATTTGGAGGTCCGTAGTGGCGCCCGGGCATCGATGAACCCCCAAAAACTCCATTTAATGAAGTAGTGCTTGTGCGGCTCTGAGATCGCTAAGGTTTGAACGAATGTAACGGTGGTAGGTTAGCGAGGTCCAGCGACCCATGATTTGGATTAGGTGTTCTGGTATGCCATTGCGGGAAGCTGAAGTGGCAGCGCCTATGCGGAATGAATGGCCTGAGTAGCAAGTGGGAGATATGTCGGATTGTATAAGTATTTGGCGGAGATGATAGTGGAACCAGAAACGGGTGGCGACTTGGCCAGATTCGGAGAGAAAGAGAGGGTCAAAAAGTGACGCGCTGTTGGATTTCCTGTAGTTTAGATAGTTTGAGAGAGTACAGAACAGGTCCAGAGGGGATAGATTTTTGAAATAGAAAATTGGTGTAGCATGACCTGATTGATTAGTTTTTGATTTCTTGAGGTAGAATACCATGATGTCATTGGAGTATTGAGATAAGTCTGAGATGCAAACATGGCGGAAAGGAATGAAGTTTGATGTGGACGCGGTGAATTCTGAACATCTAAGGAAGCCGAAGAATGCTAGTGTGAATATTGCCTCGAGGGTAAGAGCGACGTGGGGAGTATTGTAACCGGAGCGAAGATTACTAATACAGATGAGAAGTAGGTCGGTGGTAAGTGGAAGGCGATGAGGGGTTTTTGCTGGTTCTTGTCGGAGAAGGCCTTTGAAAAGAGATGTTACTTGAGGCTGGGCTAGGGTAGCCGGTGAGTAGTTTGGAGAAAAAGCTGATGCCACTGAGGTATGATTTGATTGTGTGAGTTCTAATGTTTAGAACTGAATGAGCATGGTTAATAAAGCAGACCACGGTAGTTAGGTCGAATGATGGAAATGAAATGTTATGTTTATCATGGAAGTTGTGGAAATGATTCCAAGCGGTCCAGTATGATGACAAGGTTGAGGATGTTAAGCTATTTATTATGTAAATTTGAGAATCGATGATCAGGGGTACTAGGGATGAGTTTACAGATTGAAGGTCAGTGCAGAATATGGAGGAACTGGAGTTGGGAGAGTGTCGGCGTGTGGAGCTAAGCTTCTGAATTTCTGAAAAAGAAACCGAGAGAGAGAGTCAGCGATGGCGTTAGTTTTACCGGGAACGTGGGCTGCGCGAAGTATGTATTGGTGGGTGACGGAGTGCCAGGTGAGACGACGCATGAATGGCATGATGGAAGGAGTGTTAGAGCGACCTTTGTTAATGATGTTGACTACTGCAAGGTTATCAGAGTATATGAGGATTGTCCCCAGAGAATTGCTGCGACTACTATGGGGGTAGATTTCGAAGAGTGCAGAAGAAGCTACTTGGCATTGGTTTGCGAGTTCTGGGGGCCACTCTGCGGCGAACCATCTCCCATTGTAGAAACCCCCAAAACCGGCAGAAGGAGCTGCATCGGTGTACAGCTGGATGTCGAGGGAGTTGGTCAGGTGGTCTTCGTAAAAGAAGGAGACACCATTCCAGTTTGCGAGAAGGTGGAGCCACAAACTAAGCTCAGCACGGCAAGAATGGTTCAGGGAAATGGCGGAGAGAAGCGATGGGACGGAAGAAGCGATGGACAACAAGTGGGAGGTGAATGCGCGACCTTAAGGAATGATGCGCAAAGCGAAGTTGAGGTGGCCGAGGAGGGAGAGTAGCTGACGCTTAGTGCAAGAAGGGGCCTGGAGAAAGTTTGAGATGATGAGGCATATACGATTGAGCTTCTTGGCGGGAAGAGATGCTTGAAACAGGTTTGTATCGAGTATGATTCCCAGAAAATCAAGGGAGGTGGACGGACCCTCAGTTTATTCTTTTGACCGAGGAACGCCAAGGTCAGAAAACACTGAGGATAAAGTGGCCAGACCTGATGCAGGTGGTGAAGAGGGAGGGGTGATGAGGAGAAAATCATCCAGAAGATGGACGAGGAATGGGATGCAGTGGTTGTTGGACAGTATCCAGCAGAGGGCTTCGGACAAGGTGTCGAACAGCTTTGGACTGCTTTTGCAACCAAAAGTAAGTCGCACTGCAAAGTAATAGCTACCTCGCCAGCAAACGCCAAAGAACCGCCAGAAGTCAGGGTGAATGGAGAGTACCTTGAACTCGCTGACGATGTCAGGTTTTGAGAGCCATGATCCTTTGCCAGCAAGTTTGATGAGGGATATGGCGTGGTTAATGGAGGCATAATGAAGGGAATAGTCCTCGCTAGGAATGAGACTGTTGACGCTGGGAACATGGCTACCGTGCGGTGCCGAGAGATCAATAATGATTCTCTTCTTTCCTGAATATTTTCTGGTGGCGATGCCGAGCGGGCTTATTCAGAAAGTAGGAAAAGGGGGTTGAGCAAAAGGGCCAATCATGAAGCCTTGTTCGACTTCAGCAGCGAGTAATCGGTCGATGGATTCAGGATCATTAATGGCTGACTGTAGGTTTTTGCAAGTAAAGGAGACAGACAGCTCCACTGCAATGCCGGGGTGGAAGCCCTTCGTGAAGCCGGTGGTGAGGAACTCTACAAAAGTGCTGAAACATTTACTGGCGTAGAGGGGTGCTTACCTATCTTCTGGGATGTAGGGTTATGTGGGCATGCGGGTCGGGCATGGCCACCGCCGCAGAAAGAGCAGGCATGGGGGTAACGACACTGGGACATCTGGCAGCCGTTGTCGTTAAAGTTGTTGCAGATGGTACAGCCACCTTGGTGCAAGATGGGCTGTCCTCTTTTATCCACTCCGCTGGGGTTGAGGGAAAAATTAGAGACAGAAGGAGCAGGTTTGGGAATAAGTGTGACCGGAGGAGCGATGGGTGCCACGGGGGAGGGAGCAGGAGTCCTATAGGCAATACGTGGTTGAGTGAACTTGGCGGGGACCGAGCAGGAAGATGCTGGATGGGAAGGTGCACCGCACAAGGGACAAGGTTGGGCGAGACGGGCAGCGAAGATGCGACAATAAGTCTCTGTGTCAAGGGTGCCCCAGTAAGTGCTCTCGTTAAACTGGTTTAGGTGAGCTGCGGCTTTAGAAGCGAAATGAATGTGGTATTGGTAGAAGCCAGAACCACCAAAACCGAGTGCCAAGTTGAGGATAATGGACAAGTAGTCATCCAGTTCCTGGCGGCAGGCAGGAAACTGGGAGCAAAGTACGTCCCTATAGAGTGAAAAAGCATAAGCAAATCCTGTGGGATTGAGAACCCTAGAACGAGAGGACGTCTGTTTTTTATAATGGGGGCACCTATCTGTGTCGTCGAGGTCTCTGGCGACAGGAGGTTGGTGGAGGGAAGGAAGGAGTAGAATAGCTAGATCAATGTAATTACCGTCTAGTATCTGCTTGCGGATGTTGGTGGGAACGGGAGAAGGGCGGGAAACAAAAAAAGTGGGGTGACACGCTGCCGGATTAGCTGTGGATAAAGTGAAGTTAGCATTAACTATGGACGGTTGAGAAAGTGGTAGGGTGGAGCGTACTTGTAAGTCGGTGCTGGGGACGACGGATGGTGGAAGATGCTGCGAATAGAAGTGAGCAGCCTGGGAACCTGGCAGCCCGGTGCCATTAGCTCTGGCCAAAGCGGATGGCCATTGTGCTGAGGAACAGGCTACGGGGGGCACAGGCATCCCGGTGCCTGATACCCCATAACGAGTGGGATTGAAACGGGATTAGGAGGAATAGAAGAAATAGCAGGCGTCCCAGTGCCACGTGAAACTGCAGCAGAGATAAGGTGAGCTGGGAAAAAGAGGTTACTGGAAAGGCAGGCAACCCAGTGCCAGAAGCTGTTGCAGAAAAAGACGGCTGAACAGAGTGAGAGGGAGGTACCGGGAGACCTGGCATCCCGGTGCCAGGCTCCCCTAGCCCGGCTGTTTGGGGAACATGGAGGAGATAATTGCAGGCAGCTGCATCATGCACCCCAGGAAACACAGACTGAGGGTTTGGCTGTGAATTAGGCCTGGAGGTAGCAGGTAATCTGTCACCATGCGTGTGGAAAGAAGAGGTTAGAGGTGGACTTTTATTTTGGCAGGTGGAGGCCCTCTTCCGGTTCCGGTGGGCCGTCTGGGTACGGCTGGTTGCGGATTGCGTGGTGACGTCATGCGGAAGTGTGCCGGAGTGGTCAGCGTGGCTATGATAACAAACAGACATGAGTTTGTGGAAAAGTTTAGCCTTATTGTCAGAGCGTTGAAATTGTACTCGCCTATCCTTCAGTGCCTTTTGGAGTGAGGCTACTGTCCAGTCCGAGATCCTGGAGGATAGTTGGCTGGTGGGGGATTTCAGCAGAGTGAGGTGGCGTTGCGGCCGGCTGCGAGTGGAGATGCCGGTGACCTGATGACTGCGGCCAGCTGTCATCCTCGCACGTGATGGGGAAGAATGGCCGCGGCACCCGCTGGAAAAAACCCTCGAAGCAGGCCTACCTCGACCTCTTTTGGCTGGTGGGGGTGGTGTACCGGGAGGTGTGGAGGAGTCTTCAGAGGAGTTATAATTTTGCAGATCCAGGAGGGAGGAACCAGGTAGTGATGTTACGCTCGAGCCAGTTTGCTCGACACAGTGTCGATCTATTGAAGCGCAAGTGTTCCGAGGCAGTGTTTCGATCCCTGCTTCGGCACGCCCACGTAGGCCACGTAGTCACGTGACTACCGGGAGTGAGGCCTCCTTACAGGCAGTCCCAATGGTCTTTCACTTAGATACAGTTCTGACACACAGCCAGCAGATGTCACTCTTCTAACTGTATGAAATGCTTCGAAGCAGTGTGTCATTCTTGAAGCAGTTGTGTCAAAGTGGTTCAAATTCAATGCTTCATGAAGCTTCGATTTCACCATCACTAGAACCAGGTGGAATGTGGATCGTGGACGACATGGTGCGTGCTGAGGTCCCCTTCCTCCGCTGCTGAGCTCGGAGCACAGGAGAAGGGGTCTCGGGCACAGAGATCGCTGGAGATGTCATGGCTTTTTCGGATGGTCTTTGTGGTGATGGACCTCTGTGTTGGTGGTGTTGAATGCCTCTCAAGATGTCGTCGTCAGGAGATAAGGATAAGAAATCCATGATCTCGGTAAGTTAAGGTTTTTTTTGTTTTGTTTTGTTTTGTTGTTGTTTTTTTTTTGTTTCTTCTCTGTAGTTGCTTCACTGATTCAAACGCACGAATGCAGGAGCAAGAGACTGAGGAAAGGGTTAGTTCCGCTTATATAGTAGGCTAGAAGGCTGTGATTGGTGTGTGTTCCCGCTCCTGAAACTGCGCTTTAACAAGCTTCGATTTGTGTATCTTTGCTGTTCCTTTGTATCTCTTTGAGGTCATTTTGTGTCTCCTTGTGGTGTTTTCTGTGTTTCTGTAGTTGTTTTGTGTCTCTTTTCTAGTCATTTTATGTCCGATTGAGGTTATTTTGTCTGTCTTTTGGTCAGTTTGTGTCGCTTGGAAGTAATTTGTGTCCCATTGTGGTTGTTTTGAGTTTCTGTGAAGTATTTTGGGTCCTTTTTTTTTTGTCTTATTGTGTCTCCTTGTGGTTGTTTTTGTCTTTATGTAGTCGTTTTGTGTCTGAATTCAAGACATTTTGTGTCTCTGAGGTAATCTTGTGTGTGACTGAGGTCACTCTGTGTCTCCTTGTGGTTGTTTTACACATTTTAGTAGCTATTTTGTGTCTCTTTGCAGTTCCTTTGTATCTCTTTGTGTTCATTTTGTTTCTCCTTGTGGTTGTTTTTACCTGCCTGTAGTCAATTTGTGTGTGAGTTAATTTTGTGTGTTTGAGGTCATTTTGTATCACTTTGTAGTCATTTTATGTCTCCTTGTGGATGTTTTTGTCTTTCTGTAATTGCTGTGTGTCTCTTCAAGTCATGTTGTGTCTCTGAGGTAATTTTGTGTCTGAATAAGGTCATTTTGTGTGTCTTTTGGTCACTTTGTGTTGCTCTGAAGTCACCAAACAAGATATAACATGCTGGTGAATACAAGATGAAATAAAGTAATATAAATTTGCTAAATAATGCTAAAGGCTGAGATATTATGTGATTATAGCCATACATTGTCTAACGTGACAGCATTTGTCAATCAGTTTTGATGAGTAAGGAGGAGAGAAAAACACTGATTAAAGGGCATTCTCTGAGTTTACATAAGCTAGTTTCTCCTCCTTGTGTCTCTTAAGCAGTGGGAGATAAAGCTTTAACTATATGCAACATTTAAATAAATTAAAAACTGCAATTTCATATTTTATTTGACAGTTCAGCTGAGGGAGAGGAGAGGCTGCGACTTATTCTGAGTGACAATTCTTTTGGTCTATCGGGGCCACCATAGAGGCTTCAGGCAAGCTGTCATGTGACAAAAAAATGTCAACATCACCGTGCACTGTGCAACGAAACCAACGAATTTACCCCGGAAAATTTGGGTTTTTTTCATGTACAAAAATGAACACGTTTTAATACTGCTCTGTGGAAGTAAAACTGTATGCTAGGTATCCATTTTGGGGCTGTCACTGCACAGGTACGTCGCTTTTAGCTTCGCTACCAGGAAATTGGTTAGCTAGTTTACATTAGCTGAGCTATCGTTAGCTGCAGTGAGGGCAGAGTTCTGTTGCTAATGTTAGCTATGACTTCAGTGACACTTACACGAATAAAGGTGACACGCTAAAATTGTTATATACTATAGAGGGAATATGTTTCTTTTCTGTCGATATATTCTCGTGCTAATAGTAACGTTATGTCTTGTTTGAAACGTTTTAGGATGGCTGCACCTCACAGTGGCCAGTCCTCCCTTGTACACAGCTTGGCCACACTGCTCCGAAATGATGGTATGTTACAGTCAGATACAGTTCACTCTCACTTTTCCTTAAGTGTAGTTAAATACTAATTTATTTTGGGGACTAAAGGGTTGTGCAAAGTGTGCCAATTCAGCCAAAACAACAGCAGGGTGCTGTGTGTCAGTGGTTGTATTCACTCAGACTTAAGACAACGTGAACTACAGACTATCCAGATTTCCTTTGTGGGAAAGCCTGATATGGGAAAGAGTCTTTCTTTGTACTTCTGAAAATCTGATGTTGCTGTGCTTTGGTCCTGCTTTGATCATGCTCAGACATATCTGATCAGATATGGATTTATGTGATACTGTATGTATAATTGGAAGGTGAATGAAATGATTCCTGAGTGGGTTTGATTTTGATGCCCACCTCATTCAGTTGAACACTAAGTGACACTATTGCTGAGTGCACTTGTTTGCCAAACTTTTGAAGACTAACTTGAATTTATTTGTTCTATCAAAATTGCACAGGGATAGTTTTTACAAAGGTAAATTTGCACAGGGTACACTCAGTATATATTTAGTAGTGACTGTTGCCTCTGTGTCAACTCAAAGTTTTGCTTGTGCATGGTTATGGTGTTATTTTCCCAAGTTTTTGTGTCTAAGTGACAAATGGGAACAACAGTTTCCGAAATTGTACTGACAAAGTGTGCTGCGACCAACAGCAGTGAAACAGGCTGCAGTTTAACCACTCGGGGCATGTTTGCACCATCGATTTATGTCCTCTTAAGTGTTTGTTTTTGCCACTGATGGGCTCAGATCGTTATTGTAAGTGTCTGACAACATTATGGAAGGTTCCCTACAGAGATAGACCTTTTTGCTTAAGGGTAAGATCCTTTTTTTTCAACAAGAAACACTCTGAAATCACCGACACAAATTTTAACAAAGTCCATTTAAATACACAGTAATTTTATCATGTATAGAATCAGTGTATTTTCACATCTAACCGGGTGAATTGAGGGTTTATTTCAACCAAACCAGAGTTGTCAATTGTCAGAACAGTGGAAAGACAAACCAAGACATTTTTTGTAAGTTTTATTTTGTTTCTGTCGACTTTGAACGAAGTGTGTTTTACAAAGAAAAGATTGCTGTTGTTTTTTTTTTAAATGGAGTCTGGTGGAATTGTCATTTTGCAATTTCAGGGCTGTTTCTGGTTAAACAAAAAGGATCTTACTCTGAAACAAAAAGGCCTATATCTGGAGGGATCCTTTCAATAATGTTGTCAGACATTAGAATAACAATCTGAGCCTTTCAGTGGCAAAAACAAACACTCTTAGTGGACGTACATTGACGGTGCAAATTTGCACTGAATTAGTCATTTAGACACAAAAACTTGGGGGGAAAGGGTCCAGGTTGAAGATTGTTGATGGAATTGTGCAGTACACGACACTTAGCTTGATCTTGTCATTTATCTTAACACTTCGTATATTTAGCTGTGGATTAAAATTGTATTCTTAAGAGTTAAATGCCTTGTCTCTCCCAACCTCCAGGCGACTTGGTGCTGGGCGGCACCAGCACTCTGACCTTGCCTGCGGCCAGCTTGCAGCAGCTCACCAGACTGTTTGAACAGCACTTGCTGTCCAGGAGCCAGCAGCATGGCTTCCTTGCGCTGCCCTCCCACCCTGCTGACACTGATTCTCTGCTACAGCTGCAGTTCCTGTTTGACATCCTGCAGAAGACCATCTCCCTTAAGGTGAGCAAGGGTGCCTAAAATTGGGTCTGGTGTTTTCCATGTGTTTTCCAAGTGTGTTTGTCAGCAGGTGTGAATAGTGGTGACAGTTGCTTACTCCCTGGCCTGGAGTTCTTAATTATGACATGTTGTGTGTCTTGATTTGTCAACGCAGCTCATCAACCCACCAGGGGCAAGACTTCAGTCTGTGGTGAAAATCTTCCCGTTCAAGTCTTTAAAGTGTTTGGAGGTAACTGCAATCCTTCATTGCTTCTTCAGTCTCTTTTATTCCATCCTTGCTTCTTCCTCTATTTCCACCACTTCAACCTTTCCATCTATCTGTCCTAAAAACAGGAACATTATATGCTTTTTTTGGTGTCTCTCTTCCTCACCAGCTGAAGCGAGTGCCTCCACACTGTCTCGAGGGACTCCGCGGAGTTTACTCCCAGTTGGAGGTCTTTACATGCTCAAAGAGCCTCAGCTCCCTGGAGGTACTGTCACTGAGTGCATTTAGGCCATGTCTTCCCTTAAAGAGTCAAATGCAGCGTTGTGTATGTCTGTTTTTTAGGAGCTGCTTTCCCTGTGTGGAGGTGACCTGAGCTCTGCACTGCCTTGGCTTGAACTGCACACCCTCAACTTTAGCTACAACTCCATTGTTTGCCTTGACCAGTCACTAGTGAGGAAAACACACACAGATGCATCATTACTGATTCACTGGTTGATGTTATCATCACCTGACTTCAATCGTCCCTTCTCTTTCTTTCACAGAGTTTACTGAACATCCTGAAGTCTTTAGATTTAAGCCATAACAAGATTCAGGAGTGTGCTGAGTTTCTCAAGGTGTCTGTTTTTTTTCATTATAATTCATCTCAATTAAAAAAATATTTCCCTGCCGGTGACAACACCTTGTTCTGCCTCTGGCTATGTCTCATTTCCTCATTGCTTCCTCTCAGCCCTTGAGTGAACTGGCACACTTGAACCTGGGCTACAATTGCCTGCAGAGGGCGCCAACGCTGGGCCTGAGTGCCAGAGCCAAACTCCTCACACTCATCCTCAGGAACAACGAGCTGGAGACCATTAACGGTAAAGTCAACTGATAAAGATATCCACACATATTCTCATATTGTTCTTTGAACACAGGGGATCAGTCCCTGGTTGTAGTCGGCCAATAAAATCACAGAGCTCAGGGAGGAGTGAGCCACGGAACTTAAAAACTTGAAAAACAGGAAGCTGATCACTGTGCAGTGAGTCCCACCTCCAACTGTTTTGGGAGTCCTTCTGTTTGTCTTGGATGTTGTTTATCATCACACAGTGAAGCATTAGATAACCTTACACCTGCCTGTTTGTTATGTCTTTTGGATGAGAGGGGAGAATAGTATGAGAATCAAGTTAGGTTTGTTTTATGTAGATGTATTTATGCTCTTGTTATGCTGTCTTATTCAACAGGTGTGGAGCAGTTGTCCTCACTCCAGCACTTAGACCTGGCCTACAACCTCCTGTTGGAGCACTCCCAGCTGGCTCCTCTCTCCCTGCTGCACTGCCTCAACACAGTAAGGAAACACATGCACACAGATGCAGAAGTATATATTTTGTGGACACATTTATTCTCATAACATATTTTTGCTTCACAAATTGTTTATGAGACTCTTTAAAAAGTTACATCTTCTTTTAGCTTAGCCTGGAGGGCAACCCGCTGTACTTCCAGAAGACCCACCGCACCTGCACCGTCCGACATCTCTCCCCAAAGGCTGCAAACCTCAGAGTGAGTCATGATTCTAGCTAGACATGTGAGCCATGAAACACTGAAAAACAATTCTAAAAGTGTCCTGCATGGACATTGGTCTCAGACATCAAGGCAGCAGCGTAGTATATAATATACAGTACAATGCAGCAGCTGAAGACAGAAGCGGATCACATAATGTTCTGGTCCAAAAGCATAAAATAGAAATGGAAAAAGTTTTGGGAAGATGTTCAAGTTCCGAGGTAGCCTGTGATGTTCAAACATACTGTTCCCATTATAGCAGCTGTTGGCTCATCTTTGTATCAACAAAGACATTATATTGTGTGTCTTGATTTATCTGAAAGCACAGCTTCTCTAAACATACAGAACTGCTCCAAAACAGCTTCCTGTCTGTCGACCACTGTGAACTCCAAGGTGTTTCTTTCTTACATAACTACACTTTTGTGTATGTGTGTGTTTGTGTCTTTTCAGCTTAAACTTGATGGTTCCCCACTGTCCTCATATGAATTATCAGTAAGTTTCTGTTGTTTTTTTCATATATATATATATTTTTTTTTTTTACCAATACGATCTGACTAGCGATCGGAGCCGATAAATTAACTAAAGACAAAAGCCAGGTGTCAGTGGATTTCTGTCCAGTGGGAATAGTCTAATATTAGACCACTCTTGTCTGCAGGTTCTGCCAAAACCAGGCCAGCTGATCGCCCAGGTACAGACTGCACCTCCTGTTGCCATGCCACCAGAACGGGGTAACCAGGAAGGGTCCAGTGGTGCAGGGGAGCTCAGTGACAGCATGTCAGTTGAAGTGGGAGTCTCACGCATTCGGAGGAGGAAGGTAAGAGAGCTGCTCTGTGATGTGAAATATGTCCTATATGTAAAAGCTACATTTTAAAAGGATTTGAACTCACAAAACGGTTTTCTTTACAGATCTATCTCGACAGGTGAATACTGACAAACTGAATGCTGTGGCACATTTTTCTGATCTCAAACCATTTTGTGTTTCAGAGTAAGGTGAAAGTGCGGAGGGCCAGCATATCCGAGCCCAGTGATACAGATTACGAGCCCAGGCAACTTTCCTCCTCACAGAGTGGGTTTTAAAAGCATCTCTGTCCCATGTGATTTTATATTTGTTTAAAAAATCACACCCTTTTGCTCCTGGCTTCCATTGTTTTATCCAAGTTTTCCACTTGTAGTTTTAACTATTGGCTGCATTTATTGTTGGTGACTTAAACTAAAGTGTACTCAGCTGTTAAATAAATATTTAAAAGATAAATGTTAATATTATTTCTCCACTAGGCCTTGTCCTTCCGCACCAGCAGGAGATTGAGCGCATGTCCAGCTTTAGAGATCAGCTGGGTGAGGACTGGCTGAGGTACCAGCACCATCTCGATGAAGCTCCCTCCTCTACTATCACCACCACTGTCAACACTGACCAACCAGCTTCTCACCCTCAACCCCTCCCCAACGGCCTGAACACCACCACACATCCGTCCATTAGCTCTGGGCGTCAGTCATCTCCACCGTCCCTGGAAGTCCCAGAGGTCTTCCCTGAACCGCTGCTCTCATCTGAGCCCAGACTGGAGACGTCTGTGGATGCAGAGTTGGAAACAGAGTCTACCCTGCAGTGGCCCGGTCATAGCTCCACCTTGGAGGAGAACACAGTGGATGGAGTAGTGGCGAGCCAGGGAGCGGTGAGCTTACCTGGACCGAGTCCGGAGTCACAAAGGTCGCTGAGAGGGCAGAGCAGAGACACTAAGGAGGAGGAAATGGAGGACGATCTGGGAGGTAGGGTAGAGAAAAAGCTGTAATATCAGTAGCATGACAACACAAAGAGACAAGCATTACTCATACATGTATCTCTTTTTCTGCTGTTAGTGGACCTGTGTCACCCCCTACTTGTGGGAGTTTTATCTGACCAAGAGGAAGAAGACGGTGAGGGCCAGGAGGAGAGGAGGAAGAGGAGGAGGGAGGTGTTCCTGTGCATCAAACAGGACCTGTTGCTAGAGGTGGACACCCAGCGCGGTCGGGAAAGATGCCGCCTGGAGCTCAGCAGCCTGGCTCGGGTGGAGGCCACAGAGGCTGCCTGGACCCGAGGGGTAAGAGGAGGAAGGAGAGGGTGGAGAAAAAGATCCTGGGGTTTAAAGGAACAGTTCACCGAATGTTGCATATTAAAATGTCGCCAAATAAACTTTGTATATTGTAATATTGATTTCAAGCGTATTTGTCAGCTTTAAGGGCATAAATGTATAAATAAAAATATTTTCTTTTTTTCTTTCAGGAGACAGAAGAGATGCTTCCAGCTGTGGAGCTTCAGTTCGCCTACATCAGCAGGGAGAAACAGAGGAGACGCTACGTCCTGCTTGATGATGACCCACACCAGGCACTGCAGGTTGATTACAAGTACTTGTTTCTATAAGATGGCACACAAAGCTCACACTCTTGCAAAAGACTTAGAAACTAAACCCGGAGATGTTAATCTACACGCCACATATATGATAGGAACAGAATGCAAGACACTTACAGAGAAGCAAAGCACATCCACGAAAATGAGAACAACATCACCTTCTGACTCCTAGGACGTCCTGTACAGGTCTGGTCATGCTCACATGCTGCCTTTAACTCTAACCCGGATACCGTTTGTTTTCAAATATGATGTCACCATTCGGCAGAACACTCTGTACCATGTTTACTATCTTGTGTACGACTTATGTCTTCTTACATTGTGCAATATCAAATCTGTGCCAGATGTAATTTTAACACAGAAAGGCATTTCCAGGATGTCTTCAGATTTGTGGTGAGCAGTCAGGGACTGAGGAGTCATGTTTTATAAACAGACACATAGCTAAAGTGAAAAGTGTAAAACCTCAACAAACACCTTCGACTTTACCAGAAACTCTTAGTCATTATGTCAGTACCAGAAATGATTTAATCCTGAAATTATCCTTCAGCTGGACTGATTTTTGGCCCTTTGAGAAGCTCTGTGGAGCTCCTACAGTTTCTAGCTTTTAGCTGTAAAGTTTTGAACATTTAGATAGCTTACTTTTGTACTTGTTACACCTTTTTTTATTCGTCTGATGAGCCAGGAAGCTGGCTCATCAGACTAGCTTCTAAGTCAGCTATGGCCAACTTCTCACAACTGACAACTGTTTTCTCCACAGGCAGTGGTTGACTTTAAAGGAATACTCCACCCCAAAAAATGACCACTTGTATATCAGTTACTTACCCTTTGTTACATTGAATTTGTAAAGAAAACTTTGTTTTTCTCGCATGCCTCCACAGTGAACGAAGAATCCAAAAACACAGACAATTCTTTGTGAGTTGAAGACGTAGGGGTCCGCCTTTAACATCAGCAAAACTAAATCAAGACATTCATTACAAACTCTCACAAAACCACTGCACTATAATACAAGTGTCATTTATCCATCTGTATGTTCAGTACTTCCCTAATCGACAGCCCTTTACAACAGGATATTGAACAGAAAAAGGCAGACTCCATTGACAGAATCCATAATTTTACAAAATAATACAAACAAACTGATCAAGGCAGTGGCAGATCAGCAGATCCTGTGTTCTGCGAGTTAAAAATACTGTTTTTGTCAATGGAGTCTGGCTTTGCAGAGAGCATCGGTAAGTTTCACTTTTAGTTCAGTTCCTTGTAAGAAAAGGGCGATCTGTTTGGGAAGAACTGAGCATAAGTTATGTGAGAGTTTTTAAACAGGTGTTTTGATGTAGTTTCAATGTTGTTAAAGGTGGACCCTTATGACTTTAGTTCATTAAGAATTTTCTCCATTTTTGGATTCTTCGTTCACTGGGGAGGCATGCAAAAAAAAAAAAAAGTTTTCTCTCTGAATTTAACATAACACAGGCTGAGGAATTAATATCCAACTGGTCATTTGGGGAGGTGAACTATGCCTTTAAAAACAATACTTTTTGCTGACTAGGCTCTGACTGACGTGCTGACTCCTGTGGCAGAGGAAAACCAGCAGCGTGACTTTGAGCTCCGCCCCAGCTGCGTTCGCCTGCAGTGCCTTCGCTGCAGGTCAGAGTTCACGCTTAAGGGAGAGGGCAGTGAAGAGGAGGCAGGAGGGAGAGGGAGGAGGAGAGGGGCTGCACTGCTACCAGAAGGTGTGGAGGAACAGAATGAGGAGGAGCTGACGGAGGTCAATGATGACAGCAAAGGTGAGAGTGATGAAAGAGGAATTTACAGCAACACTTGGACAAATGTTGCTCTGTTTTTGCTTTTAAAAACTTGTGTGTTAATTTCAGATGTATTTATTTGGCAGGATCAGGGCCAACTAATTAACTATTCAACTAATTTACATCTGTAGAGCCCGGCACCCTAAAAAGTAAAGTGACATAACAAAGTGATTATACCCTAAAGAAAACATACCTATGACATTATATTCCATTTCTGCCAACATATCCCCCAAATCCGACACACTGGACCTTTAAACACAGCTCATAGGTGAAAAAACTCCCAAGCAACGTGATGTTTGGCTTTAGTTTATATCTGAAACTGTCAAAGCATCCCACACACATGCCACAGCCTTGACTTTGAAAATCCTTTTTCTGATTCATACTCATACTGAGTCACGCACTGTTTCAGATGAGTCATGCTTAGCCTCACCATCCCAAAAAAATAAAGCACCACACGCATTTAAAATTTTTCCACTTAAATCAGTCCTTTGACTCTCAAACATCAGCTGGGTTTGTGAAAATTGAAGATAAGGGAGAAAAAACACAAAACAAGGTCACACATTACACCTGGACTGCTGTCACAGTCATGCAAAAAAAAAGATTATCGTTTGATGTCAAAACATGACAGCTCCTAAACTATCAGGTTCCCAGTGGTAATGTGCTGCATAGGCCAGGCTGCATATTTCCCAAAACAAACTTTGGGGTTCAGATGAGCCCCAGTGAAGCATCCCAGGAGTTATCTCCTCTCTTTCATTGCCAAGCGGGCCGCTGCGCTCAGTTCCCACCTCTATAGTTAGCAGCAGATAGATAATACCCTTCGCTCCAGCAGCCGCCTCCCAGTGCTACGGCCAAACCTAACATTAAGACCTGCTCCGGCACACACAGGCTGCGCACAGGCTTTGTTTGACAGATGTTTTTGGGATTTTTTGGATCTTTGTTAGTGTTAGTGATTGAGGGAACAGATACCTTTTTTTATTCGCACGTGTCTGACGTTAGGTATTTGTTTGCCTGTGGGTGACGGAAATACATGCCCTGCAGATACAAACAAATGTTTTCTCCTCATATGAAACGTGTTAGGAATGAAGGCACGTGTGTTTTCTGTTCTCTCTCTCACAGTGTAGGTCATTTGTTTGTCAAAATGATCAAACTGTCCTCATTGTTGTCACGCAACCCTCATATATATTCTCACATACACTCACTGGCCACTTTGTAAGGTACACCTTGCTAGTACCGGGTTTGACCCCCTTTTCCTTCACACCTGCCCTTATTCTTTGTGATATCGATTCAACAAGGTACTTTAAACATTCCTCAGAGATTTTTGTCCATATTGACAGCATATTGATAGCATCACTGCAGATTTTTAGCTGCACATCCATGATGCCAATTTCCCGTTCCACCACATCCCAAAGGTACTCTATACTGTGTGATTGAGATCTGGGTCCCCATTTTAGACACTTCCTTAGTCTGGAATCCTATCTTATCTTAGGATAGGAATTGAGCGATTACAGAACCGTCCTACCTTTGGAATTTCCCAAGTTAGGAATCCCAAGTTAAGATGGCATCGATCCTGTCCTAAATTCAAAATAACTCTCCAAAATTTGTCAAGTGTCATTAGTTTGGATTTCTTAAGTTACAATAAGATTGGAGAGGAGAGATGTTACAGGGCACAGCCATGAGTTTAGGAATTGCATATGTAATAGTAAGATGGGCTTTTTTTCTATCTTTTGAACTTATTGAAGATAGGGAAAGCTGTCCCTGGTGACTGAGGGGGGCCGTTTAAATACATAACTTATTGTTATGTTCAAGAAGCCAGTGTAAGATGATTTGAGCTTTGTGATGTGGTGTGTTATTCTGCTGGATGTAGCCATCAGCAGATGGGTACACTGTGGTCATAAAGGAATAAACATGGTCAGCAAGAATAATCAATAATCTGTTGCATTTAAATTATGTTCAGCTGGTTTTAAGGGGCCCAAAGTGTGCCAAGAAAATATCCCCCACACCAGTACACCACCACCACCAGCAGGCTGTACCTTTGATACAAGGCAGGATGGATCCATGCTTTCATGTTGCTTTCACCAAATTCTGACCCTACCTCTTTAATGTTACAGTAGAAACGTTTTTTGAATCTTTGCCAATTGTAGCCTCAGTTTCCTGTTGTTAGCTGACAGGAGTTTCACCCGGTGTGGTCTTCTGCTGCTGTAGCCCATCTGCTTCAAAGTTCGACATTTAGACATGCTCTTCTGCATACTCTGGTTTTAACAAGTGGTTGTTTGAGTAGTGTTGCGATTCTATCAGCTCAAACCAGTCTGGCCATCAACATCACCCAAGGAACTGCTGCTCATGGGATATTTTTTTCTTTTTCAGACCATTCTCTGTAAATTCTAGAGATGACTGTGGATCAGCAGTTTCTGAAATACTTAAACCTGCCCGTCTGGCACCAACAACCATGCCACTTTCAAAGTCACTTAAATCACCTTTCTTCCCCATTCTGATGTGTACCTAATAAAGTGGCCAGTGAGCATGTGTTTTAATTTCACACACAGTATACGTTTTATTTTTCTGTTTCTAAATTTCCTTACCTTAAAGACTGGCAAATGATTTTATGTCATGGATGACAAAACCTTAAACTAGGAGTTGAACAGTCACTAACGTCAACATATATCTTAATGAAAGACATAAAAGGTTTCCACACCTTAACAGGTTTGGTAGTTGTCATATTCCTATTGCTATTGATTAAGGCCATGAGGGGGAGCACCTTCTATTTGTAGCTGATGATGGAGATGTTTCCACCATGACTAATATGTAACTTTTTGGAACTAACATCCTGAATTTATGAATTTTTTTTTTTCAGGTAATATTTGTCCTGAATGTGGTAGTGATCATGTGGTCCAGCTGGCTGGCCAATCCACTCCCTACTGCAGTACGCCCATCAAGCGCTCATCAGGGCCGGAGAGTGAGGACGATCATCTTGATATAAACCAGAGCACTCCAAGTGCCAATAAGGTCTTTTCTAACCAATAAAAAACCTTCTCCTCTGTCTGTTTTCCCTTTTGCTGTAATTTATTCCCAAAATTGCTCAACCAGAATCTCATCATGTCCACTTTTCATCTCTATCACAACAGGATGATTACACAGATGGCAGTATCAGCAGTAGTCCCATCATCGAAACTGCTGCTTCTACACAAGATCCCACCTTCATCACTGCCCAGGGAAGCTCCTTCTTCATCGGGGATGGTCAGGGTGATGATTCGTCCAACCTGTCCTACAACATAGAGTGCCAAAGTAAAGAAGATCTGGCTGGGAGCTACCGATACACCCCGACTGGTGCTACGCCACCTGAAGTCACAGCCCAGCCTGCAGGAAGATCCATTCCGAATGGTGGGTTTTTACTCTCAACACCTTTGTCAGGGTATCTGCAGGTATTTAAAAGTCTTAAAAAGCAATGAATTCAGTTTGCTTAAATAGAGGCAGTAGTCTCACAAAGTCTTAAATATTTAACATTTTTGATGAAACTATTAATCCATCTTCTGCTTCTTCTCTGGGTCAAGGTCTCATGAATTTGATAAATTATATTATTGTTATATTCTGCCAGCATATTGTGAAAACAATGTTATTTAATTATGAACAATTTTAGGCCATGTGGTCCCTACATGTTTTCCATCTTACTTTAATACAGGGTGTCCACAGGTCCTGAAAAAAGGATTAAGATGTCTTAAATTAAGTTTTCTTAATATAATGCCTTAAAAAGTCTTGAAATGTCTCACATTAAGTTTTCTTAATATAAGGCCTTAAAAAGTCTTAAATTGTCTTAAATCAAGTTTTGTCAATATGAGCCCTTAAAAAGTCTTGAAATGTCTTAAATCAAATTTTCTAAATATAAGGCCTTAAAAAGTGTGGAATTGTCTTAAATTAAGCTTTCTTAATGTAAGGCCTTAAAAAGTCTTAAATTGTCTTCCAATAAGTTTTTTTAATATAAGGCCTCAAAAAAGTCTAAAATTGTCTTAAATCAAGTTTTGTCAATATGAGGCCTTAAAAAGTCTTTAAATGTCTTAAAGTAAGTATTCTTAAGATAAGGCCTAAAAAAGTCTTAAATTGTCTTAAATTCAGATTCGATGGGTCTTTAGTATTTTCAGAATTGCAATAATTAATAGCATTTATGACAGTGATGAGGTTTTGTGATATACATATTAAATTGTTGCAGGTTTGATCTTAAATTTCATGTAAGGTGGTATTAAAAAGGTCTAAAAAGTCTTGAATTGAACTTGGTGAGCCCTGCAGGAGCTCTGTTTTTTTAGGACAGCAACTTTTTTTTGGGTTGATATTTTTCAACAAAGTGTTAAGTGCAGTGGCTCCAAACAGAGGCAGCCTCAGGGTCCAAATTTTTCCTTAGACATCAGGTCATGGCCCACTCACAGAAAAATTCAGCATCCATCAGTTCATTTCCATTCATCCTTTCTACCTGTCAGCACATTTAAACACAGCCCCTTCTTACTGTGGGGCAGAGGTGAGGGACTTGAGTCAGACGCAAGTTGCAAATTTGAGGACTTGAGACTTTGACTCGGTATCCATGGCTTGAGACTTGACTTAGACTTGATTCAGATGACTCGAAAAGGGCTTAGCTTTTTGTAAAATTAAATATTTGCATTTTCCTAGGTATTTAGAACATTTTGTTGTTGAAATATGACTGGGGGATTTTTAGTGCAATGCTCACAAACTTGGCAACCTGCTAGGACATGGCAGACCAGTAGAGGCCAATGCACGAGGCAGCTGTCATAGCGGGGGCTAGTCCAAAAATAATAACATTTGGATTCAAGGATTGTGTTGATGAAGTCAGTAAAAAGAGAGCAGCGGTATGTAAGGTCTGTGGTGACACAGCCATTATATTATCCAATCTTATCAGTCACTACATGATTTTCAGCGACATAAAACACAGGAAAGCAGCAAATCCTCACATTTTAAAAGCTGGAACAAATTGCAACAGTTAATGAATCTGCTGAAATGAGCAAATCATATCAGCCATACACTTTTTACATCCAAAATAACATTGTAATGTTGGCAGGACTGTTTATTGGAGGGGAGCCCAAACAGCAGTAAAATATAAATGATATTTTATTACTTGATTTGAATTCTGCAGTTCAATTGGTCACTGAAAAACACATCAACTGTGGCGTGTGGTGTAAACTGTTTATATCAGCTCCACCGCCTTTTCCTAAAGATATATTTAAGTCTTAATTGAAAGTGAGCAGCGATGGGAAGTATTTGGATCTTGCGGATATTGTGCGGCGCAGAAATCCTTGGAGGCACTCTGTATCTGTGTGACAGCATCCGATTTCCCCTCCACATCTGTCTGCCATTTTTAGATGAACCACATGGTAACAGTGCAACAAGACAGATTGGAATCATTACTGGAAGTGATGGGAGAGGAATGAAAGCCTTAGAGAGGGAGGGCTGAGTCGTAATAATAGCTTTCTGTATCTTTTCTTTTTTGGATTACTGTAGTTGCACTGCCAATACCATGTCATCTGTCCTTCTGAAACCACAGTCTCACACTGGAGACGCTGTACTCATCCTAGAATGCTGACTGACACTGAATATAGTATCTTTTTTCAGTTACACAGTGAACCCATTGTTGTGGAGCAGAGGCTCTAATTTTCTCTGAAGAAGTGCTTTGTCTCTAAAGATAAATCAGCGTGTGTGTAGGTCTGTGTGTGTGGTTGTGTGTGTGTGTGTGTGTGTGTGTGTGTGTGTGTCCCTTTGACCTTTACTTTAAAGGACACATCTGAAGGTTCAAAAGCCTTTTTAATCTGATCACTCTTTGCACTTAAAATGAATGACGCTGGGTTTGTTTTGGCCTCAGGTCCGTGCCCTGTCATTTTTGATTAGCTGTAACCATCCATCAGAGTTCGAATAACCTCCATTGCTGTTCACTGGTGGATTTATGGCTCTTAAATGCCTTTCTGCGTGAGGGCTGTTGGCTAATGCTACAGTCTGCTGCAGTAAAAATCTGCCGTAGGTTTCATAAAAGCCAAGAAATATGTTAGTCTTCACGCTGCTGCCAGGAAACTATGGCTTTACTATTAATGCAAGATATCATTTGAGCAAATCAATAAAGTAGGCATCAAAGATTTATTCATTTTGAGTGAGTTTATTTTATGCGTCTGCGCCAGCGACAGCCGTGGCCAGAGGCATAATGTTTTTAGGTTGTCCGTCTTTCCGTCTAATTCTCACGAACACGATATCTCAAGAACGTTGTGAAGGAATTTCCTTAAATTTGGCATAAACATCCACTTGGACTTAACGATGAACTGACTACATTTTGGTGATCATAGGTCAAAGGTCACTGTGTCCTCATCTGTCTTATTCTTGTAACTGCAACATGTCATGAACACCTGAAGGGAATATTTAAATTTGGCACAAACATCCACTTTGACTCAAAGATGAACTAAATAGATTTTGGTGTACAAAGTTCAAAGGCACTTTTTTGCATTCATGTGAAGGCAATATCTCACAACACCTTAAGGGAATTTCTTCAACTATGGCACAAATGTCAACTTTTCAATGATAGGCTGACTAGCATTTGGTAGTCAAAGGTAAAGGTTACTGCTACCTTCTGTGTGTCTCACTCTTGTGAACAGGATATCTCAAGATAGCAGAGCGGGAATTTCCTCCAATTTGGCAAAAACATCGACTGGGACTGAAGGATAAACTGATTTAGAATATGGTAGTTGAAGGTCAAAGGTCAAGGTCACTGTGACCTCACAACCCATATGTTGTTTTTTTTGGCCATAATTCAAGAATTTATGCACTCATGACAGCATTTCATACACACGTCTAATAGCATATAATGATTCAGTGGTAACATTTGATATCCAAAAGGTCAAAGGTCAGCTTCACCGTGACATTATAATGCTTTGCACAAAACACTTTTCTGGCCATTATTCAGTGTCATATCTCAGGAACATAGGGGGAGACATTTGGTCAGATACTGAATTGGTGACACTTATCTTGGGTGCCCACCTTGAAACTGAGCTGATTGTACAGATCTTAGATCTCTGTGTGGTGCTAGTTCTAGGTATAAACTGTATTTTAGCCTTGATGCATTAAGTTTTGTTATGTTTAGTGCTAGAAAAGGCAAACCTTAACAAGAATGGATGTTAGCTTTAACTGCTCTCAAATACCATCTTTGGTTTCTTCATGTTAGACCAACAGTTTTAAGGTTTACCAACTGTCCATGTCTTTCCAGATGATTTGGACCTGCTGTCTGAGGACTACCAGGCGGTGGACCATCGGCTACAGCTTTTCCTGGATGTGGAAGTGTTTGAGGAGGAAGAGGAGCTTCACTCTTTCCTCAAGGTATTAAAGCCCCTGAAAACTTGTTTTTTTAAATCTGAAATACAATAACATAAAATATTCAGGACTACAAAAGCAACAATCAAAGTTAAAGGAATCATTTGGTTGGACATGAACTAGCCATTAGCTGTTAGCAGGTGGAGAAACACATATCAACAGGGAAACAGTCTTTGACCCAACACTGGAACTAAAAACAGAGGTTGCGTTGAGTTACATATGATGCATTCAAGCTCTACTCAGTAAAAATGAGAATGGGGGGAGGTAAATTAAAACGTTTCCATGATTTGTTTAAATGCAGTCTTGTAAAATTTAGTATTTGGGAGGAAAGTTGATGAAATACAGTTGTTTGAGGGAGACATTTGTTGATGTTTTCATACAACACAAAATTGAATGATTGATTATAGATGGAATTATTATTTATTCAATATATAGTTAAAAAGCTTTTGAAGTACCTTTTAAAAGTAGGTTATTTAAAGGTTGTTTTTATTTTATTGTTTCATTTTATTTATCTATTTATTTAGCCTTTATTTGACCAGGTATAGTCCCACTGAAATTCAAAATCTTTTTTTCAAGGCAGAATGACAAAGAAGAACAGAGTAAAAATACAACATCAAAACGTTCAAACAAGCTGCATAAAAATTCACAAATAATTAATAATCGGTAGGACTGAATTTGTGCTCATTCACTGGTAATGTAAGCAAGGACTGATGAAGATTTCTTTGTTTCCCTGGCAAAATTGGGAATAATCAACAACATAAACAAAATAAACAACAACAAAACAAACTGTTTCCCCCTGTTTCCAGTCTTTATACTAAGCTAAGCTAACCAGCTGTTGGCTATGGCTTTATATTTAACAGAAAGACTTGAGAGCCTAAAAGAATCTCCAGATTCTCCCATCTAACTCGAGGCAAGAAAGCAAATAAGTGTATTTTCCAAAATAAAAGTCATTTTTTTAAGTGTAACCCTAATAAGTGCTGTCTGTGTGGGTGTGGTTGGATAAGGTTTGACTGACATTGCTGGTGACATACACTAACAACCGAATTACTGTCATCATATTTTGATTCACATGATGTAAAACTCTGATCTTCTTCCAACCAAGCCCTGCCTTGTTATACAACAAACAGAAACTCAAAAATCTCTCATGCGAAATAACCAAAACTTGTCTCACTTTGATAGAAAATAATGTGTTCATGTAGGACTCTATTGCTCACAATAAGAAGCAGATTTAGAAAACAGGTTTTCAGAGCTTTTAACTCTTCAGTGGATACTGATACTAAGTATTATTACCAGACTCTGCTGCCTAAGCAGAATTTTGCTTGTGACTGATCGCTCAAATTTAGCAGTGTAATGTTTTTATGTTGCTGTGATTGTTTCTTTTGTGATCGCGGTTTTAAACAGTCCTCCAACACATCTCCCCAATGGCCAAAAAGCTTCCAGCTTAATGGGTGGTGACAGCTTTAAGACCTGCAACACTTCAGCTGCGGCTTCATCCAAGTCAGCCAAGATGAGCGCAGTCAGTAAATCTCCCGGGAACCCATTCAACCCACGATCTTCTTCTTCTTCTTCTGTAGCCTCTTTGACAAGCTTTGCGCCCCCCCGCCATCACTCAGCGTTCTCTGAGACCTCTTTTAATATGCATTGCATCCTGGGAGCTCTTCAAATCAGCAGGAGATTGCTTTTCTCTGTCAGACACCTGGATGAGGAGCAAAGAGCGGAACAGGACCAAGCAAACCACAGCTGGAAACAGGAGGTCCTGCTCCATTCATCTTAGTTGTGTTTATTTATTCAGTGACAGGGGTTTGAATTTAAACCTTGACAGAGCTTGTGAAAAACCGGTGTCAGTATTGAATTCATAGCCCTGTGATGCTCATTATTATGCAGGGGACTGTATCAATGAGTATTGTCCTGCTTTATGTGATGTGTCCTTTTTTCTGTGTACCTTCAGATGTCAGCTGTCAAATTTGGGGAGCCAGGCGAAGTTCCATCGTTGTTGGTGGTGTCAAACAAGCAAATCTATATCTTGGAATTGACATCAGAAACCCAGTGAGTAGGGCAACTTTACACAAAGTACATCCTCAGTATGAGAAACTTAATTGCAAGAGTGTGTTCCCCAGAAGGAGAGAAAGAATGATACATAAAGAGAGACAGAGGCAGATATATATGTATATGTATGTGACAATAATAATGTGTGTATGATAACAGTAGAAGTAGGAGGCATCAGGCAGGACCATGGCAGCAGTGTAGCCACAACTCGTGATTCAGATGTAGCCGCGATTCAAGGCAACCTGTGAGACAGTGGAGCACAAAGGCTGCAGAGAACAAGCCATGTTAGAGACGTGCAGTAACAGGACATAAATGTTAGCAAATGAAGAAGCACCAGCTTTTCAGAATCTGAGAGAGGAGGAGAGAGAAGGTACTTCAAAACAAGTTTACAAACTTGAAATGTTTGCGAGTCCATTAAGAATGGACGCATGACCCACTTTACCATGACCCACCAGTTGGGAACCACTAGCCTAGAAAAAAGGCTCTACACCCAGCGACTTCCTATGCAGCCACTTAAAGCAATTCCAGTTGAAAATCGTAACATTTTTCAGAACGGCACTCATGTCGTCATGTTCCAGCAGGAATACAGTCCAAATTCGGGAAGAAGTTAACAACATCTGCAACCAAGATCATATGTTTACCTGACATTAGCATTTACCTACATGAGCAATGTACATGTAGCGGGAAATGACTGTGAAGAGCAGTGCTTCCTCCTATAAAAAATCAACAGCTTCAAAATACAGCGGGACACATTCCAGCAAGAATATGATCTGAAATCAGGGGGACATTAACAACATCAGCATAATAGTTTAAATGTTTCCTTGATATTAGCATGTAGCTACATGTAGCAGTGTAAGCCACATAATGTACACACATGCAGTAGCTTGCCTGGAGCAGATAACCATATAAAGAAATCCATTACAAGCTGACTTCAGCTTGTCTCAAAAGTAGAAAAAACAGCTTAAGTCAGTGAGGTGTTGACAAAACACACTCAGATTTATCAAAAGGGTAATCAAATCCTGCTGGAGTGGACAGTGATTCAAAAGAGGGCGCCGGATTGCAGTGAACAATTATGATACTTAATGCTGGTGCATAGTTCCACACCCTCTCCGTTTAGGATTTGGATTATATTGCATAACCTGCCCAGGTTTCTGGGTCACATCTTGAGAACACATTGACCTTGCAGTGTCCGTGGGACTGTGGAGTCTTTTTCTCCTTCGCCTAGTCCTAGACCCTTTGTTATTTTTTCTCTCTTGTCTGTTGCACAAATGAAAAGCTTTTCTTCTCACATCAAAACAAGATCTGTGCCCCTCAGACAGGAGCGTATTCTGTGTGTGTGTGTTTGCTGTGGCAAAATGACTACAAAGTTCCCTCTCTTTTTCTTGGCACTGTGTAAGAAGCCAAACTATTATTTTGACCTTATATCTTAATCCTTGAAAAATGAGGTGTTGCATAAGTTATTGCCGTGATTATACTGAGTAAACTTTGGCTTTAGCAAACACATCTTAAAGTGTTGTTCTGGCAGTCACACCTCCAAGAGTCAGAGATCAAGTAAACCATTTAATCCGTCTCACTGTGATGGTGCTTTTGCTGCATTTTCTGATGCCTCACATCGTTTCCTCCCAGCAGAGGCCAGCTCTCCGATTGGCTGCAGAAGAAGGACAGCCACCCAATCATGGAGCTCAGCTACCTGGAGGTGGGACTGGGCTCTCAGAGCATCCACATGGAGTTTGGTGACGGGGGAGTGGCCTACACTCTCCTCGTGAGGGACAGTTTACGCTGCAAACGCTTCTTTGGCCTCTTGACAGGTAAAAAGAAACGCTGCCAAATAGAAGCAAAGTGGAAAATGGTTTCTGTTTAATGTATGGAAAAACATATAAAAGGGCGTCTTATTTTAGTCAGAGTGAAAGAAACTCACTGACCCTGTTGTTTTTGTGCTTACTGGTTACACTGGTTTCAGCACTTTCCTCAGGGCGCTCTGAGGGAAGATGCCGCAAAATAAACCATGGACTAATTTAGATTTTAAAAACAGCTTCAGAGCTCTGTTAGATCCCTGAGGCAGGTATTGGAACAGCATGTTCCTCTCACAGGCATTGTGCCACAGAAACCCAACCTACTCCCCTCACAAACTAATACTATACCATATGTGTGCTACGTGACGCAAATCTCTGCCCCCCCTCGGTATTGGGTTCACTCAGACTGAGCACATCCTGCCCAGACCAACATGTCTACAAGGGAGGACCAGCGGCTGAGAGGAAAACCTTTTATTAGACGGGGGCTCCTCAGGCTTGGAATGTCTGGAAAAATATGGAAAATGAATTTGACAAACCACAGCCCTTAAACGTGCACAGAAAACAGGAAAACATCTTGGCACTTACGGAGAAGCTGCTCAGTACACATAATTTGACATTTTGGGAAATTTGTAACAGACAGTGTGACGTATGAAAGTATTTTCCCCTAATTACTGTTTCATATTACCAGTTTCAGGGTACAAGATACCAAACACAGTGAAAAAAACCCACTTCATATTCAGCCAACAGACATGCTGATTAGAAGAGCAGTCCCACTTTTTCCACAACTCTCTGCCTCCAGCTGCTGTCTGATGGTGTTTCCGTCCAGCTTTCACTCATACACAATCAAGCAAGAATATTTTTGGAAGTACATGAAAAGTGTTGTTTCATAAATAATCGTCTAGCATCTCATAAACTTTTTTTTTAAGTTCCAATTCATTCATTTTTTTCTTGATTTAATGGGGTACAACCTTGTCTATTTTGGAAAAGAGATCTGGCCAAGAAGGCAGCATAAAAAACATTGTTACAGCAATAAATACAAACAACTGACAGAGAGTTAGAAAAGATTGTAGGCCATATTTGTAAGAATATGCTGCTTCTTTCTTTACTCGGAGAAATGTTATAAATAGAGCAAGCCACTTAACACATGGGTGTTCATAACTTATCCCAAAGTTACATTTGAACCACCTGCATCAAGTGACATTTAGATGCATTTCCCACTTTTTCCATCACATACTTTTTTCTTTTCTCTCTCACTCTTTCTTGAGCGTACCCTCTGTCCTCTTACTCTCTCTTACTTTTTCTTTCTGTCTACTTCCAGCAGATTGTCCAAGACAGATTAGACAAGTGAAAAAAAAAGAATAATGATTTGCCTCCAGGTGCATCCTAAAAAAGATTTATAAAGAGGAGCTATTACGCACATTTGAGGTTCATATTTCTGTCTTGGATTTCAACTAGAACATTAAACACTTTATTTTCCTCATACTGTCTGTGCTAGAAACACCTGTATGACACGCTACAATTTACGTTTCCACTCAAAAAAGGTCTGCTCTGATCATATCTGGGCCTTCTACATCTCAGCACCATCATTGCAGCCCAAGCACCCAGGATTATTGCCTCACAAATAGCATCTACGCTCAAGCTACTGTAATCCTAAATGAAGACACTGCCTTAGGTGGCCAAACAGTGGAATTACAACTTCAGGGTTTGTCACGTGATGCCATGGGGCCCAAAATACCTTTTCCCATAGACTTACATTGTAAAACAGACGGCAACTTCTGCAAACCAAATGACCACAAAAGTCGTATGTTCATACATCTGAATACGACCCTAAGGAGCTTTTCCTAAATTAGCACACCTACCTGCACATCCATGATGCCAATCTCCCATTCCACCACATCCCAAAGGTGCTCTATGGGATCGAGATCTGGCAGGATCAAGGCAGGATGGACCTGTGCCTTCATGTTGTTCACACCAAATTCTGACCCTACCATCTGAATGTTGCAGCAGAAATCGAGACTCATCAGACCAGGCGATGTTTCTCCAACCTTCTATTTTCCAATTTTGGTGAGCCTGTGTGAATTGTAGCCTCAGTTTCCTGTTGTTAGCTGACAGGAGTGGCACCTGGTGTGGTCTTCTGCTGCTGTAGCCCATCTGCTTCAAGGTTGGACATGTTGGTTCAGAGATGGTCTTCTGCAGACCTTGGTTGTAACCAGTGGTTATTTGAGTTACTGTTGCCTTTCTATCATCTTGAACCAGTCTGGCCATTCTCCTCTGACCTCTGGCATCAACAAGGCATCTTCACCCAGAGAACTGCTGCTCACTGGATAGTTCTCTTTTTCGAACCATCCTCTGTAAACCCTAGAGATGGTTGTGTGTGAGCATCCCAGTAAATTATCAGTTTCTTAAATACTGGCACCAACAACCATGCCACATTCTGAGTCACTTTAATCACCTTTCTGATGCTCAGTTTGAACTTCACCAGGTTGACCATGTCTACATGCCTACATGCGTTGAGTTGCTGCCACGTGATTGGCTATTTCCGTTACCAAGTGGTTGAACAGTGTACTTAATAAAGTGGCTGGTGATTGTATATAAGGAAAAGCATAATAGGTCCCCTTTAAGTGCCAAACACTGGCACGTAAAGTATATGATGTTTATATTTTCTTTGATCCTTGAAGGAAAAGATACTTTTCCTGATGCCAGATTAACCCCAAAACAGCTGTTGCAATATTCTGTCAGAAGACGTACGGAAAAGCTTAACCATAACAAACCCCATCTATCGTCCAAGCTGGCTCCCATCATGTGAACAAAGATGAAAACCACAACTGGAATGACGGAGAAGTTGCTGGCTGGAAGAGAGAGAGAAAGAAAGAGAGGATGTGGTTATAACGGCACAGATTTCTAGAGCTCAGAAACTAAGCAAGTCTGACACAGCTTCATTGAAACAGGAGAGATAACACGAGACCTCTGGAATCTGCAGCCAAAAGAGACAAAAACGAGTCACTGATCTGCCCTTTTTGTCGGCCAGTTGTTTTCTCTCACTTTGGAGGAATTTGTCAGTTTTCATTGTTGGAGTCAAAATGTGTTACAGGAGATTTCACTTGAGGTTTCGGTAGTAGCAAGAAGGAATGTGGTCTGGGATGAAATGCACCTTTTAGCTATGTTTTAAACTGCAAGACAAAACAGTAATCTGTCTCCTTTTCATACTGCCCTGCCTCAGCTGTCCGACTTATCAGGCACTGGTATGGTATTTGATTTCATGTGAAAATCATCAGGGGCATTGTTGTTGGTGGTGAAGGCAGCCAAGGAGTCTGGGACTGAAACAAGAGGAAGCAGAAGTATTGACACAAACCAGTGCACCAACTAAAGTCCATCTGCTGCAACACGCCGGGCCCGTCACCTTTGCTTACTTGTGATCGCGATCTTGGATGGCACCTCGCTAAAACTGTCCATGTTAACACGACATTTAAACTTTTGGTCAGTCTGACGCTCAACTGTTTCTACTCAACATTCAAATATGTTTCGCCAGCAATGTGGGAGACTTTGACTCAAGTCCAATGCAAATTTCCGTGACATTGATAAAGCCATCATCTGTCATTTTTGCCCAAAAAAACTTTCCAAAAAGGCTCTTTGCTGAACATTTTACTTTCAGATGAAATTATCACAAAGTTGATTACAGAAATGAATCTGATTCAAACTGACTAGTGTTTTGCTGACTGTTTAAAGGCATTCGAGACATAACAAAGAACAGGACAAGAATATTATATTTTCATCCAACAACAACATCATTTGATTAACTTTAGAATATTTTACAATCAACAGTTTAAGATTTAACAACCAAATATGATTTTTAGGAAAGAGAAAAGGTTTCTGGTGCAAAAGAGCTTGGTCAAGTAGTGCAAATGTTGTTTTTGGCTATTAGCAGGTACTAATATCTTCCAGTGCATACAGTATGTATAGATTCATTTTCTGTTATACTGACGAATCATGTTCCCATCTAATATAAGACTTAAAGATATAATATGTAATATATCTGCATTGAAATGTCAAAACTAGACCTGTGTTATATATTTTGTTGTGTTGTGTACTTACATTATTACAAATGTCTCCAACAATGTTTAAACCCAGAGAAATCTGGCACTGTATTCAAGGTAACAGTGTGCTTAATTTGGTCATCTGTCAATGGTGTCATAAAACCACTACCCCCAACACAGTAAACACCAGACAATAAATCATTAAAGATCATACAGTAACACAAATAGGGGTGAAATGGAATGGGTTTCATGATAGACCTCAATAAAATTTGATAAAACCATTTGATTACTGTTTTGAAAATCCTGTCCAGCATCAACCAAAATTAGCAACAGTCTCACAGATGCAGCGTGGGTTAGTTTTGCTACTCCCTTTGCCAAGTGGTTGAACCTCATGATTAAATTTGCTACATAAAGGTAGCTGCAGTGGCTGTATGGGTAGTTGACACATTATTATGGATCCCACTGTTTTCTTGGCAAGTCCTGCCCTGCTGCATCGTGATTGGCTGGTACTAACCCTAACCATGACCTCTTTGCCCTAACTGCCGCCAACCATGATGTGTTGTGCCAGCCAATCACAGCAAAGGAGGTTGGGACTTGGAAAGAAAAGCAGTAGGTCGACTCATCTAATGGTAAGTTAATTTTAATCTTGCGTTAGCTAACGTTACCTTGCAGCTGTTTTAGTAGCATTAAATGAGTAACATGAAAGTAACATAAATAAAACTTAAATACTTTTCTCATCCGTGAACATGATTTCTGCCGGAGCCATGTTAGATAGATTTTTATCAGCAATGGTGTTTTTTTTAGTAATGAAGACAACAACCCCCATGATCCCTGGCAACTTCACGATGTCACCAATGTCCGTTTTTTGCAATTGTTTTGACAGAGAGACACCTAGTGGCAAAAATTAAATACTGTGCGTTCAAGGTTATTAAACCCCAGATAATTCATGGTCACGACCCCTTAAATTAATCTTGCAACCCCTAGTAGGAGTCACCAGACCCACAGTAGGCAACCACTGAATATGTGCATAAAGTAAGTCATGTCTGTAGATGTTTTATGTCTTTATGTTGAGTAACATACATGGAAATATTAGTAAAATACAACAAATCCAAAGAAGCTACAGCAGTTACACAATCATGTCTTTTGCCCCTTTACACACTGATGTACGCACTCCTGGGAGTTTGTGATTTTGTAAAACGTGTGACCCATGTGGGAAAATGATATTGACGAGACTTTTCCGCTCCCTTTACTTTCCTCAAAAGAAGGATATCGATAAGGCAGGATTTGTTTCATCATTTTCCTCCACTGTAAACCCAGTGTTGCCCTCTTTCTTCCCCTCTCCTCCTCAGTGTCCCTTTAAATCCTTTTGAAGTCCGTTTATTCAAACTTGACTGCAAAGCCACACTACAGATATCCTGTCTGCCCTGCATTGTTGTCACACTCAATGACACGCTACAATTCGTGAATGCGAGCATGACCCAGCGCATTGTGTTCCCAACATTTTCTCACCCGCGGATTCTATGGGGCTGAAATCTTACACCTGCAACCAGAGACCTTTTGGCTTTCTTATCCGAGTTACAATAGCAGAAGAAGTCTCAGATTGAGTTTGGCTTTTGTGTTCAGTCTTCTTTCCATGAATGTCTGGGTGTGAGATTTTTAGGCTGCTCTACCTTTTCTGTGTCACAGTGTGTTGCACTGATACATGTTCACCCTACACAAATCTGTAGCTGTTATCTTTTATCAAACTATTAACTATGACTGTCAAATCCAAGAAGTCAGTGCTTGCATGCTCTGTTTCCTCCCAAATGTCTGATGTTAGTGAGCAGGGAGATGCTTCAGTTGGAGTTGTCATTGACATCTGGTGTTTGAACAGTTTCACACAGCCATTTACCTTCACAGCTGTTTCAACAAGCTCAGAGCTGAAACATGTCTTTGGTTGGCTGATAAGTTCGCAGGGTTTGAATCCATCCCCCTTCCTTGTGCTCTTTTGTTTTGATTTTTTTTTTTAAACCTTTGGCAGTTAGATATTTCAGTTAACAAGTATGACTTACTTTTTATTTATGCAAAAAAACAAACAAACAAAATAGTAGTGCTTTTCAGGTACAACCAGGGCTGCCCCTGACCAAATTGGGGCCCTAAGCGAAATTTTATTTGGAGGCCCCCATCCCAAATGTATTATAGGTACAAAAATGACTGTACAACAACTTGCCATTTAACTTGACAACCTTTACTGGCAATAACAAATGTACTGTAGATACAGTAGTTTGGCTGTATGAGTCAAATAAAATAAAAAATTCAACCTGAAATAAATAAATAAATAAATCTGAGTCACAAATAGCCATCAGTTACTCATCAAAAGAAAGTAACTTCCACCACCTCAATCCCCCACCCTTGATTAAACACTGAAAATAAAATAAAAGAGGGAGACAGGTTTTTCCTATTTAATCTTATTTTGTTATATTTCTCCCTCTCCCCTCACTGGAGACGTCCGATCTCCCTCAGCCCTCCGCCTCTCCCACCTTAATTAAACACTGAAAACAGAAATAAAATACAGAGACATTCTTTTCTATTTTCATCTTATTTAGCTACATTTTTCCCTCTCCCCTCTCTGGGAGCATCCGACCTCCCGGCCCCGCACATACCCCCGAGGCTTGGGTCTCCCTCTCCGTCGAACCCGCCCGCCCACCCGTCCCAGCACACACTCCTGAGGCTCTTTTGGACGACATGTCGACAACTCTTCACCTGCTGCAGCTCTGCAAGTGCCTGCCAGCGCACGTCTCTTATTGGTCAGATGTCGAGTGCTGTCAATCATTGCAGCGATACATGGGTGGTCAGGTCTCTTCTCTCCTTCCTCGAGCTGATTCTACGCACGCCTCACAGTACCGCATGTGCGCATCCATTGCGCACATGCATCCCCTCGCGCAAAATGTGGCCCCCCATGGAAGATGAGGCCCTACGCACAGCGCATGTTCTGCGTTTAGGGAGGGGCGGCCCTGGGTACAACAATGATAAGAAGGGATACAAATTTCAAAGTACAGACAAAGAAAACAAGGGGACATACAGAGCTTGACATGCAGGGGTGTGGACTTGAGTCACATGACTTGGACTCCGGTCAGACTCAAGTCACAAATGATGACTTTAGACTCAAGTGACAAAAAAAGACATGCAGCTGGACTTGGACTTTAACACCAATGACTTGTGACTTAACTTGGACTTCGGCCTTTTGACTTGAAAATATTTGATAGCTTCTCCAAAACCCCAAAATTAAAAAAGTATGTTTTTTACAAAGTGTGCCACAAATCAATTCATTTTATGACTCAACTCGACACACAATTTTCCAGATGATCCACTTTGTCTGAACCAATCCAACAGCATCTGATCAAGTCGCAGGACAGAACCATGAAAAACTTACAATACGTTGATTAAATCAGTTCAGTTCAATTCAGTAGAACTGCATTTATTCCGAAGGACATTTTTGTGTCACAGAATGCTTCAAATTACAGTAACACTAAGTACAGTAACCACAATTTAACGTTCAACAGCCAGTAACAACCAGTGGGTTCCTCGGGTCAGGATCACTCACTGGGCCCAGTTTTAAAATAATAGAGTATTAAATATCTGGCAAAATATACAAGCTAAGAAGTGCTTTCAAGGACCAAAGCAAAAAAACAGTGTCTAATCGAGTAATAATAGGAATATGATGAGTACAAGAGTTAATAAAAATGAACTAAAATGGTGGAAAAAACAGACTGAACTAATTTTGTTCAACTTAAAGTCCAAACCCAGAGATATGCAATGCAATTTTATTTACTGTTGGATAGTTTCATCTACAGCAGTGCATCATTTTCCATAAGACAATCATAAGTTTGTAGTGTGACTGTCCTGTGAGAACTAAAACGTTTTCATGGTGTCAGAAAACAGCCCTGTCTTCAGAGCTGAAGTACAAGTATCTCAAAATAATAATAATAATATTTGTTGTTATTTCCTCAGGAATAGTGCGAGAGATGGCCCACAAATCAGACAGCAAGCTGAACTCCATCTCCACCACAAGACTCACTGCTCAGCACCATCTCTGGTACGCTCCGCTTCATCCCCATCTCCAGCTGTAGGGAGAAAATGGCAGACATCTTTGACTTTTATTTGTTTACATGTAGAAAAATGTGGTCTGAATAGTGTTGTGCACATATGTATGCGGTCAGGGAGGTGTGAGTTAAGACTGCCTGTTTCTGTCACATCTTTAGTTGATTACAATCACCTTTTTTTAGACTTCATTTTGTAAAACTGCACCGCTAAATTAGCTGGTAAACCACATCTTAATTTGGAACATGTGTTGCGCTACAAATCCTGAGTCATGTGGTGTAGTTTGTTATCACCTCAAGAAGTTTTTCTACACCTTCATTTGTATGTTTCTCTCTGAAACAGGAGATAGTAGCTTTCTCTAGGCTCTCACCAGAGAGGAATGTAGTTATCATATTGAAAATGTTATTTCAGAGGAGGAAATGGCTAATGTTTCTCACGAACAAGTGCAAAATGGGCAAAAAGCATGCTGTGAATAATCAAACATTTCAGTGATACAGACAGAGTGTTTGAAGCAGTTTGGAAAACCTTGAAAACGTGCTTTTCCGACTAGCAGATAAATAAATACAGTCAAATAAATAGCACATTTCCTTCAGTTTGGATGAGGAAATGATAAACGGTGCATTTTCTGTGACGTGCCAAGACTTGTCTTCGTCATAAGGAGCAGATATCCACGTACCAACGCTCACTTATACCTCAAATCTCACAATTTGCCGTTTGTCCTCAGGCAACAGACTCCACAGCTCAATAGTCAACAAATACAGACAAATCAGAGCAGCCCCTTCATGTGTTGCGAGGCAGCTAACCACAGTCTCAGAACACACTCGCAGTGTTTTCACAATCCAAGCTCTGTCAGCCATTATTATGTCAATTATCCCCTTTGCTTCACAGTTACTGTGAAATTCACCCCGTGATGCTCAAGTGCTTCCATCTGAGACAGCACCTGTCAGCCAGAAGCCTCAACAACACTCTGTTATCTTTATAAAAACAGTGTCTGTGCTGTTAGCTACACAGCAGCGAGGTTATGTGTGATGTGCATGGAATAATGTTCATTTCTTGTGCTCTGTTAGGCCTCTGGTGTGTGACGACATCCAGGCAGATGTGGAGGACGGCCAGCTGCAGTTTTTCTACATTCTGGCTTTTGTTCTGCAAGGTGACATTTCTGTTAATTCTGCAAAAACATGCACTGTAGTCTTTATTCTGCGTCTGCTACCGAAATCTCTCTGATATTAGTCAAGGGTTCTGCCCTCATGTGCGTTCCTCCTTTGCGCTGATCCTGACCGAGTTCTGTATATGTTCACGTTATACAAGTAAGATCAGATTTCAAGACTCAACATGTCATGTGTAATGAGGTCTGAAGATGTAAAGATCAGTGCTGTCAGGGGTTTATTACTTTTGAGGCTGTTCCTGTCATCTTTCCTGGTGGTGCTCTGTATGTACACATGCAACTAGATATTTCTCATTTGTATTTATCAGGGAATTTAGCTAACAGTCTGGAGGAAAAAACAAATAAGCAAGATCATAACATTTATTTTAACCAGCTGGAAAACAGCCGAGGGTAAATGCTACAATAAAAGTCTATATAATATTCCTGCGACACCAGAAATATATAAGAGACATGCCTGGGAGTAATGCTAAATGAGACAAACAATAACAAAATACAAACAAGATTATTTACTTCTTAAAACAAATTAGGCTGGACTAATTATTCAGTACTGTACCTCCTGTACATACAGGGATGGAGGAAAGGAAGGAAGGGAAGGAAGAAAAAGAGGTGATAGAAGTAAAGGAGGGATGGAAAGAAAGAAAGAAAGAAAGAAAGAAAGGAGGAGGGGTGAGGAAGAGAAAGAAGGAAAGGGAAGTAATGAAGGAAACAAGGGAGGGAGGGAAAGGGTGAAAGGAAGCAAATGTAAGCGGGAGGTCTGGGAAAGGAAGGGAAGGGAGGGAGGAAATCGAAGAAGAATGTAAAACAGGGATGGAAGGATAGGCAGAACAGGAAGGGAAGGGAAAGCAATAAAGGGAAGGAGTGAAATAAAGGAAGGAGCGTGGGAAGGAAATGAAGAGAGGAAAGTACAAGAGGGATAGAAGGGAAGGAAGGAAAGAAGGGAAGGAAGGAATGCATGAAGGGAGGGAGGGAAAGTAAGCAACAGAATGAAGGAAAGGAGGAATAGAAGGAGAGTAAGAATTTGAAGTAAGAAGGAAAGGAAGGAGGTAAGAAAGTGAAAGAAGGAAAGGAATTAAGGGAAAAAGGCAGAGTGGAAAAGGAAGAAAGTTAGGAGGGCTGGTAAAAAGTTAAGGAAGAAAATGAGGAAGGGACAGGGGAGGGAGGGAAAGTAAGAAAGAATGAAGTAAAGAAGGGATGGAAGGAAGGAAGGAAAAGGAAGTAATGATGGTAGGTAGGAGGTAGGGAAAGGAAGAAAGTGAAAGACAGGATGGGAAAGGGGAAGGATGGAAAGAAGGGAGAGAGGGAGAGAAAGGAAGAAAGTGAGGAAAGTAAAACAGGGATAGAAGGAAAGGAAGGAAGGAAAACAGGAAGCTTGGAAAAGAAAGAAAGTGAAGGAGGGCTGGTAAAAGTGAAGGAAGGAAAAGAGGAAGGGAGGGAGAGAAAGTAAGAGAAGGAAATAAAGAAGGGATGGAAGTAAAGGAGGAAGGGGGAGTAATGAAGGAAAGGTAGGAGGTAAAGTAAGGAAGAAAGTTAAGGAAAGGATGGAGAGAAGGGAGGGAGGTAGACAGGTAAAGGAAGAAAGGGAAGGAGAGGGAAAGGTGAAGAAGTGAAGAAAGTAAAACAGTGATAGAAGGAAAGGAAGGAAGTGAAAACAGGGAGGGGTGGGAAAGGAAGAAAGTAAGAGAGGGATGGCAAAAAGGTAAGGGATGAAAGGAGGAAGGGAAAGTAAGAGAATGAAGTAAAAGAGAAATGGAAGAAAAGTGCGTAGGAAAGGAAGAAACAGAAGGAATAAAGTATCTTCAAGATAAACCAAACTTTGGCAGGAAGAGAAAATATGGAAGAGAAGAATGATGCATTGGAAGAAGCTGACGTGTGGCACCTGTTAAAGATCTCTTCACCTTTGCCCTGTAATGAGTCAGGAATCTGTTGTTGTGACCCAGCTAAATGACTGGAGACTGATAGGTATGCATGTTGTCCGTACATGTGCTCCGCTGCTACAGGATGCCTCACTGTCTGTGCTTCAGAACACATAAAGCCAAGGTAGCTGCAGGCTACACACAGCTGTGCACACCCATGGAATTTCAAGTGCTGTAATTTTGGCATGCCTAGATCTGCCTTTACCTCTGCTGAAGATGGAGCGTTCTGACAATACTGTAATGCTGAAACTCATGTCTGTAGCAGAATGGTAATTTGTAAAGCTTTTAAAGGTTGGGATTCAAGACTGTCAACCAAAGTACAGTACTAAATCAGGCTAAAACCAACACTTGAAGACAACTTTACCTTTTTCTTAGAACTACATAGGGTGGGGAAAGAGGACAACGTTCACTTATCATGTGGCCTTTTTTTGAATATGTTGAAGCTAGATGGCACTTGGCTTATTTTATTCATTTAACCTTTATTTAACCAGGAAGTCCCATTGAGATGGAACATCTCTTTACCAAGAGAGACCTGGGCGAGGTAGCAGCCAGTCAAAACACAGTGAACTGTCTCTTTGAATACTTAAAACTACAATCATGAGGGAAAATTACCTGATGAAAAGGCCATTTAAAGAATGTGACACAGCTCCTATTTTTCTTTCAGAGGACCTTTGGACTCCACTAACAGTCCTGGCAACCCGGGAAACCCTGTACCTGCTCAGAGAGGACCACCAGTGGAGGAAAACCTCAATCGACCTGACAGTGAATGAAAGCAAAGAACCGAGCAGTGGGAGCGTTACCATTTTAGAAACGCTGCCAATCAGCTGTGTGAGCTCAGTCCACCTTTGGCCTTCAGATCAGTGCAGGATGGATATTAAGCTTTACGATGAGGTGAGTGTGCAAGTGCGGTTTGGGGGCTTTCTTAAGGATCAAGAAAAGATTCACAGTCTTTTGACAGTTTGTGCTGAATTTTTACATCCACCTGTTTTCGTGCGCACTAAGCTCAGTCCTGTGTCTGTGAATAAATCCATGTCAGCTGTTATTTGCATCATGATAGAAGAACAAAAACAAGCAGATTAGTCTTGTTGATTGTAGTCTTGTATGCAAACACTCAGCAGTAGCAGCCTGTTGCAGTTTGTTGTGTTGTCAAGTTTCCCTGGGATTAACTGCTTTAATTTCTAAAGTTTGTCTCGCTGTGCTTTTTCTCCCACAGACGGTGAAACAGGAGAAGACGTGGTGTGTGCGCTCGGAGAGCACCGAGCTCCTACAGGGTCTGCTGGCCTGGGTCAGAGCACAGTGGGAGACCATGTTCGGAGTGAAACTGCACACAACCCTGCAAGACAAAGCAGCATGATGGGGGAGGGCATGAAAAAAGTTACAGACTGTGTGTGTGTTTTGTGAGCATGAATCTGTGTGTTGGTATGGGGGATTGTTTAGTGAGCGTGAGCAAGTTTTTCTTTATTTTCTCTCTGCACAGTCTGCACTCAGTCTGGTCTTATTACGCTCGTTGCTTTCATCGTCTTTTCAGCCAAGAACTTGGAAATGATTGCACTCATTCATGTGGCACACGAGCCTGTAAAAGCGCTGGTTGCATAATTCTTTATCCTCCAGATACCATCCTGCTTTGTCTACAGCTGAAATGGAGTGTGCCTTGTTTTGTGTTTTTAACGGTTGCCATGTTTTCATGTTGAAATGCACCTTAATGCATCTCGTTTTGTTCCTCAGTCACTGTAGCATCGGGCTGAGACGGAGCAGATTTGAGGTTTGGGAACTAAGAGGGCATTAGTTTAGCGGTTTGCAAGAAGCTGAGCCTAAAGTATGTCACACACACCCCACACCCCCCCCCCCCCCCCCCCCCATTAAGCTGGACAGAGCCCTTTCTTGCCGTCTTAGGGTGCAGTGTGTTGTAACATCACACGCTCAACACGAGGTTGGGGGTGCTTCTAAAAGGTCATGGTTCAAGATGGTGTCATTGAGGGTAAATGGATACCAGAAGTGCAAATGTGCAGAAATTTGGTGAACTTCTCAGAGATGAACAATAGCAGATCTTTCCTTTAAAACTAGGGAACATAATTTTTTTTATTAATTTGCAACCTTGGTGTATTTTTGTTTACTTTCAGTTGTTTGTTGGGAGAAAACTTCTGCTAAGCTCTGTCATCATTCAGTAAGTGCAGTGGATTTATATTACTGAGTAAATCAACTAAATCCTTATGTTGAAGGGACAGTTCACCCCAAAATCAGAAATACGTATTACCTGTAGTGCTGCTTATCAATCTAGATTGTTTGCTGTGAGTTTCCGAGCATTGGAGATATCAGCCGTAAAGATGTCTGTCTTCTCTCCAGTATAATGGAACTAGATAGCACTCAGCTTGTGGTACTAAAAACACCAAAAAATACATTTAAAAAAACTCAACAGCGACGTCTCTTTCCAGAAATCATGACCCAGTTACTCAAGGTAATCCACAGACCTTGTTGTGAGCAGTTTCATGTAGGAACTATTTTCTTTTTACTAAATTACACCCACCAAGTGTATCACTGTGCAGAAGGAAGCGTGCATCTACTGCTAGCTAACTTAGCACCACCATGCTAGCAAACATCACAGCTCAGCCGAGGAGGACACCATTAATGTTTATATCTCACATTGTGACAAGCACAAGCCTCTCGTCCATGAGTAGGTGCACATTTCCTTCTGCAAGGTGAAACAGGTGGCAGGAGTAGTTTGCTAGAAATAGTTCCTTCATGAAACTGCTCACAACAAGGTCTGTGGATTATCTTGAGTAACTGGGTCATGATTTCTATAAAGAGACATTTGGAGGCCGCAAGTCACTGCCCAAGCGCCGGATTTCGATGACTTCGGAGTGAGACTGGATTGGAGGGCCTGGAGTTGGAGAGGTCAAGCAAACTCAGAACTTTCACCTGGGAGCCCATTTCCCATGTGACACCTAAAGTCAGTCAAGTTATTTTCATAACAACATAGTGTGCTAGTATGTGTAGTATACTACGCTAGTTACGTATGTCACGTGACGTTACATTACATTGGTAACACGTAGTTACAAACCATGATGCTTTTTTCGAAGTTTATCTAGACTGATAAACAGCACACCAGGTGAGAAAAAAATGATCTATTTTTGATTTAGGGAACTGTCCCTTTAATTCAGCTCATCTATCACTTTAAATGCTGTGTGCATTACGTATGTAGCTGCTGCAATGTGATTGTGTACACATTGTCATCATGCACAGATGCAGTAAAGATCAAATGGAGCTCAGCACTGTTAATTTAGTGTAACCACTCTAACGTAACTTATTTCTTTGTTGCCATTTTTTCATGATGGATTAATGCAACAAAAGTCTTTTATTTTTATATAAATATGGAAAAAAGATCTCATGTATGATGTGAATAATTGAATATAAAAGTAATGTGTTCTTTTGTGGCTTTTTTGTGTGGTTTCCTTTTTCCTTTTTCAAGTCAAAATCAGAATCTCACCAGGGCAATGTAGCGTCATTGTAAATGTTCAGTATCAACCAGCAGAAACTTGTGAATGAGATCATTTTAACTTTTATTTTGCGGATTGTTTGATTCCTTCACTGGTGCTAAATAACAGCCGTGGAGCTGCTGTCTTCACCAGCCACTTCTTCTTTATTGGGTCAGTTTAATCACTACAGTATTTCTGGCTCCAGTTAAAAGCAGCAGCAGTGAAGGAATGCCACAAAGCTGCAGAAGTCTGGAATTTTTGATTATTGGATAAAACTTGTGGTGTTTTGGTTGTGCAACGTTCTCTTTGCCACTCAGCACCAAACACCCCCCAAAGCGAAGCTCTCTTACAGTCCAGGCTCAGCTGTGTGAAGGTATGTTAACCAATTTCACAGTGTAAATATTTCTTCAGCCGCTGGTGCTGTACATGTGCTGTGCACATGCTTGTCGGAGACCTGGATCACCTTCAATTGTGCCCACGTGGCTGACAAATCCCCGATCCCCAAACCAGTGAGCAGGAGCAGGTTTACACACAAATGACTGGTGACTGCTCAGCCGCTTCCTCGTGCGGCCTGGTTTTAATGTTCCTCACAAATCTGAGTCAGACAGTAAACAACAGAACATTTGGTGGCTGATTTTCACTTTCCATTTCTTGTCCCTGCAGAAGCAGGTCAAAGGTCAGAGCCCTTTGAGCTGATCTGGATAAACTGTCCTGCTGACAGACACTGCAGCGGGGGTGTTTGTTGCCCCAGAGATTTGAACCCCTAAATCTCCAGAATAAAAGGGGGTTAGGGTTTCTGTTGACACTTTACAGCTCTTTCTATGGGAGCGATACCAGAGGAGCCAAAGGAAATATGGGATATATGCAGAAAAAATCGACAAAGCTTTCATATTAAGAAGTCATGCATTACAGCTGCAGCTCCCCTTGTTTGGATTTTAGGATTTCATCTTGGATATAAGTTAATAATACATACCATTAACTGTTTGCATTGGAATCAAAAACTATTTCTAACTATGGGTGGATTATGACACAGTGGGCCCCTGGGCACAGACACGCAAAAGACCCCAGCACCTCTCCACAGGAAACAGACACATAGACACTGTGGAGGTTTTGCCTCTTTCATTTTTGTTGTTTTGTGTCTATTTGGTCACTTTGTGCCTCCTTGTCGTTGTTTTGTGTGTCTTTGTGGTAGTTTTGTGTCTCTTTGAAGTAAGTTTATGTCCTTTATTTCTTGTTTTGTTTCTCTTTGTAGTCATTTGTGTCTCTTGAAAGCATTTTCTGTCTTTATTGGTCATTTTGTGTCTCCTTGTAGTCTTTTTGTGTCTCTTTATTCTCGTTCTGTGTCCATCCATCCATCCATTTTCATCAGCTTATATGGGGTTGGCTGGAGGGGGCAGTAGGCCGAGCAAAGTGCCCCAGACATCCCTCTCCCCAGCAACGCTTTCCAGCTCCACCTGGATGAGATATGTAATCCCTCCAGCATGTCCTGGGTTTACCCTGGGGCCTCCCACCAGGGGGATGTGCCCGAAACACCTACAACAGGAGGCGCCCAGGAGGATCCTGATCAGATGCCTGAACCACCTTAACTGACTCCTTTCGACGAGAAGGAGCAGCTGCTCTACTCCGAGCTCCCTGCAGATGTCTCTTTGGGGTAATTTGGAGTCTTTTTGGTCATTTTGTTTTTCTATGTAGCCTAATTATTTGTGTCTCTTTGTAGTTGTTTGTGTCTCTTTAAAGTAATTTTGAGTCTTTTTTTGGCATTTTGTGTCTGTAGTTGATTTGTGTCTCTTTGTTGTCATTCTGTATCTCCTTGTGTATGTTTTGTGTTTTGTTTTGAGGTTGATTTATGTCTCTGTGTTTATTTTGTGTCTCCTTGTATTCGGTTTGTGTCCCTCCATAGTTGTTAAGCCCCTTTTTGTAGTTACTTTGTGTTTCTTTGCATCTCTTTCTGGTCTTTCTGTGGCCTTTATTAATCTCTTAACGCTCTGTGTGTGTTAATTTGAGTGACCTTTGCAGGTGAAGGCCAGAGAGCCCCCCTGACACTCTGGGCCTCTGGGTTCATTTAGTAATCCATCCATGCTTTTAACCAGCAGAATGCGCACCACATGCATCACACTTATATGGAGAAGGGTGGGTTTGTTTAATTAGATAAGTCAGCTGATTATTTGGGAACAAAAATGTGCATTGTTCATATAGTAATGAGGTCTCATAATGATATTTAGGTCTGTTTTCTGTGTATGTTGGAAGCTGAGAATTAGAGAAGTTCCTAAAAGAGCTATTTTCCCCCTACAAAGTGGTTTACATGAAAGCAAAGATGGCATGTACATAAAACTGAGTTAATGGTGAAGTATATTATACATCATTAGTTCTATTTTATAGATCTGATATGGCATCTGGGACCATTTTCCTCACTCTCACATGCCCATTATTACACCATGCATTTTAGATTTTTATTATCCTCCTCCATGTATTAATTGTTCATTTTCTGTTGTATTTTCTGTAAATGTTTCAGAGCCTCATCCGTCCTGCCAGGATGCCTTTTGTTTTTGGCCTAAAATATGCTCAAAATTAATGAGCCCAGAAACTCAGCCTTAAAAAATCCATGAGTCATAACAATCGCACGCCATCAATTTATGTCACAAAGTTTTATGTAAGGGGAGGAAATAAGCAATCGGGCTTGGTACTAAAACATGACCGCAACATTTGTATGTTCAGTATGAAAAGGCAGGTTGGCAGAAATCAAAAGGGCTCCATACCAGTGCCCTTGTTCAAGTAATTGATATATTCCCTGCAGGGTGTAGGGTGACAGTGTGAAGCCCAAGACAGACTCACCCACCCATAATGCAATTTTTGCATAAATGACATCATCAGAGTCTTATGTTTTTCAGCCATGAGGCTCTAATTGTCACACATTTCACTCCTCAACCACACTAATTCAGTCACATTTAATATGGCTACCAGGCACCAATATGAAAGAAAGGCTGATTCTCACACGAGTCCATGAGTGAAATTTAAAAATTAAGATGCTTGTAAGATGCCAAGAGATTAATTACTTTGTCTGTGAGGGTAAAAAGGTGCAGGTGAATGAGTTCATGCCTCACTTGGATCAGATCTGAGAAGCAGGGAGGATAGTTATGAGAGGAAGCTGGGTTGCAGCCATGGCGATTTGGCCGGGCGCAGACATCTGGCCTGACTCGACTTCCCACAGCCTCCTCCAAACATTTCGGGTCCTCTGGTAAATCAGGAGCACTACAGCTGCACTGTGCATGACAGCAAGAAATCTGTTGTTTTGTTGAATGCTCGAGTCAACCAAATTCTTGGATGGTGGGCCTCCTCGTCTAAAAGCTGAAGTCACGCAGTGCTCTGTCAGGCCGCTGGGCTGCCAAACTGTGGTCCACAGGGGGATAACACGGGGTCCTCAGCAGAAATGGGGATGATTAGATTATGGTGTTGTTGCACTCAGTGTACTTTTAAGCATTAAAAAAACAAAAATGTAAACAGATAGGTTTCTAACTGCATAAATCTTTTCAGGTGGAGTTCCTCTGGACATGGGAGTGTTTAAAGGGGAAGTCTGCTCATTTGAGACATCAAAATTAGATCATTTTGGAGGGTGTAGTTTGTGAATGCTTTGTCCATCCAATTAATATCAGAGGGCAAATATTAGAAACACATTGCAGTCTCATGAAATACAGTGCAACAGCAAATGTTGATTCAACACCTCTGCAAATCAGAAACTGAACATTATAACTGTCATGAAGCAGTGTCGGACTAGAACAATAGCTTTCATGCTTTTAAGAGATTCTAGCGTTTTGTTTGATGCCATAAAATACATTAGTTAATACTCCACTGCTGGATTTTGAAGTCTAGTTGTGTTGAAAAAGCCGAGCATTGCTTAACAACCTCGAATAAAATACATTAGAAAATATATTAGACAGACTTGTTTGTGCTTTATTTCATTTAGAAGCACGGTTATGTGCTAAAATAAACTACAGGCACTTTTAGAGCCAGTAACGCCTTGCAAGTGACTTTAAAGTTCATTTGCAAATTTGCACATGTGGTCATTTAGGGGCATCGTAGGCAGGGGCAAAATGAGAGTAGAATAGAAAAGCCTGGAATAGAAAGTTTGGCTTTGTTTGCAGTATTTTTCTAATTAATTTGTAATAACTAAATTAAAATTGGCTAAAAACACAAGTTGAGAGACTGAACTTAACATAAAAAGTAGTGGAAGCTCTCTGAGGCTCCTTTCACCCCTTAACTAAAATATTCTAAAGGAGTGTGAGAGAGATATGTTTCAAGAGAGGATGGGTGGAGACCACTTGAGCACAATGTCAAAAATTTGGTGCTACACCCCTACTGTATTCTTTATTATCTAAGATGTTTTTTTGTATTGATTCCTCGTGAGCTCTTGTTCCTGTTTGGGAGCATGATTATGGGCTAAAATAAGGTATAGGCACTGTTTGAGCCAGTGAGTGCGTTTACATGGACAGTTTAATTCCCTTTTCATTCAGAATGAAAGTTCATAAAAGTGATCTTGTAAACACCTAATTCGGAATAAAAATGGCCAATGCGATTGAAAATTCAATCCGATGTAAGGGGCTGGAATATTAGGTTTCTAATTCCAAATGAAAGAATTTCTCGCACTTGTATACACTCATTCCTCTTTAAGTTCATTCTGGTCTTTCTGCGCATGCTCGTTTCCTTGCCCTTCTGGCACGATGACGTATACAGCATACGCACGACTTGTTGCACGAACCAGTTCCATCCATTCACCAAAGCACGGTCTTCTATCTCCCACCTCCCTTCTCCTCCTCAACAGAGGAAGCATTAGCAGAACAAGGTTGTTGTCGTACTGCTGCTTCAAGAATATAAGCAAAACAAGCCCGAAAAAGGCACTGAGAACGACAACGTCAAGCATCTTGTTATCCGGAACGAGGACTAAGGACTACAGTGTTTTCCGGCAAACGTAAACACGTAACATCCACCCTGCCCCCTATCCAATCAGAAACCTTCCCTGCCACAAACCTTGCGCGGACCCGAATACAGGCGATTAAAAGGCGATTAAACTGATCTCCTGTGCAAACCCTCATTCGGAATGAATATTTCCCATGTAGACTACCTGGAAAAACTAATTCCGAATGATTTCATTTTCAAATTGGAATACTGTATACCAGGGACGTTGTAGTCAGGGGGAAATGAGACTGATTAGGACCAAAGTACTCTGTCATGTCTTCCCCCGAAAGAACGGAAATCAGGGATCCAAAAAAGAAAGGAAAGAGAAGAAGAAGGAGAGCAAACTGACTTTGGAAAATCCAAAAAAAAATTAAAAAAGGTGCATGAGAGAGACATGGTTCAAGAGAGGGAGCACAGGGCCCAGAATGTGGTGCTACACCCCTGCTGTATTCTTTATGGCCGTGAATCCCAACTGGTCCAGCCACAGGATCCAGATTTCTCCTTAGTGATTAGTTCAAGGTCCATACAGTTAAATACATTAAGCATCATGTTGTCGAACCAGTTTGTTGTTTCTGTCCAGTCGCTATCCATTATTTACAGTAGTAAATGGTGCTTCAAATTAAAAGCTCTGTGCTGGATATTTACTATAACTTAAAATAAAGTGTGTTTTCTACAAACTTGACACATTAGCTCTTGTTCTTGTTGGTAATAAATACAGTAATATGAAGGGGAAGCACCTGGGGAACCTTGCCAAGGGTGCTTCATGTGCTACTGTGCCTCAGGCTATTTTTTATCTACCATAAAGTTTAGTGTAAACTCCCCGTGGAGGCCTGTGGTTGATAGCATCATCATGTTATAAAAGGTATAATGTGATTCCCATATTCCTTTATCGCGAGGGCAGAACGGTAGTCAGCGTCTTGGATCTCAGGTTTCAGGCAAAAGGGCCTCCTCTTCTTGAATGGGGCCGAGTTACGTGGAGGTGGTGCGGAGGGAGGAGGAGGAGGAGGAGAAGGAGGAGAGCAGGAGCCTGCGGGAATCAGAGATCTTTCTTTTGTCCTCTTGTTCGGGACCCCGACACATGGGGTCAACACGGGCTGTGAATGGGCTCCGACTGAAAAGACTGGCTGACGCGGACGCACGCAGACGCCGATGAGAGCGCGCGCTAATTAGGAAAACCTGGTCGAGCAATTAAGCGCAAGGAGAGAAGCCGCCGCGCAGATTGGAGCGCAGAAGGTGGGTGTTTGGCAGCGAGAGAAGTTTGTTAAGAAAGTTTAGCTTCTTTCTACAAGTTAATTAAACCTCGGCTGAGTCGTTTTGTGCTCCAGCGGCGGTGTTTTACAAGCAGGGGTTAGGTTAAATTTGCAAAGTGGGTTCCACGTAACGAGTTTTGGATCTGCGCGTGCCGGAGAGTGGTGAGTCGCTTTAAAGTCCTATTTTCGTCATTTTTAAGCTTCAAAGAAGAAACATTAACGTGTAACACTTTGTGAAAGTCACTCTTAGTTCGACTCAACACGTTATAGATTCACAAAGTTTGATAAAAGTGCATTCAATGCTACTTTAAAGACCATAGGAGATTTAACAACTGCCACATCGGAATGGCTAAATAAACTCACACCACAGACTTTTAAGCGTCGCAGTGATTTTCCCTTGGTTTTTTTTTTTTTTTTTTTTAAATGAGTAACGCTCCTACTAATGGTGGCTTTAACTTCCAAATCAATCGTGTCTGCATCTCTTTGAAATGATGGCTTCATCTTCTAATTCGCCGGATTTTTGTTTCCCCACTGAAGCTTGGCAGCACTTTGTTTTCCTGCAGGAATGCCACAATTTCCAAAACAATTCAGTCTGACTCAGCAAAGCGTGTTCAGAGCCGTCAACAGTTCTGCTGTGGATCCTTTAAACCTCCTTTCAACTTCTTTTTTCACTGCTTATTTGAAACAGAAAGGGGAATCAGCACTGTGGGTAAACTCTTGCTCCCCTCTGGATGTCTCTTTGCAAAGTCAAACTTGCTTTTTGCATTCGAGAGACAAGCAAGTGATTTACATTTGTAGGTGCTGTATTCTTCTCTGGTTGCTCAGACTGCATGGGGATTTCATGTGCCCTCTGTCTGCTCCCTGAACCCTAAAATCCAGCTCTCTGCTTTTGGTTAGGCAGGAATGTTCGCTCGCCTTCGCTTTGTCCAGATCCTTTGCCCAAAAAACTCTCCAACCCCCTCCATCTCCTCCTGGAGCCGAGTGACTCCTGAAGCAGAAAAGCCATTAAATCAGTTGAGCTGGGTTTAGCCCACATGAGCAAATAAGCTACTGTTTAAAAGCTGTCTTTGGTTAGCTGTTGGGAGGGTGGCATTGCAAAAAAATGTTTGCATTTGTTTGAGCCAGGAAGCCAATTTGTCTGAGTCAAACAGATTGTTGTTTTGTTTTCCTTTGTGTCTTTATTTAAAGAGGAAGATTGGGGGTATTTAACAGTGTGTTAACAAGGGGAGCTGTAAAAGTTTCATCTAAGTACATTTGGTCTGTCTGCTGTGGGAGGAGAGACTCTTTAAACTTTTGCGTCATCCCTGCATCTCTGGAAACCTTTCATGGGCCCTGAGCAGGAGCCCGACTCATCTTGGAGCGGTAACACCTGCTGCACAGACTTTATATCACTGTGAATAACAGCTAAGACTCAAAAGTACACCTTGACCAATTGGTGGCGCACAGCCAGAGTCTGAAATTACAGTAACTTTTTGGCTTTCCTGCCAAGAGTCAGGAGCCTGGAATCATGTAGCAGTCAGGACTAGCAGAAATATACCACCCATGTTTGTGATGTTTCATGTAATTTTGTATTAAGGGGACAGTTCACGCCTAAGATCAAATATCTGTATTTTTAAAAGTTTTTCGAATGAGTTGCAGGGTGTTGGAGATGTCTGCCTTCTCTTAAGTATAATGGAACTAGATGGCACTCAGCTGTGGTACTCAAAGCATGGGGGAAAAAAGTGAAAAACTCAACGGCAATGTCTCTTTCCAGAAATCACGACAAAAAAAAGTACAAGGAATTAGTCAACTCGTCGATTAAATGTTGCTGCCTTTAATCAGCACCAGACATACTAGTCAGGTAAGCTTATTATGAAAATTGTTAGTTTATGTGAGTCAGCTGCTCTTTAAACTCCCATTTAAATGTCAGGGAATTTAGTCATTAGGAGCATCCCTACACACACACTAAAGGATCTGTGGATTATCTTGAGTAACAGGGTCATGATTTCTGGAAAGAGACATTCCTATTGAGTTTCACAAATGTACATTTTGGCACTTTGTGCACCACAAGCTGAGTGCCATCTAGTTCCATTATATTAAAAAGAAGGCAGACATCTTTTCAGTCGGTATCTACAACGCTCATCAACTCAAAACCAAAACCAAAAATATGTGTTTCTTGTTTTTGAGTGAATTGTCTCTTTAAGGGAAACATGCAAATCTGCCTTTTGTTGAAAGCATGATAGAGCTGCAGCAATTAGTAGATGGGTAGATAAAAAAATTATTTTGACTGTCAATTAATCATTTCAGTCATTTATTTCTCAAATGTTAAACATTTACTGGTTCAAGCTTCTTAAATGTGAGAATCAGCTGCTCTTCTGTGCCATTTATGATAATCAATGATAGGGTTGGGGGAAGATACTGATACAGCATAGTCCTGTGATATCTTTGTGTGGCCATATCATATCGTCACAGGGACGCCAAGTATTGTTTTTTATTAGATAAATTATCAATTGCCTTTATAGTCCACTAGACACATTTTGCTGCAATAATAAATAAATTGAAGCGAGATGAACAGACTGAAAGCCTTATCTTATGAGGTAAAACAGCTGTTGATAAAGTTTTCCTATGGGGCAAAATTTGAAGTTCAAAAAAAGGTAATAAATCAAAATGTATCACAGTATGTTTTATTGCAATACTCAGCATATCGCAACACATTTAAAATCTAGGGCTGCAACTAACGATTATTTTCATTGTCAACTAATCTGTCGATTATTTCTTCGATTAGTCGAATCATTTTATCGAAAAATGTGTTAAAATGTTGAAAAAAATGTCGGTCTGTCTCTCAATGATGTCATCTAATGTCTTGTTTCATACTCACGCCAAAGGGTTTTAGTTCACCGTCATTGCAGAATATGTAAAGCTGCCAATATTTGAACATAAGAAGCTGCAATAAGAGTATTTTGGGGCACTTTTATAGTTCTTTTCTATGAAATGACTCAAACCGATTAGTCGACTACTAAAATAGTCACTGATTATTTTAATAGTCCATTAGTCATCGATTAGTCGACTAATCATTGCAGTCCTATTAAAATCACAATAATATTTTATTGTCTTTGGGTTTTGACTGTAGTTAAGACAAAAAAATGTCAATTTGAGGATGTCACTTTGTCAAAAATGCCATCACAACTTTCCAAAACCCAATTTTTCCAGGATTCAGTGATTAATTGTGAGAGTAATTGGCAGATTAACCGATAAAAAGTAATCCTTAGTTGCAGCCCTTGAATGATTGAAGCCAGACTGCAAGAAAAAAGCATGAAAGCACCTAAAACAGAGAAGAAGATGTAAATATGTTAACAGTATTAAAATAATCTGACACTGTGGACATTCGACTGACTTAACTGGAGCTTGTGAAGAGTATTGACTGCATCGGCTCCATGAACCAATTGCATTTCTAACCTCCATGTTGGCAAGGGCAAGTCAAATCCAGTGTAGTGAAGATTTTCCAGCAGCATTCAGGTAACTGAAGTGTGGTGATAAGTTTGTTTAAAGGCTGATAAAAAGGCACAAACTGACCCCTTAGAGGTCAAATTTAAACGTCAGCCTTTGGCGTCTTGTTTTGGCAGTTCAGCATATTTTATGATTACACTGATATTAGTCACATCCATTAGTGGTTAGACTGCTGCGGATTCATGACGGTAATGCCTTACATTTCTCGAAAGATGCTTTTGGTCAGTATTTGGATAAATGCTCCTCAAAGCACAGTTTGAACCGGAGATGGCTGAATACCAGATCACAAAGAGTTTTGATGGAGTAAACCAAACCCACTGGTAACTGGGGCGCATGATGTTTAAAGGGACAGTTTGCCTTATTGGATGTCAGAGGGGCTTTTAAATTTGACTTTTTAGCTGTGATAAACTATGCTAGTTTATGTTTCAAAGTGCCTTTTGCATGTAGTGTGTTGTATACCTCTGCTGAAGCACCTAGGCCATGTAGGTGGGGTTTGTAATTGTATGGTGGGGTAAATCAGGTGTCACCTCGCAGCTGTGCTTGTTCTAGTCTCAGACTTAATGTCAGGGTCACAAAGTTGTCTGTTTCCTCAAGCAATTAACCATTCCTATGTCCAAGAATCAACACTTGGACGTAGGCATGATGATATGATGTCCCTGTAGTGGGTGAATCTCACCTCCCCCACCTCCTTTTTATAATAATAAAATAATAATAATAATAATTATAATAAAAGTGGGATTTAATTCTGTATTTAATGAAGGGAGCTGCTTTTTTTAACTTAGATCTGAGAAGTGTTTCAAGGCCTGTAATTTTCCCTTTCTGGATCTAGCCAAGACAGGCCAACTTCTAACATGTGTTCATAGCTTTGGTGCAGCTGATGAGCCTTTTTAAACACAAGGGTTTTGTTTTTGGTAAAATATTTGTTCTGGTCAGGCTGGGGCAAGTCAGCCTCACCATTTCTAAGGTGCCAACTCAGCAAAGGGATTCTGCAAAGGAATGGATGAGTAACCTGGCGAGGGAGGGCCTGCATCATGCACTAATCTCAGGAGACATGCCTAGAGATGCTTGTAATGGCTAAAGCCTTGTCCTGTTCCAATGAGTCATGAAATGCTGGTTATTTTCTTTGCTACACCCCGTTTTCTTAAAGTAGAAATGTTGAAGGTAGGTTCAGTGAGTCCTGAAGACTTTCGGTCCTGATCTCGTTTAGCTCTATTTATGTTCACGGCTGCAACTAATGGTTATTTTCAGTTGAGTGGTCATTTTTGGAAGCATCCGTTTTCAGTCGTTGCACCTAAAATAATGTGACAATTAGCTACTTTTTTAAAGATGCAAGTTGCAATAACATTAGCCACAATAACTCGATAAAGAGACTACAAAATGGCTAAGCTATTACCTTTTAGTTTTCAGGTGATTTGCCAAGCTCATTGTAGATTTGTGCTATTCCAGTTTCCTTTGGCATATCTGGCACTTTTTGGAGGTCATCTTTGTAAATGTTGACACTATTCCAGATGGTTGACTTTTGACATCCTGCGAGCGCACATGTAAGCCTGTCACGTGTGGTCAAACTGTCAGATTCACAAAACAAGGCCTGTGTCACGAAGTTTAAATGTCAAATATGGATTTGGATATCAGGTTTTGGTTTTTTTTTATAGCAATGTTGGGAGCTTTGAAGTATTTTGGCCTTCCCTGATATTCAGTTTACCGTCATTCAGGAGTAAAGAAACTAGAAAATATTCACATTAGACTTTCTGTCTTTTAAAAAAATTACTCAAACCAGTTAAGCGACTATTGCAGCTCTAGTTGTGTTGGTGTTATTCAGATTGGTGTAGAAATAAAGTAAATTTGGTATTTATATCAGTTAAAATATTTTCCTGTGGCCTGTTTGGCCAAATATCTAGTTGGATCTGTTCCTTAACCAAACTGATATTGGATGCCTTTTCAAAGTACAAGCTTTATTTAATGTCTAATATTTGATTTCAGTGCTTAATAGACAACCTTTTAAGCTTGTTTTGGAAAAAGAAACCTAATAATCTCATCTTGAAAAGTTGCCAAACAACCATAAAAAGTCTAAAGTTGTCTGAATTTTGTTCCCAGTTAGTTGGAGTGGGGGAAAGAAAAAGATACAGCATAGTGTCACGATAGTTTGCATTGCAATACTGTAGTGATACAGAATTTGGGGACATGACTCACAGTTGAAAAGAGGTAATACATCGCCCCAGCATATCCCAAAATGTTTAAAGTTGCCATACTATCACACCGTGGCTTGCATATCTTGATAACATCTTATTGTGGGGTGTCCGGTGATTACCACCCCTACCAATTCCCTTCCAAAAATAGGTAAATCCAAATTTCCTTTAAATGCTGATTCATCCGCTTTAAAGGTAAAATCACTTCCAACGGTTACTGAACTGAAAAAGGACCAGCTCTGTTCTCCTCTCTGTCTCGGCTATGTTAAGGTATCAAACTGTGGTTTTTAAGTATTTAAAGGGATAACTCCTGGCATTGTGGCAAGGAATAAATTCCTAACCCCATGCACTGCTTTAGTATCATAATTCCTGTAGTCCAAAGCCGCAGCAGGTCTCCTCACGGCTAGCTGCAACTTGCCAGCCGACACTTGTTTGATGTTTGATTAAGCAGCTCGAGCTTAGCACGTCAGGGAGCTGTAAGAATGTGGGTTTACCAAACTGCTACCCGAACAAGTGCGCTCTGACCAGCAAGTCTGATTCACACTGTGTTGTGCAGTTTCCGCATGGATACCTGCATGTCTAAGAGATCTGTGTTTGATTAAAACAAAGCATGTGGCTGGGTTTATTTCTCAGCCCTGTGGTAACCCTAAATACATGAATGCAGTATTTGCACTTTAATTCTTTCATCATTGTGTGAATGGTAGTTGTTTGATGCATGTGTACACTTCCTATGAATGCAGTGAGAAGTATTTGAGTAATGCCTTGAGGTTTCAAACGCTAAGGCGCTTTTTTTCATTGTTGAATCATCAGCCGATTACTTTATCTATTAATCATTTGGTCTTGTTTTTCCCCACTAACAGTCCAAAAGAGAAGTGTATTCAATTTAACGTCACATGAAGACAGCAAATATTTACATGTGAGAGGCTGAAAATGGTGAATTTTGCGCATTTTGCTTTAAAAATGATTGAAATGATCAATCAGAAATGTGTCAAAGAAGTTGCCAAAAGTTTTCTGTTGATAGACGAATATATGAATCAACGAACTGCTTAGGCTCGAATCTCAAACTTCTGTTGTTTGAACTGACAAAATATTGCGTACAAGTTGCTTCTCTTAGTTCATTGTAGTTTGGAAAGTGGAAGTAAAAGAAAATTTTGTTTGTGCAAAAGACCATATGTTCACAGTGCAATGACAGGTCACTGTTTTTTCATCCAGAGCTCATTTAGCTCCCCGGTCACCTTGGCAACATGAGTTGGAGCTTCCTAACTCGTCTGCTGGATGAGATCTCCAACCACTCCACCTTCGTGGGGAAGATCTGGCTGACGGTGCTCATCATCTTCCGCATCGTGCTGACAGCCGTGGGCGGTGAAACTATCTACTATGATGAACAGAGTAAATTTGTGTGCAACACGCAACAGCCCGGGTGTGAGAACGTGTGCTACGACGCGTTTGCTCCGCTCTCACACGTCCGATTCTGGATCTTTCAGGTGAGCTGCACATCATGTTCAAAATTAATGTTTAAATGCTATCTAGTCAAGAATATTATGTGTCTGAATGGTTTATTTTAGCAGAATATGTCTGATGTGCTTTGTACAGGTCATTTTAATCACCACCCCCACCATCATGTACCTGGGCTTCGCTATGCACAAGATTGCACGCATGGATGACAACGAGTATCGTCCCGTCCGGAACCAGAAGAAGAGGATGCCCATTGTCAGCCGTGGGGCAGTTCGAGACTACGAGGAGGCAGAGGACAACGGAGAGGAAGACCCCATGATTGCTGAAGAGATTGAACAAGAGAAACCAGACAAGGCAGATAAAAGTAAGGGGGTGCAGTTTCAGTATTCTGTCTGATGGGTTTAGCCCCTCTTGATGCTGCATTCTAACCAGTGTCTCTCTATTTTCAAGGCTCAGAGAAAAAGCATGACGGTCGTCGGAGGATCCTGCGTGACGGCCTGATGAAAGTCTATGTGTGCCAGCTGCTGTGGCGCTCTGGCTTCGAGGTCGCCTTCCTGTTTGGCCAGTATGTCCTCTACGGCTTTGAGGTGATACCCTCCTATGTCTGCACTCGCTCGCCGTGCCCGCACACTGTGGACTGCTTTGTGTCCCGCCCCACGGAGAAAACCATTTTCCTGCTGGTGATGTACGTTGTGTCCTTCCTCTGCCTGCTTCTCACCATCTTCGAAATCATCCATCTGGGGATCGGTGGCATCCGCGACACCTTCCGCAGACGAGCCACGCTCGCCTCACGAGCTCCCCTTCCATCCTCATCACGTGCCATGCCTACAGCTCCACCGGGATACCATGCCACCATGAAGAAGGAGAAACTGAAAGGAGAGCTGAGGGACTCGCCGATGGGTGACTCTGGGCGGGAGAGTTTCGGAGATGAGGGGCCGTCGTCCAAGGAGCTGGAGAGGTTGAGGAGGCACCTGAAGCTGGCCCAGCAGCACCTGGACCTGGCCTACCAGGCAGATGAAGGAAGCCCTTCACGAAGCAGCAGCCCCGAGGTCAACACGGCTGCACAGACGGCCGCCGAGCAGAACCGCCTCAACTTTGCACAGGAAAAGCAGGGGGAGGCAAGCGAGAAAGGTAATGAAGACACTGCTAAAATGTCCTTAATTTAGTCATTTGATCCAAAGTAAAGCCAACCATTGAATAGTTGTTCTCCTAAAGGTTCAGTGTTTAAGATTTAGGGGGATTTAGTGGTGTCTAGCAGTGACGATTGCAGATTGCAACCAGCTGAAACTTGGAATTCCATCAGTGTTCACTGTTCAGGAGGTTTTTACTGTGAGCCGAATTATCCACAGAGGTCTCTTCATAACAAACTGACCAGGTGATTAAAACTGATTAAAAACAATGAGTAAAGCAGTTGCACGTTGCAAATCAGTGTTTCTCCTATGCCATTTGGCACATCGCAGACATGCCGCTAGCCCAGCACCTGCTAATAATGTGGACTCACCTTTTTTCTCTGAAAACTGAAGACCCAGACATCCAGGGGTCTCATTTATAAAAGAATCGTAGGATCCATACTAAATATGTACGTACGTACGTACAAAAGCCAAACATGGTGTGCGCCATAAAATATTTGACAATTTCTACAAGCAGGCCTCTACCTCACCATCTGCATCGCCAGTTTCCCGTCTCCAAAATGTTTGTAAGCATGGGTCAAGTTTCTCCTATCTATTCTTTTTATAGATCACAACTTTTGCGTGGGAAGTGGCGTACACCTCCTTAAGGCCTTGTTTTGTGCATATGCAATGTTTGTAAATGAGACCCAAGGTGATTTTCAACTGGTGAAGACACTGAATAAAGCAGTTTCATTTTTAAAAAAACGACGGCAGCTGATGCAAAAATGCAAATGGACCTTTAACTGGTTAAAATTTTAAGGTTTATATATGGAAGTATTATACAGAAACAAATTAGACAATTAACAGACTCAAAACTCAATCATTTTATCCGAAGAAAAGCAAACATTCACAAGTTCAGACCTTTAAAAAATAAAGATTTATGGCTGAAAATGAGAAATCATTGCAGCTCCAAGCCGTGTGGATGCAAAACATCCAGAAGAAAAGTGTTGCCAACCTTTTACAAATACTTCCTCTATTTTCAGAAGCAAGAATCCTCTAGCTGCAGATCATTTTCTGTCGACCAAGTAATTCTTTTAGTTGTGTTGTGAACATGTCACAATAGCTACCTCAGGATTTCTTTGTGTCAGATAAGGCCTGACCTTAAGTCAGCAAAACATGATGTTACCCATGAAAGAACCTTTTTAAAAATCCAGGTTTAAAGTGAACACCCATGCTGAATATTCCTGTCTCTTCTTCTCCTAGGAGTACATGCCTGAGCGTGCTTCCTGCCTCAAACGTCTGTTCTTCCATTCCTACTGGCCTTTAAACACATGGGGGAAGCACATATGGGAGAGCAGTCAGACCACTGAGGGAGACCAAAGCGTGTATGTGTGTGTGTGCTTGTGTGTGGATGAAAGAGACATGCCTTTCAGTATTAGGGGTCAGTCCGAAAGAAAAGAAAAATGCTGACCGAACTGTGTTGCGACAAATGGTTCATCTCCACGACTCTAAACTTGAAAGCCTGCCACATCTCGAGTTTCTGCTTGCTGACCTACGTCCAAACCTTGACTATGCCTTCGGCTAAAACCATGTCTACACCCTGTTCTTTCGCCCACTCTGTGTTTTTGTGGCTGTGCAGTAATCCTCGTCCATTTCAGACCTTGTAAGGATTATCGAAAGCTTTAAACTCCTCTGGCCAAGTGTACTTTTGTCGTCTTCCTCACAAAAGAGAGGCTCTCTGTTTATAAAATGTCGCCAAATGTTAATGTCTCACTTTGTCGAGGCTTGTTGGCTTCGGAGAGAATCTCAAACAACACAGCCTTTGGTTATGTAATTTTTGGAGCGTGTGTCGCAGTGTTTCTTTGCAATGAGGGCGGCTTAACCTGCGCTAGATGAGTCATGTTTAATTTAAACAGATTTGATGTTAGGGATTATCGGTGTTTATTAGCCACAAGTCACACCATTTCAGAAATAATTGACAGAATTTTGAAGCCTGTATATTTACTCCAATCGGCCAAAATGTTTACCTGGGAAATGCTTGAATTCTTTATTGACAGGAAATGTTCCAAGGAATTTCCAAGAATCATTTTTGTGTACAATCAGTTCATTGAAAATACTGTTTATTTTACCAGTAGAATATTTACTTTGCAAGTTTGGCATCACATATGCCACTTATTTCACACCACTGCTGAAAAGTAGGCACTTGATGTTAAGTAATCTTTCTTCCCTAAATTATGTACGGTAAGTTGATTCATCACACTGTTCGTCATCGCTGAAATTTAAAGAATAATTTGACATTTTGTGGGGTTTTTTGCAAACCAGCTGGAAACATCTGTCTTCTGAGCTACTGTCAACAATGAAATTCCATCCTTGTCTTTTGAAATTTACATTCTTCTTTGGTGAGACATATTTTCCATCCTTGACATGCACCACTACCCCTCCGTTGTGCCGAACCACGGACGCTTTCATGTGTCCTGGAAAAAACACAACCCAGCTGAAGAAAGGATGACAGTTGGCTGCCGACGCACAGCTCGGTGCCATGTAAACACATAATCTTTAATTCATCACAAGGACTTTGATCAATAGCTTTCAGTGTTCATACAGACTTCATACTCTTTCACTGCCTGTCAGTTGGTTTTATGATCTTTGGCTGAAATGATCAAACTACAGATTGCCAAAGAGCTGTTTGATGCTGTATTTTTGTAAACATCTCACTTCCAGTTTTGCTACTTATTGCAAGGTACGACATTCCATTTTGAATATGGTATTTCTTCAATGGTTTATACTTTTTTTTTTTTTCTTTTGCAAGTTTTGTAGTTTTTGTAACTGTAGAGATTATTTTGTCTTCAGAGTAAATAAATATATTTGAACAGTTTGTTTTGGTCTTTGGACTCTGTGGTGAAGTTGCTGCATAGAACTTTGTGTGAATGGGACAAAAGAATCAGGAGCTTAGACATTAGATCTGTTTGATATTTACACAACACTGAGTTAAATGTGTCAATCAATGATTTAGTATACATACAGTTTAAAACAAGTCAAGCTGCATGTGAAGGTATTGCAGTGTAAAAGTAGGCTTACACTGCCCTCTAAAGGTTTGAATCACAACACTGAAAAGCAACACAATGCTGGCCTTACGTTATCTTTACTTACAGACTGTAGCTAAATCAAAGTCAGAAACAAGAAACTTTGATAAGAGTATGTGTTTAGTAAGGTAGATGGCATTTAACTATGTTACAGTATGAAAAGGGATGTGTAACAAATGTTATCAAATTGGACATTCCAGTACATTGTTTTTAAATTGGTTAGGAGACCAGTCATTCTTTAAAGGATCTATTAATTTCTCAGATCCAAGAAAGAGGCTGTGACTGTCGCACATATGGGATCCAGTTTGACCATTACTTTGTAAATCTATTCATTTGGTATATGAATTGGTGCACTTCCATTGAAAGCTGCAAGAACTATACCATTCCTCCCTTGAAATCTCAAAATTACCCTCATTTTCCCACTTATTTTTATGGTGCTCTGTGGGATGGGATTTCTTTGACATAAAACCCTTACATAGTCTGGATATAAAACCTTCTGATGTCTAATTCTGACATGTAGGGTCCTGTAACTCATTTTATCACTGGCTCATCCAGGTGATAGATGGCATTTAAAAGCAGCTCACCCCAAAATCAAAACTGCATATTTTTCTTCTTTTGTAGCTTTTTGTAAGCAGATTCATTTTCTTTCCACAGAAGTAGACCTGCCAACTGTATCACTGCGCAAAAGGGAGCATGCATCATACTTGTGACAGCAAGAGATGTCAGCATTAATGGCATGTGTAAGCTTAGCCAGCTCAGTGGTGTTAGGTGAGCTAGCAGTAGATTAACGTTTCCTTCTACGGGGTGATACAGTTGGCGGACGTTTTTTGGTAGAAAGAAAATAGTTCCTACATCAAACTGCTCACAACAAGGTCTGTGGATTATCTTGAGTAACCGGGTCATGATTTCTGGAAAGAGACATTGCTGCTGAATTTCAAATGTCATTTTTGGCACTTTGAGCACCACAAGCTGAGTGCCATGTTGTTCTATTATATTGGAGAGAAGGCAGACATCTCTACAGCTGATATCTCCAACACTGGGCAACTCACACCAAAACAATCTATTCTAATAATAAATAGCACTACAGGTAAGAGGAAGAATATGCGTTTTTGATTTGGGGGTGAACTGTCCCTGAGGTCGACGATCACGCTGGCGTGATTAACGTGACTAGTTTAGGACGTCACTGCGAGAAAACTAAACCACATAGAACGCTACCGTCAACTTTCTGGAAAGTGCGGACTTGAAACTCCATGACAGGTTTTTGTTTTATGTTGACAGACCAAATAAAAACGGAGATAATGATAGTTTAAAGTTGAAATAAAAATAATGTTTATGCATGCGCAAAGTGTGAACAGTGTGTTGGAGCAGGCGTTGCATTTATTTGAATATTTTCGTCGTTTTTTGGCATATACAAAACAAATAAAATCAACTTTATTTATATGGCATTTTTTCATACGACAGTAACACAAAGTGCCTCACAGAGGTTAAAAAAGCCACCTCTGGGGGCCGTCCACACTGAGAGGGCCCATGGACCACGGCTGCAGGGAGCGCCGCTGTAGAGACCACCCCAACCCAGGCAGACAGGAGGCTCCACACCGAGGTGCGGTGCCCAACAGCCACCCAGGTCAGAGCTGTCCATGGGACGGCACCCCCATCAGTAGACCAGGAACAACTCTCAGTGTGGTAGGCCCCCATGAGGAAACACTGGAGCTAAAAATGGACTACAACGGTAGAATAGGATAAAAGGTATAAAATGGACCAAATAAACAAAAAGCTATTTAGCTCATAAAATTACGTTAATAGCTAGGTAAGAAAGATCTAAAACAGAGACATAAAATGCATCAAAACTAAAACCTATAACTAAAATAACAAAAGATAAAGATTAAATGAGATAAGAACGTAAAAAGAGGAAGGGTAAGAGCATTTTTTTAAAAACAAAAAACAAAGATAAATCGGTTAAAAGCCTGATAAAAGGAATTTAAAATAGATAAATAAAGAGATCGGTTAAAAGCCTGATTAAAAAGATGAGTCTTGAGCCTCTTTTTAAAAACATCAACAGTCTCTGCAGCCCCGAGGTTCTCCAGCAGGCTGTTCCACAATCGGGGGCCATAATAACTAAATGCCGCCTCCCCGTGTGTTTTAGTCCTAACTTGTGGTATGGTTAAAAGGCCTGTGCCAGAGGACCTCAGGGTCCGTGAGGGTTGATATGGTAAAAGCAAGTCAGATAAATAAGAAGGCCCAAGACCGTTAATACATTTAAAAACTAATAAAAGAACCTTAAAATTGATCCTGAAGCACACGGGGAGCCAATGCAGCAATTTTAAAACTGATGTAATGTGCTCCCGCCCTCTGGTCCTCATCAGCACTCGTGCAGCTGAATTCTGTAATAATTGTAGATTTGAGATACTCTTTTTGGGAAGACCAGAGAGCAGGGTATTACAATAATCAGGAGATAAAAGCATGCATCAGCACCTCCGTGCTGGCCTGAGAGAGAAATGGGTGAATTCTGGCTATATTCTTAAGGTGGTAGAAACCTACCTTTGTTATGTTTTTAATATGTGGAATAAAACAGAGCTCAGAGTCAAAAATCACACCCAGATTTTTTACAGATTGTGTTGGTTTAAAATCCTGTAGTTCTGGTAAAAGTTTCTCTCTCTGGCCTTCGGGACCAATGACTAAAACCTCTGTCTAAAATAATGTTAAAAAAGGGCATCAATTGGCCCTGCGTCATCAGGAGACACGGCGATGTACAGTTGCGTATCATCAGCATAACTATGAAAGCTGATGCCATGCCTCCTGATGACATCCCCCAGGGGAAGCATGTAGAGATTAAAAAGAGTTGGACCTAAAATTGACCCCTGGGGGACCCCACACTTTATCTCATGGGTTCCTGAGGAACATGTATCCATACTTACAAAGAAGTGTCGATCAGTAAGGTAAGAGACGAACCAGTTAAAAACAGTACCAGAGAGGCCTACCAGGTGCCTCAGTCTGTTTCATAAAATGTGATGGTCTACTGTATCGAAGGCGGCGGTTAGATCCAGTAAAACCAAGACTGTGAGTTTATGGTTATCTAAATTGCACCTGATGTCGTTTAGAATCTTTAAAAGGGCTGTCTCGGTACTGTGGTTCATCCTAAAACCAGACTGATACTTCTCTAAAGTATTTAAAAAATAATTTACTTTGGTAAAAAACAGTTTTTCTAAAATTTTGCTTAAAAATGGTAAGTTGGATACAGGCCAACAATTATTAAAAATGTTGGGGTCTAAATTGCTCTTCTTCAGAAGGGGCTTCACCACCGCCGTTTTCAAGGAGGTTGGGAAAACACTCGTCTGAAGAGAGCAATTCACCATGTAAAGTAGCTGTTACTCAAGGAATCCATAAAACGTTTTAAAAAACGGTGTGGGAATCGGGGCTAAAAGGCAGGTTGTGTCCTCGCATCAACTAGGGCAAAACTCTCCAGTGTTTCCTCAGGTAAAAGCAATGATCCAGGTGTGTCAACAGTTAAAATCTGTTGAGAGAAAAGCAGGGGCGGCTGGCCAATAGAGGGTGATAGGGCGCCGCCCCTACTCGAGCCACAATAGAAAAGAAAGATGATAATAAATGTATGATTATCGTCATCATTATTGTCATATATACACACAATATATTAATTATTCTGATAATTTTCACTTGAAACAGCTCGTCCTGCCTCTGAATATCCAATCAGATGCAGTGTGAAGTCACGTTCCGGCCCTCTGGGGTGATATCAGCCTGGCTGGAAATCGCCCCGACTCATTCTCATAGACTTTCATGTAAAATGCTTTTTTTTCTAAATGCAGGCACTCCAATGCAATCTCTATGGGTTCCGGGAGGGCTTGCCCGAACGTGTTTTCGTCATAAGTAAACCACCAAGTATCATTCATGTGCTCCTCGGATGGTCCGATTTCCCATGTCGGGAAGTCGTTCTTACTTTATTGTGTGCTCATGAGTGTTTAGGTGGTAATGTGGAGACATCATGGACATTACAAAGATGATGTGTTGTATTTTATCATTCAAAATGTTTAAAAAACACGTCAACCGTTTCCACTGAAATATTGCTTTACGGTCGGAAACTCATTTTTCCGATTATTCCGACATCACATGAGGCAGTGCCACTGCGCAGCGGTCACATCCAAGATCAACATGGCTAACGTTTCCAGTTGATCCAAGAGGGTTTTTAACCATATAGGTTAAAAAGAAACGACACATAGTGCGCCCAAATTCACACCTGTTCGTTCCTCTCCATGGATTTTCTCCGCGACCGTTGGCGAGAAGACACGCATATCACGTGAAACAGCGGAACTGCAGCTTTGTCTGACACTTGTCAGTAGTCCAATGTTTTCACAGCGAAAAAAATGATAAAGTTACACTAAAATTATGTAGGTATAACAGAGCTTTCATACAGCTTTGCACACACATTACTCTTGTATGGATTACTCGCGAATGCAGGGTGGCACAGAAATGCCACGCATATCACATTAAAGCGCAGGAGCAGAGCTTTCATGTGATACCACACACATCATTGTGCTGTCATTCCATCACGCTATAAATACAGATCAATTGTCTACAAAATAAAAACCTGACGAATTTCTTTACAATCCATTATACAGATCTTGTTATCAGTCACTTCATATAGGCTAGTGAGGAATATCGTATCTTACCACGTTTTAGGCTTGCGTGTGTTTCTCCCTGTCTATCCACATTTGTAATCCGGCTTTCAAGATGCAAATATCTCCATATTGTCCAGTTGACACTCCATCAAACTTTGTATGACAAAACCAGCCACTTCACCTTTGCGCACCCAGACAACTGCAGCCTAATTATGCATGCTGACAGGGCCGTAGTCACAATATACATTGAGGGGGACAATTGAAATTTACCCATTGAACGGGTCACCTCAGCCATCATCACAACAATTGCCCCCCCTGAGAAATTTGGCAGGAGCCGCCACTGGAGAAAAGACTAGATCTGATGTCATTGATTTTACGTCTGAAGTGGTCTGCAAAGTCCTCACAAAGGGCATTGGTTGTTGTCTTAGGCGATTTGATTTGAGATGTTGACGTAATATTTTGTAGTGGACTGTTAGTTTTGATTTTCTGATTATTACGACACGAATCAAAATGTCTGAATCTGCTGACTCTGCTCTACAGGCTGCACATTCTAGGGACGTGGGGGCGGGGCCAACTGAGCAGTGTGGCGGAAGTGAAGCGCGGGAGAGTGAGGCGGATGAGAGAGGCAGGAGATAGAAGATTGAGAGATATATTGAGAGAGATTTTGGAAGATTTGGAGTTGTATTAGTATTCGTATTTAGAGTTTATTAGTGAGGAGTAGAGGATGTTGAGGACGTTGAACGTAAGACAAGCCGTGGACTTGTTCTTCGAACTGGAGGAGCAGCAGGGCGAAATCTGCATTTCACCGTCAGAGTGGGAGAGTGAATTTGAGGATGAAGTTGAGGATCCGTCCTTTGTGATTGACGACAAGAGGTGAGTCAAACTTCTTATGAAAATGTATTGTTTTTGTGTTTTTCTTATTACTCTCTTTGTAAATGTGTGATGTGAGATTTTGTCACACACACACACAACTCGCGGTAAAATATTAATATTTTCCCGCGGTAAAATAATAATATTTTCCTGCGATAAAATATTTTCCAGGGCCTCCACAAGAATTATGTTATTTTATTGTTTTTGTGTATTTTTATAAATTGTGCAAATTGAACTGAACTCAACTTTTTACATTGTGTTATTGTCATGTACATATACAGAGATGATGAGCAGCCTGGGACATCTACAGCCCCAGCAACGAGCAGAGGCAGGGGGCGTCAGTGTGGGAGGGAGAATAGATGCCGATCTAGATCTCCATGTGGTCATCCCAGCCACACCACAGCCCTGAGGCCTGGAGAACAGAAAGTGAACCTTATAGTGCTCCAGGAGTCAGTAGGTTCATGCCCCACAGACCACCAGGAGCCCAGGTGGACATGCACCCGCCATACACACTGAAAGAGCTGTTTCAGCTGTTCTTCTCCACTGCCACCGTGAAGACACTCTGCAAGAACACCAACAAATATGCAGCAATACAGCAGGAAATGGGGAAGAAATACAGCTGGGCTGACGTCGAGGTTGAGGAGCTGTATAAATTCTTTGGCCTTCTCATGTACATGGCATTGGTGTCACTGCCAAGTCTCCAGGACTACTGGAAACAAAACCACATCCTGTCTGTGCCGTTTCCAGCCATGGTCATGACAAGAGACCGATTCAGGTCCCTGAGGTGGAACATCCACCCCAGCAATCCAGAGGAGAATGTGATAAATGACAGAAAGAAGGGAACACCTGACTTTGACAAGCTCTTCAGGACAAAACCCCTCATGGATGAGATCCGCACTGCGTGCCAGGCTCATTACCACCCAAGGAAGGAATTGGCTGTCGACGAGCGAATGGTGGCAACCAAGGCAAAAACTGGCCTGACCAGTACATGAAGGACAAGCCAACAAAATGGGGGATCAAGCTCTTTGTGTTGGGTGAGTCAAGCAGTGGCTACACTGTCAGTTTCAAAGTGTACAGTGGGAAGTCTAGCTCTGCCAGTGTGCATGGACTGTCATATGCTGCTGTGATGGACCTCATTCAGCCGTCATATCTTGGGACGGGATACCATATTTATATGGACAACTTCTACACCAGTCCCAAGCTGGTCCTTGACTTGGCCAGCATGAAGTATGGTGCTTGCGGTACCAACAGGGACAACAGGAAAGGGTGTCTCTGTGGAAGAGGAAATGCCCTCACCCCAAAGTCTGAGAGAGGTGCTGTGAGGTGGATCAGGGAGGGCCCCCTGCTGTTTGTGAAGTGGATGGACACACGGGAGGTGTCTGTGTGCTCCACAATCCATCCAGCATTTTCTGGTGAGGTGGTCCAGAGGAGAGCAAAGGATGAAGATGGACACTGGGCAGTGAAGGAGATTCCGTGGCCTACAACAAGTGCATGGGTGGGGTTGATCTTTCCGACCAGCTGATCGAGTATTACTCCACCCACTGCAAAACTGCTCGCTGGTACTGGACGCTCTTTTTGCACTTTGTGGACATTGCAGCAACAAATGCATAGATCATGCATTGTGAGATGAGCAGCAAACAACAGGTGCAGCCCATGACTCACAAGAACTTTCTTACCCAGCTGGTGTCCGAGCTGTGTGGAGTGGACAAGACGGGGATTCCAAACAACAGGAGCAATCAACATGTTCCTGTTGCCATCGCCACTGCCACTGATGCCAGCCAGAAAGCCACTCAAGGCCGCAGGGCATGCCAACGCTGCCACCAGGTGGACAAAAAGAGGAACCTAACGCCATGGCGATGCAAGTCCTGTGATGTGCCCCTCTGTGTCATTGATTTTATCTTAATTTGACATTTATATGTTACTTTTGCACTATTTAGGAACCTCTCACAGTCTGTGAATGAAAGGCCTGTTATATAGTTCTCTGTCTAATTGTGTACATAAACTATTTTGAAGAGAGGCATGGCCAAAATGACAAAAAAAAAAAAAAACGCCTATGGCTTCACCTGGTTTTTGTTGTAAATAGTTGTATATAGCTTAATTTTATCTCAGTTATACTTTTGTATGTACATATTTACAACTTGTGTTTACAATTTCTACCTTTAAATTTTTTCATTGAGCATGTTTGAATTTTGTATAGTAAAGAAATTAATTTATTTTTCAAATCCGGTTTTGTGTTTTTGAGTGTTTTTGGGTCTAGTATGTTAATATAGTATGTCAGAGTGGAAACATAATTTTCTGGTCATATAGCTAAGGTTGTGCTGAAAAAAAAGAAATTAAACATTGGCATGACAAACATTTTTTTTTTTATGTGGTATATGAAGGCAAAAATTAAAAGTATACAAAAACGGCCAAAATAGCCCAAGACCCTTAAGGGTTAAGGGTCTGTTCAACCAAATTACAACATATCTGGTATCTGCATGTAAACTCCATTTCAAACACAATCAGGGTGAATAATGTGTCATCTATGCGTGTAAACATTACTTTTGAATAACAGAATGGCAAAATGTCAGTTTTGGGCAGTTTTCATAGGGACTATGTCTTTGGTAGCAGCAGCTAAGAAAACTTTAATATCCATTACATTACATGAAATTCTGGTAGCTGTGTAAAACAGTAAAGAGCAGGTAAACTGCACGAGAGAAATCTAAAAACCTCAGCACATAAATTCAGAAATGTCTGCTTGGCTAACAAGAAATGTCCCTCTGTAATTTGGGTGGCTGTCCCTTTAAATTTTCAGATACAAGTACACTCTTCAGGTATGATATTAGGCAAGGTCTCATACTTAAAGGAGTACCCGCTGTCAGATGTTGTGGTGATTCTTAGCGACCTCATAGTCCCTGGGACCGGAGCGCAGCACTGTGTGATCCCCAGCATGGCAGAGGGTCTGTCCGAGGCCGAGCAGTTCCCATGACAGTAGTAGAAAGTCAGCACCTTTGGATGGACAATCCAGTTGTCCCAGCCCAGCTCCTCAAAGCTAATTTCAGTCTCTGCTCTGTGGCAGTCGCTGTGCTGAGGTCTCTCCTGTGAGGGCCGCTGGAGCAGGTCGATCGCTGAAGGAGACCAGGGGATTGGTAGGGGTGCATGGCGGGGTGAGCGGACAGGACCACGAGGCTGAGCATGGACGTGGAGAAAGGGTGTCTTGGCTGGTTCATTGGTGTGGCACTGACAGGCTGGACAGCGAACCTGAAGCAGGAACGGGCCCTCAGCCACAGAGGCCAGCAGGTTTTGATCCACGTGGAAGGTGGCCCATCCGTCTGAGCTCATCTCCGATGGAGCCTCTGCTGCCTGGAGGAGCTCCTGCGCTGAGGTGTGAATGAACAGCTGGGCAGAAGAGTTGGCTGTGGCTCCTTCGTCTGCGTAGAACCAGAAGTGGGCAGATGTGACCAGGGTGTCCTGGTTGTTCATGGAGGGCTGGAAGTAATATGTGAAGTGACTGTTGGTGGTTTCTCCGGGAGCTGAGTCAGATCTGGCACAGGATGAGTCTGCCAAAGTGAAATAAGAGAGCAGTTAGTAAAGTTCATTGCTTTTTTATTGGGCAATTTGGGGCTTCCTCAGAGTCCTGCTGATGTACAGCTCTACTGCGGGAGGCTGTGACATCACTGTAGGGAGTGGTTACAGGCGCAACAAAGCTCTTGTGACCACATTTTCAGCCTGGTGTTCAGTTACTCTGTACAGCTGCTGTAATCACATAAATCATCTACACAGTCTTAAAGTAAAGGCCCATTCTATTAATTGTACTGCAAGGCAAGGGCTGACTATGAGATAATGGGCCCCTAGGCACAGATGTGCAGACGGCCCCACCACCCATAGAGGCAAGACGCACAGACTTTGCGGTGGTTTTGCCCCTTTTATGTTGTTGTTTTGTGTCTCTTTGTAGTCATTTAAAGCCTCTGTGGTTGTGTTATGTCTTTCATAGTCATTTTGTGTCTCTTTGTGGTTGTTTTACATCTTTTTTGCTTATTTTGTGTCTCTTTGAGGTAATTTTGTGACATTTTTGGTCATTGTGAGTCTCTTTGTAGTCATTTTGTGTCCCATGATTATTCTTTATATTTTTTGGTGATTTTTTTAGCCCTATTCGGATGGGATTAGTTTAACATGGAAGGATTTTAGTCCTGTCCGAACGCGCCATGTCTGTAATCATTACGGAAAACGACTTTTACCTTCTGTAAAATGGTCCGGAGAAAATACCTTGGGTAATATTAATCCCGTGTGAACGCGATCCTCTGTAAAAATATATGTAAATATTTCGTCACATCCTGTTTACAACCTTTTTTGGGGGGAGACCAATCAAAACGGTCGAGAAGAAAGCACTTTTCAGTGCCACAAGACTTCTCTCATCTTGTGTTAAGTCAGCCTAATATAAATCCATATTGCTAATCGTTGTGTACACACAACGTAAATGTGACACATACAGGAAGCAACGTAGCACGCACAAGCCGAAAGGGAGGTGACGCCAGGGCGCAAACGGAGTTACCACTCCCATCTCTGGTAGAATTACGGAGATTTCTTGTCCCGTGCAAATCAGACGTTTATATTACACACATCCTGTGGTAAACTGACATTAGTCCACGTCCCTATGTAAAAATAATCCCGTCCGAATAGTACTTATGTGTCACTTTGTAGACATTTTAGGTCACTGTGAGGCAATTTTGAGACTTTTTGGTCCATTTCTGTCTCTTTGTGGTAATTTAATGTCTCTTTGCCATTGTTTTGTGTCTTTCTTGGTCGTTTTGTGTCTCTTGTAGCCATTTTAAGTCTCTTTGTGGTTGTTTTGTTTCTTTTGGTCATTTTGTGTCTGTTTGTAGTTATTTTGTGTCTCTTCATTGTGTGTCTCTTTGTCATTGTTTCGAGTCTTTTTCAGCCATAATATGTCACTTTGTAGCCGTTTTATGTCTCTGTGGTTGTTTTGTTTTTAGTTATTTTGTGTCTCTCTTCGCTGCTTTGTGTCTTTTTATAGTCATATTATGTCTCTTTGAGGTGTCACTATAGTAATTTTGTGTGTCTTTGTGGTTGTTTGAAGCGTTTTTTGGTGGTTTTATATATCTTTTTGTCATTTTGTCTCTTTGCCATTGTTCTTTTTTGTCCCTTTCTGTCTCTTTGTGGTGAGTTTTTGTCTCTATGCCGTGGTTTTGTGTATTTTTTGGTCGTTTTGTGTGTCTTTCATTTTGTGTATTTTTGTTGTTTTGTGTCCGGCCTTCTTGCTTTGTGTCTCTTTGTAGTCATTTTGTGTCTACTTGTGGTTGTTTTGTGTGTTTCTGCAGCTGCTTTAAGTCTCTTCAAGGTAAATTTGAGTCCTTTTTTTTGGTCTTTTAAGTGTTTTTTTTTTTTAGTATTTTTGTCTAATCTTTGTCTAATCTTCATGTTGTGTGTTTGTGGTCATTTTGTGTCTCTTTTCCAATGTTTTGTGTCTTTTTTTTGGTCATTATAAGCCTCTTTGTAGTCATTTTGTGGCTATTTGTGGTAAATGTGTGTCTTTTTTGGTCTTTTTGTGTCTCTTTCATTTTGCGGCTTTTTTGGTCATAATATTTATCTTTGTCATTTTGTGTCGCTAGTTGTTTTTTTGTGTGTCTTTTTTGGTTGTTTTGTATTTCTTTGATTTTGTGTCTTACTGTGTTCTTGTGTGCATATGTTCATTTTGTCTTTTTGGTCACTTTGTGGCTGTTTTGTCCATTTTTGTAGTCACTTTGTGCAGTTCCTTTGCATTTTTTGTGGTCTTTTTATGTCTCTTTGTTGTCTTTTGAGTCTCTACCTTAAGTATTAATTGAGTGATAGTTTGCAGGCAGGGGCCAGGGGAGCCCTGACACTTTGGGCCATTGGGTCCGTTCCTTGTAGGCGCATTCAATAAACCATCCATGCTCCAAGGACACCTGCTTACGCACAAATTTATTTGCAAAGGCTCCATATCATAAACTAATACAAAGTGCAGATAACTGAGTATGTTTCTTTCACATCTTCAGCGTGGATATCGTGAGTTTACTGCAATATAGATGGCAGTTAAGCCCAGGCAGTGTACTTTTAAACAAGAAACACAAATATTGAATTAAAACCTTTTTGGAAGCACTCTGCTGCACTTTCAGTTTAGTCTTATGCTCAAGCACCCTATTAAACCTGAAGACTAAGTATTTCAAATTTACTGTCACATGATCGGGGCAGTTTTGTAATGCAGTTGCAAGAAAATATGATAAAACTGCGCTATGCTTGAATGGAATTGTACATTATATTATTTTTGCTCACTGAGTCTGTATAATTTCAGTCCTTAAAATATCAGATTTTCCACCAGAAAGCAAAATAATTCCTTCTATAGGACAAAAACACACTGGATTGAAGGATCCAAAATAAAGGTATACTGTTTTGGAGTGAAAGTGTGCACATTTAAGAGTTTTTGAGTTGTTATTCGGGTAGGAAAAAAAAGAAAATTAAAAAAAAAAAAAGCCTCTCACCAGAACTGGGGAAGAGAATAATTTGAGATGTTTCCTGGGTCAGACTGGTTTCAGGGTTAACCCACGCTGTCCTGCTTGTCCTGGGGACCCTCCGAGGTGTGCGCCTGGCTTCTGGATGTGCCATGTTCCCATCAGGTCCCTGCACTGTGGTTAGAGGCTCCTCCAGCTCGAGGCCCTCCAGCACTCGCTCTCTGAACCAGGACAACACCGCTTCCCGGGAGAGCTCCTCTCCCCTGCAGGCTTGTGTCAGAATATGGATCCACAGAGGGCCCAGGATGAAGACGGCACAAGACACCATGACTGTACTGAATGACAACCGCTTGACACTGTCGGGCTTTGTTTGGCTCTGCAGCTATCTGGGTCTCAGTGAAGTCTGCAAGCAAATGCATTTTGTTGCCAACACATAAATGGAAGATAGCAAAGAATGGCCTTGGCTGTTTCACACAGAATCAAGGGACTGTCTTTGCACTTTCTTCTTTTGTGTCTGCAGTTGCTTTCTGTTGGCACAGTCGACTTAAAGCTTGAAAAAAATATATTTCACACCAATACAAAAACATCTTTATATGTTTTTAGCTGTGAGTAGCCCTCTCAAGATATATTGTGTGAGTGTTTATTATGCACTCTTTGACTCCATCATAGCGGCCGTATCTAACACACACCTGTTTTCCCACCAAACAAAAAGTCTTTGTCTACTGTAAGGAAAACCTGTGTGTGCCGTCTTTATCTGACTGGCCTTGAATCCTTGTATCTGTCTCAGAGAAATATTTTTTAATAATGCATGTTTCTGCACAAGGACAATGTATCAGCTATGTCAGACCAACCAGTTGTCTTCAGAGTAATGTCCACTTACTCACTTTCTCCAGAGTTTAAAACTGTGTTTAATTGTTTTTATCAGAAGATGGAGTTTGCACAGTTGTCATGGAGAAAAAATGACTCGTAAACTGAGCATCTTCTGATGAAGATAATACAGCCTGTTAAAGGATAACTTCGGTATTTTTAAACCTGGGCCCTATTTCCCCATGTGTATGTGTGCGTATGATACTGTAGGTACAACTCGTTTTAAAATTGGTTCAGTATTGAGGGAGGCGGATGCAGCCTGCAGCCGCAAGGTAGATATGGGGGCAAATGCGTCCCGTATAAGTTTGCGCATTAAAAGTGCTTTTTTTCGCCACTGACCGGTTCAGATCGCCAGTGCTATCTCTGTAAATAGCATACTAAGCGTTTCGAACATTGTTTATATAACATTACCTCCACTGTGTCTGTAGCTCTCTCTACTCGTGGGACAGCCGTATTCTTGAGGAAGAGGTGTTTCGGGATTGGATGTCTTCTCTTCTTCGGCTGGCAGTAGTCACCTTGGGAGTCTGTGGATATTCTCATTTATCCAGGTCAATTCCATTCTGGCAACAATTAAATCGTAGGCAACTGGACTTTGATTTTGTCTAGAAGACGTTTCGCCTCTTATCCAAGCGGCTTCATCAGTTCTCAACACATCAGTCTGACTAGTCCTCACTAGTCTGACAAACAGTGGAGTAAGACTCAGGTTTTTAACTAGTGAACTAGTGTGACTCACCTGACCCAAACAATGGTCCAGTGAAAGTCCACTAATGAAGTATTGTCTTATGAGGGTGGTGGGTGTACACCTCCACAGAGGTTAAAAACCTGAGTCTTACTCCACTGTTTGTCAGAGTAGTGAGGACTAGTCAGACCGATGCGTTGAGAACTAATGAAGCCGCTTGGATAAGAGGCGAAACGTCTTCTAGACAAAATCAAAGTCCAGTTGCCTACGATTTAATTGTTGCCAGAATCACCTTGGGAGAAGTGACCACTGCAGATCCGGTGGTCTGCAAGGCGCAGTGTCTGGAGAGGAGTGTTAGCATCCATTTGTAGCACAACTAGCAACAACTTCAGCATCTCGCCATCTGACAAAGGCAGCCTTTGAAAGCTGTACGGGGTGTTGCGTGACATCCTGTTCTTGCAATTCAGATAAGCACAAATACGAACCATTGTTTTCAATCGATGCAGTAAAACTCTCAGCTGTACTCCGGGACAACCAGCGCCACTCTGAGCGGTGCTCTGCATGGCTCCTCTGTTTTCTTCCGGCAACAAGCAAAGCTCTCGCGAGATGATGTCTCACACAGCCGGGAGGAGGTGAAGGGTCAGGTAAACAATTAGTATGCTATTTACAGAGATAGCACTGGCAATCTGAACTGGTCAGTGGCGAAAAAAGCACTTTTAATGCGCAAACTTATACGGGACGCATTTGCCCCCATATCTACCTCGCGGCTGCCGGTTGCATCCGCCTCCCTCAATACTGAACCAATTTTAAAATGAGTTGTACCTATGAATCACACACACACATACACATGGGGAAATAGGGCCCAGGTTGAAAAATACCGAAGTTATCCTTTAACCTTCAAAGGCTGGTTTACATGGTCCACCATCATGATATTGTCTGGCTTGAGATCCGTGTGCACGAATCCAAGGCTTCCCAGGAGTTGTAGAGTCGTGGCCATCTGAAAGTCATGAATGAATCATGCAATAAGGTCAATCACTGTATACAGGTCAGTTTTTATTTCTGAACACGGGCTTTGCCAGGCAGAGCCCTGTAAGATCTGCACTGAGTATCATTTCAGAGCAAATTAGTTATTTACAGTTGGTGGAACAGAAATAGGCTGACCGTTAATCTTGGACATGTTGCTTTAGCCTCAGTTTTTAGCACTACATGTACGTAGCTGCCAAGTACATATTTCAGATACCTTTTACAGGATTCTCATTTTAAAACTGATCGGCTTGAAACATTAAAAGGTCAGCCGGAAAACTCACTGTCACTGTTATCATTGTAAGCTGTATCTTGTGGGAATGGGAAATTTGACAGGTAGAGTAACAGTGACAGGGCTTGGTGAATTGTATTTTAACGTGTCCATCTCCTGTATGCAGTACATACCTGGCGTAGGATGGGGCGGATCTCTTTCACAGAGAAACAGTTGCGAGGTCTCTTATACAAGAAATTCCACAAACTTATGTCCAGCATTTCAAACTCAAGACAAATTTGCTCTCTGTCAGTAAAAGTGCCATAGTATCTGACAAAGTTGTATCTGTCTGAGTGGAAAGCTCTCAGTTGTTTGAGGATGGCAGCCTGGGGAACATGGCAGATGTTAGATTTAACACAATTGATTTAAAGTACATTTGAAGCATTGCACTGTACAAATGAAACCTTTAATACCTACCTCGTTCAATGCCTCAAATTTATAGGTGTTGTTCATGATCTTCACAGCCACTGGCTGACTTGGTGCACTTGGCGACTTTTCCAAAGACCCCCTGCCCCAAAAATGACCAGATCAAGTAATTGGAGGAGGGGGAGGAGAGGACGCCAAGGATGACTCATCATCTGAAGATGAGGAGGAGGATGTGGTGTCCTCTTCAGATGTTGTAGCATACTGAACTACGTCCCGGTAACTTGTAGACTAGAGGAGAAGGAAAGAGTGATGGAAACTTCATATCATCACATTTTGTCCCAAAACAGGACACCAGCAATAGTAGTATAAAGACTTTACATGCAGAGATGATATTTATCATGCTCTCCTTTTGTTTTAGTGCAGAGTAAATCAGAGAGATAAAGATTTAAAAACCCATTTCCTAAATTCTACTATATTGAGAAGAATTACCCCCACTGATTTCAAATAAAGATAACTGATCACATCTGTCTGAAAAGCAACCGTGATGCCACATGCCATTTATTTTTTATAGGCTCCAGCCCCCCACGACCCTCGAGAAGATAAGTGGTTACAAAAATGGATGGATGGATGGATGGATGGATGGATGGATAATATGATCACTAAATATCTCCACAGGTTTTGGATAAATATTAAGTTGGTTCAGCTTGATCAAGCCTATCAATGTCAAAGCAAATCATGTTGGTTATACTAAATTAATTGAATTTGTCAGATTATTAAATACTCATAGGATTGACTCGAAAATGCCAGAGTTGGAACTACTTCAAAAGATGCATGCAAATTGTTGCCTTAATTTTTAAAAGTTAAACCGGTGGATCCTTGTTTACAGTGTATAAAAACACTATCACAACTTGTACTTGTGTGTGTATTTTACAATTTCCTGACACCATGATTTTGGTTTTGCTTAAATTTAATGATAATTTGTTCAGAGTGATTATAAATAGCCTTAGCCTCTCAGCTGGGCTATTTTAACCCCTGTATGACGTGTGACAACAAACTGCGTGTAACGTTACAAAAAACCTAATTGACGCAGACCCGTCCGTTTCTGTATACTGAAACCATTTTCCTCAGTGGAAACAAAGGTTTTATATACTCTTATTTCACAGATAAGAAACTATAAATTGTGAAGACAGGAAAGCCTCCACTAAAATAGCATTTTAAGTCAACTGTGTGTGATTTATCCTTCAGGGATTTATCCAGGTTTCATATGAGAAGAGGAAATCTCCGCTCATCACTAGGCTAATTTATACAATGTAAAATGCCATAGGCTGGCGCTAGCATGTTATATTTGTTTGGAAAACGTGTTTAATACAGGACAGTTGTTTTGTCAGTGAATTTTGTGAGTTGTAATGGAGCAAAACCGTGTGCCATTACCTTTGTTTAATGTTGCTGTTGTCCCTGGTTTTATATGAGAGAAGGGAAAGAGCGCTAGTTGCTAGGCTAATCTATACAATGTAAAATGCCATAGGCTTGTGCTAATAACGTTAGCATGTTGTATTTGTGGGGAAAATGTGTCCAGATAAAGACAAGTGTTTGTCTGTGAATGCTGCAAGTTATAGTGAAGCAGATTTGTGCACTTGTGTTTGAAACTGTTGCTATTAAGCCATGTTTAATGTGTGTTTTGGGTGTGTTTTGAATCAACTAAATTTTACAGCACTTCACAGAAACCTCTGCCACCAACAAGTGTTTTGGAGGTGTAACTGCAGAGTGACACAGACACACCACCGCACAAGTATAAGTGCTCACAATGGTGTGGGCAACATGCGTAGGGTCGACACACAACCATAAATCCACTTAAAGAAAAGACACTTGGCATGGTTGCACTGTAATGGTAGATTCAGGACCGACAAAACCTAGGTTAGCTAACTATCCGTTAGCTATGTAGCTAACATAAGCCCTGAGGGTTGAGAAGATAATAGTTTAGTTGTACAAAATGAGGGTACAAATATTTGCACCAAGGTGGGTATCATAGACATATATACATAGATGCTGCATCGACTGCCTGAGCGTGTCCTCGTCGGCCGCCATCTTGAATGGGTTTCGCTTCGCCTCCACAGTGCATTCACTTCTATTGAGGAAGGAGCTGTATGCACAAGTAAAATAGAATAACTCACTGAATTTTCAACTGATTTTCACGCGGTATGGTTTGTTACAAACGGCACACATGTAGTTACGATACAGGATGCGTTTGTACATTAAAAATGCGGGATTTCATGCTTTAATACTTTCTGCAGATAGCAACAGCATGTTATTTAGGTCACAACACAGTTATTTTATTCACCTCAACCCCAGAGTGGGATATATATATATATATGTATATATATATACATACACAGTATTTATAAACTGTATTATTATTATTATTATTATTATTATACACATATGATTACTGTCACACATGTATACTGCCAGATATTCAACATATTGTACCACAGTAGCCAGAACTATAACTATAATATTATTACTTTAATTAATGTTGTTGTATGCTACTGTCATTGCCGTCTGTCCTGCATCTTTCTCTCTCTCTCTCTCTCTCTCTGTCTCTCTTTCTGTCTCATTGTGTCATATGGATTACTGTTAATTCATTATGCTGATCTGTTCTGTACGACATCTATTGCACGTCTGTCCGTCCTGGAAGAGGGATCCCTCCTCAGTTGCTCTTCCTGAGGTTTCTACCGTTTTTTTTCCCCGTTAAATAGGATTTTTTGGGGAGTTTTTCCTTATCCGCTGTGAGGGTCCAAAGGACAGAGGGATGTCATATGCTGTAAAGCCCTGTGAGGCAAATTGTGATTTGTGATATTGGGCTTTATAAATAAAATTGATTGAATTGATTGATATACAGTACAGGCCAAAAGTTTGGACACACCTTCTCATTCAATGCGTTTTCTTTATTTTCATGACTATTTACATTGTAGATTCTCACTGAAGGCATCAAAACTATGAATGAACACATGTGGAGTTATGTACTTAACAAAAAAAGGTGAAATAACTGAAAACATGTTTTATATTCTAGTTTCTTCAAAATAGCCACCCTTTGCTCTGATTACTGCTTTGCACACTCTTGGCATTCTCTCGATGAGCTTCAAGAGGTAGTCACCTGAAATGGTTTCCACTTCACAGGTGTGCCTTATCAGGGTTAATTAGTGGAATTTCTTGCTTTATCAATGAGGTTGGGACCATCAGTTGTGTTGTGCAGAAGTCAGGTTAATACACAGCCGACAGCCCTATTGGACAACTGTTAAAATTCATATTATGGCAAGAACCAATCAGCTAACTAAAGAAAAACGAGTGGCCATCATTACTTTAGAGGAAATGAAGGTCAGTCAGTCCGGAAAATTGCAAAAACTTTAAATGTGTCCCCAAGTGGAGTCGCAAAAACCATCAAGCGCTATAACGAAACTGGCACACATGAGGACCGACCCAGGAAAGGAAGACCAAGAGTCACCTCTGCTTCTGAGGATAAGTTCATCCGAGTCACCAGCCTCAGAAATCGCAAGTTAACAGCAGCTCAGATCAGAGACCAGATGAATGCCACACAGAGTTCTAGCAGCAGACCCATCTCTAGAACAACTGTTAAGAGGAGACTGTGCGAATCAGGCCTTCATGGTCAAATAGCTGCTAGGAAACCACTGCTAAGGAGAGGCAACAAGCAGAAGAGATTTGCTTGGGCCAAGAAACACAAGGAATGGACATTAGACCAGTGGAAATCTGTGCTTTGGTCTGATGAGTCCAAATTTGAGATCTTTGGTTCCAACTGCCGTGTCTTTGTGAGACGCAGAAAAGGTGAACGGATGGATTCCACATGCCTGGTTCCCACTGTGACGCATGGAGGAGGAGGTGTGATGGTGTGGGGGTGTTTTGCTGGTGACACTGTTGGGGATTTATTCAAAATTGAAGGCACACTGAACCAGCATGGCTACCACAGCATCCTGCAGCGACATGCCATCCCATCCGGTTTGCGTTTAGTTGGACGATCATTTATTTTTCAACAGGACAATGACCCCAAACACACCTCCAGGCGGTGTAAGGGCTATTTGACCAAGAAGGAGAGTGATGGAGTGCTGCGGCAGATGACCTGGCCTCCACAGTCACCGGACCTGAACCCAGTCGAGATGGTTTGGGGTGAGCTGGACCGCAGAGTGAAGGCAAAGGGGCCAACAAGTGCCAAACACCTCTGGGAACTCCTTCAAGACTGTTGGAAAACCATTTCAGGTGACAACCTCTTGAAGCTCATCGAGAGAATGCCAAGAGTGTGCAAAGCAGTAATCAGAGCAAAGGGTGGCTATTTTGAAGAAACTAGAATATAAAACATGTTTTCAGTTATTTCACCTTTTTTTTGTTAAGTACATAACTCCACATGTGTTCATTCATAGTTTTGATGCCTTCAGTGAGAATCTACAATATAAATAGTCATGAAAATAAAGAAAACGCATTGAATGAGATGGTGTGTCCAAACTTTTGGCCTGTACTGTACACACACACACACACACACACACACACACACACACACACACACATATATATATATATATAGGCTATACTGTACTGTATAAACACAATATACACAATACAAAACATAGTATAGCATATTAATAAATGTATTAATATATTTTAACAAAGAAAAAGCTTGATTGTTGATTGAGTTTATTTCTTACACACACTCTCTTTTATACCCACAGCCATCAGACTTAATAATTCTTTGTTGAATAGATGATCTTACAGACTTCTTTGAAATTTTCTTTTCGGGGATTAATAAAGTTCTTCTTATTCTTATTACACTGACTGCTGTGATCCCTCAAAAGTAGTAAAAAACATTTTCAGTATTTACATAAACACTGAAATTAATTTTGGTATTGGTATTATAACTATGAAAATGGGACTGTGGTCAAGATAATTTGAAAAAAGATACAAAAGGATAAGCAGCAGGGGATATTTGCAGCACAGCAGGTGGAAAAGTGAATATGTGCACAAAGGTGTGCTATACATAATATGCTATACTGTGTTTCTATTGTGTATATTGTGTTTATACAGTATATAAATACTGTATTTACAGTATTTATATATATACAAAAGTATCCTGTATCATAACTACATGTGTGCCGTTTGTAACAAACCAAACCGTGTGAAAATCAGTTGAAAATTCAATGAGTTATTCTATTTTACTTGTGCATACAGCTCCTTCCTCAATCGAAGTGAATGCACTGTGGAGGCGAAGCGAGACCCATCCAAGATGGCGGCCGATGAGGACGTCGGCTCTGATAGGCAGCGGCAGTCAATGCGGAGTCTATGTATATATGTCTATGGGTGTGTATAAACAGCACACATCATTAATAATCCAGGGTATGAACAGTATCCACTTCTAATTGTACAGGGGTGTAAATAGCATACATTGCTATTTACATTACAGTACAGTACATGTCTTTGCAGGGAAACTTATTTTCACTGGAACAAACAAATTTAATCAACTTACCATGTTGTCCCTTCTTGTATCTTTGATACAATGAGAAATTGTTGCAGTTGATAAGTTGAAGTCAGTCCCTCTTGTTGATGTGCAACAGTTGAAATGGTGGACTGGCTATTTGTAGGCTTAGTCAGTTCCATGAGGAACTCCATTCTAGAGTCCTCTTTGCTGAAACATTCCAACATTCGTGACACATCAGATTCTGTGACCTTCAGCTATGTTCCCAATGTCAATGTTTCATCATACCTTTATTGCTCACTTTATTTTGCTAGCTGTCACTGAATGTTACCACAGTATTTAAATTTTGATGACTTTCCAGATGCGAGACTTTATATCCACGAAGCATCCCGTACTGGTTTAGCTGCTGCCAGACGGAAATAGCAACTTCAAGCAGCAGATCTATGGGGTGCCGTTTGTAAAGTGTCTCACGATGAAAATAACATCAACATTTTGTCACATTTAGCTTCAAACAATGTTTAAAAAAGTATTGTGATTTTTTTAACGTCACCTTTTACCACATTTACAGCAATATTTGTTAACTTAGAAATATATTAAATAGTTAAATCTAAATATTAAATGTGGCACCTAAATGTTAAATGTTAAATCTAAATATTAAATCTAAATCTAAATGCTAAATCTAAATCTAAATCTAAATGTTAAATCTAAATATTAAATCTAAATCTAAATGCTAAATCTAAATCTAAATATTAAATCTAAATCTAAATCTAAATGTTAAATCTAAATGCTAAATATAAATATAAATATAAATGTTAAATCTAAATATTAAATCTAAATCTAAATCTAAATCTAAATGTTAAATCTAAATGTTTTGGGTGAAACTAAATATTTAGCTAATATGCAAATTCACACTGCCGGTCACCGGAAGTACCAAAATAAAAGCTCGAGATGGTCAGACTGTTTATAGAATCAAATAACGAATTAAAACCAACTTATCGGGGGAAATGGACACTTGAACATACATTAGCGTGATAATAACTACCTAACATAACAAGAAACGTGTTTGGAGAAATTTTATTTGACGTGTACTTTGAGTTGTTAGTGTCCGTCAGTTCTTAGCCCCGTTAGCGATGTCTGTAATGACTCATTAACTCTTAAACGGTCCGTGAAAAAAATATTTTTTTCCAGCGGATGTCTTAGTTACAACATGATTGAGCTAGCAAAGCAGTTTTGTGTTGCGATGTGTGGTATTTATTCAGTTTTGGGAAATCACGATGTCTAGAAAGCACCAGTGGCCGCAGCAGCAGCAAAGCTATCAGGACGTCATCTGTGAAATGTCTCCCATTGTCGGATACGACATTAAACTACTCCAGTTAGCTCAATCATGTTGTAACTAAGACATCCGCTGGAAAAAATATTTTCTTAACGGACCGTTTAGAGTTAGTGAGTCATTACAGACACGCTAACTAACAGCTAACAGTTAGCCCGCTAATCTCTGATAACCATGTTATTAGTTTCAGACCGTGATAGTAATGTTTGTTCAGTCATAGTGTTTATAGGCTTTACAAACACCAGATTAGTCTAAACGGTGATACAGTGACGTGAAAAACGTGAGATGTGCATATATATATGTTGCTAAACTCCGCTGGTTTTCTACCCGGAAGTATTTGTAAACAACAAGGTGATTCCCTCAGAAGGGACACTAACAGCTCAAAGTACACATCAAATAAAATTTCTCCAAACACATTTCTTGTTATTTTAGGTAGTTATTATCACACTAATGTATGTTCAAGTGTCCATTCCCCTGATAAGTTGGTTTTAATTCGTTATTTGATTCTATAAACAGTCTGACCATCTCGAGCTTTTATTTTGGTACTTCCGGTGACCGGCAATGTGAATTTGCATATTAGCTAAATATTTAGTTTCACCCAAAACATTTAGATTTAACATTTAGATTTAGATTTAGATTTAATATTTAGATTTAGATTTAGATTTAGCATTTAGATTTAGATTTAATATTTAGATTTAACATTTAACATTTAGGTGCCACATTTAATATTTAGATTTAACTATTTAATATATTTCTAAGTTAACAAATATTGCTGTAAATGTGGTAAAAGGTGACGTTAAAAAAAATCACAATACTTTTTTAAACATTGTTTGAAGCTAAATGTGGCAAAATGTTGATGTTATTTTCAGCGTGAGACACTTTACAAACGGCACCCCATACAGATCGAGTGCTTTCTGTCTCAACAACAACAACCATTTACTGGTCCATCTACGTCCCAAACCTCACCTATGGTCATGAGCTCTGGGTAATGACTGAAAGAACGAGGTCGCAGACAAGCAACCAAATTGAGTTTTCTCTGTGGGGTGGCTGGGCTCCAGAGGGAGCTTGAAGTAAAGCCGCTGCTCTTTCACTTTGAAAGGGGTCAGTTGAGGAGGTACAGGCATCTGATCAGGATGCCTCCTGCTGGACATGTTTCGGTTACATCGCACTGGTAGGAGGCCCTGGGGCAGACCCAGAACATGCTGGAGGGATTACATATGTCATCTGGCCTGGGAACACCTTGGGGTCCCCTAGGAGGAGCTGAAGAGCATTGCTGGGGAGAGGGACGTCTGAGATGCTTTCCTTGGCCTGCTGCTCCCGTGACCTGGTCCCCGATAAGCGGATGAAAATGGATGAATGGAAATGTATATTCTCAAATGTGGTAGAATATGTAGCTGTCACAGTCCCTGTCTCTCATTTCCCTCCTGTCACTCTGCTGCAGTGATTTTCCACTCTCCCTCCCTCTGCTCCACTCTACCTGCCAGCCACGCCCACCTTATCAGCCCAACTCTGCTCACCTGCCTACACAGCTGCAGCTCATCATAATTAGCCCTGCATATAAGCCTCTCCAGCACTCTTACTCGTTGCCAGATTGTTCTTCAGCGTCATGCGAGACTTTCCAGCATTTATCTCCTGTCTGATCTCCTGGTGCCGACTCCGCCTGTTCCCGACCTGCTCTCCTCGTCTGCCTCCCGGTAAACTCACCTGCCTTCTGTCCCTGACCTCATGTTCTGCCTCAGCTTTTCTAGTATCTGACTGTTCGGCTGGTAACGACTCCTCCGCCTGGCCTCGTCTATCCTCCTGCCTGCTCCCCATCGGTGCCTCTGCCTTCGGACTGCTCATCTGGCTACAACCTCCCCGTCTGCCTCCGACCACTCCTCTGCTCTCTCCCCGTCTGCACCTCCGCACGTGCAGCCGGCTCTTCGGGCCACGGAGCTTCCTCGTCGTCATCAGCTGAAGTAAGCTACTTCTCTTCCCCTCACACCAAAAGAGAACTGAACTGTTTGGAGCCGGGGGCTAAGGAGCTTCCCCTCGGTTCCACGGCCGACTCCGGCCGCGTTTCTTCCCCTCGTCTGAGCCCCAGAGACTGTGTGGGCTTTCAGCCCGAAGAACGAACTTTATTCTGTGTTTATTCTATCTGCTCCGTACCTGTTTGCTGTGGTGAAAATAAAGGTCATTACCAACTGTTCCTGAGCGCCTGTGTACTGCATTTGGGTCCATACCACACCCGTTTCAGTAGCGGCTGTTTGTTTTGATGACATGATTAGCTGTAGACGTTTTGCTCTTTAAGGACATTATGCTTGAACCCAACTTTTCATTCCTTTCAGCTGTTTAGTTAATTTCATCTATTGACAGTAGGCTATTACAGTTTAGCTTCCAGCTTTTCTAGCTCTGTATTTCAGGTCTTAGCCTCTTTAGGTAAAGCAGCTCAGCTTCAGCTCTGCCAAATGTATCCTGTCTTCAATCTGTAGTTAATCCAATAACAGGAAATAGTCTGCCACCCCCCCCCCCCCCCCCAGTAAAACAAACTGTTCACATTATAGTTTTGTATGTTCACTTTGGACAGAGCCAGGAAAGCTGTTTCCCCTGCATCCAGTCTTTATGCCAAGCTAAACTAACTGCCTACTCTTGTCGTCCTGGGTTTTTTTTATATTCTGTTATCCTATGGATTTTGTTCTGGATGTTTCATGTTCGTTCATATTTAATCTAGTTTTTATTTTGTAGATTCTCTCCTGTGTCGTGTCTGCTTTTACTTCCTGTCTGTTTTCCCGCCTGTTTTCTGTCACACCTGTCTCGTTAGTCCCTCCCTATTCCCAGAGTCTTCCCCTCACACCTGTTCTGTATTGTTTGCTCCACCCTTGTTAGCCAGTCTCCCTCCTTTTGTCCTTGTCCTCCTAATACAGCTGTGTCTCGTTCTTGTGATTAGTTTTCTGTGTATATACCTGTTTCCTTTTGTTCGTCAGTTTGTCTGTGTTCCTCCTGGGTGTGTTCATCCTGCTTTTTTTTTTTTTTTTTTTTTTTTTTTTTTTCTGCTTTCATTCGGAATTTGAGTTGCCTGCCTGTACTGGATGATTTCAATCAGCTACGTTTAAAAGCTTGCTTTTTGTAAAGACTCAAACCGCCTGTTAATCTACATTTGGGTCCTCCTCTGAACTGACTCGTGCCACTAACTCCTGGACCTGGAGAGACTTCTGCTGGACAAACGATCCGCTTTTTCATCACATCGAATCAGAAGTGGAAACAAATTGGCACCCAGCTATGTTGCTGGAGGTAATGCAGAGAAATCATGGTTGCACATATGCCCATATTTTCTGGTCTTGTCCTTCTGTTCAGACTTTCTGGAAGGAACTATTAACAATCATTTCAAAAACTCTGGGCTTTAATATCAGTACAACATTCACATCCTTTTGTCTCTGACACACCCCTGATGGACTCAGTAAAGGTTATATCTATTGATCTACTAAAGATCCTGCTGGCAGCAAGTAAAAAGGCCATTACTAAAATACAACTTCAGAGAATTGGGACGAAAACATTGGAGAAAATGGTGTTTATTTAGCTAATGAGACTGGTGTCACATGATAATATGTACCATATATGAAACCTTACTTAGATTAAGAAAATTTGTCATGTCTTTTATGGTGTTCTTTTAGAGCTGATGCCTTAACTTCTGCTATCTATCTATAAGTATCTGTTCAATACTTTTGTAATTTAACATTGTTGAATATAGTGACAAAAATATCCTGTATGACCAATGTACTTGTACATACTCGGATATCGGTGGGTGGACCTCAGAACTGCATCTCTGCTTTTCACAGAAGATGTGGTTTTGTTGGCTTCATCACACCGTAACCTCCAGCATGCACTGGGGCGGTTTGTAGCTATGACGGCCCCTGCTTGGCTGCGTGGGTTGTTTCAACGGGTTGACATCCCAGTAGATCAGCAGTTTGTGAAATACTCAGACCAGCCTGTCTGACACCAACAACCATGCCACGTTCAAAGTCACTGAAATCACCTTTCTTCCCCATTCTGATGCTCAGTTTGAACTTCAGGTCATCTTGACCATGTCTGCATGCCTAAATACATTGAGTTGCTGCCACATGGTTGGTTTTATTTATCAATTTATCATTTATATAAATCTTTGTGCAAAAAGAGTAATTACAACAGTGCATAAGTAATGGAGATATGTTTTGACAATTTCAGGAGTCAAGTCTGTTCATTCTAACAGACAATGGCGGTTTTAGGCAGGGGCCAGCAGGGGCCAGTGCCCCCGTAACTCCGAGTCCGGCCCCCCCTGTGGCCCCCCCGCCGAGGAGTCGGAGGGGGAACGCGGAACTACATCGTCTCAACAGGTTGCCGGTCGGACCACTTAAAGAGGCGCACCCAGTGAATCATGCAGAATACACCACACAAGAAGGAAAAGGGCCTGAGTTTTCTAGTGTTTAGTGTTTCCCATACATTGACTAATTTGCCCTGCCACAGTCTCCAAAAATTGGCCAGATATAAATGCCTCCGGTAAATGAACGTCACCCTGTAGCGCACCGGCTGGAGCTCCTACTGGGAATTCTTCGGCTCCCCCCTCCCTCCCCCTCACCCTCCCCGGCCTCACCACAGACGTCGCTCTCCTAGCGCTAATGTGAGCCTAAGTTGATAGAGCAGACCGCATTTCTAAGCGGAATATTGAGGAATATTGACATCCACTTCGTGAGCATTCTTGAAAACACCCAGAACACATCAGTAGGGAATTGTGTGGCTGTATTTAAGACAACTCTGAGCCTGCACAGCAACATACAGCACCATTGAGGTAAGCTCTGAAAACTTTTTCCTTTTCATTTGACTCATGCCTGTCACATCATGTTTATGCAGTGATGTGATACACGATCCGGAGTTTTCATGGGTCTTTTATTTTGAAAATCGACTGGATACTCTCGTTTTTTCTGCGCCTGACTTCCTGTTTGACTCATTTGGTCTGTGCAAATTGACGCGCCGTCAGAAATAGACCCGGCGCGTAATTTTAGCGGAGCGGAGCGCCGAGCCGCTTCTGGGCCGCGGCTGGTGGAGCAGCTTCTTGAATGGCTGCTATTAGCTCCAGCACCCGCGCCTCGGCCGGATCGCGCACGCCACGGATCCAGTGGGTTGCTATAAATGGGCCTGTCCCAGAGACATTCAACTACCAGAGGGCTTTTGAAATGCTCTGATTCAGGGTGCTGTACTTGCAAATCGAGAGGGAGGGAGGAAAGCAGTAATTTGTGCCTGTATGTGTGTAATTTATTTGAATCTCACCTTTTGTTTTCCTTTCGTTTTGCGTATTTCGTATTGTTTTGCGTATCTGGAACTGTACTTGTGAGTGTGAGAATTTTAAAAGAATATTTTGTCTGCACATGATTTTAAATATTAAAATAGCCCTCCGGAGGCAGATCAGTACGTCAGTCATTTTTCTTTTCATTACTGAAATGTTTAACCACTAATACTTAGCCGTATTTTAAGTGTAACCCTTCACCATAACATACAACTAGTGTTTTTATCAGTAAAAATGGAACATTTTTCACACATAAAAAGCACAAAGATGTTGAAATCTAGGCATATTCTGCCATTATAACTTTGCTCTCAGAATTCACCAGATTGATGCCTTTAAATCAAATACAAAATTTTCTCCCGGGGGAGCATGCCCCCGGACCCCCTTACACATATATATATCTTATTGTTCAGACTTAGATATTTGACCGTACTTGTATGTGCCCGTATCAAAAGGACTGGCCCTAACTTGCCCCCCCCCCCCCCCCATTGAAACTGGCCTAGAACCGCCACTGCTAACAGATTTTTGGTTTACTGAAGTCACACACGTCACAAACGTAAGAAAGGGACATAAAGGCATCGTGACTGAGAGTATCTGAATGTAAATTTGCCCCAGGAGCATCTTCTTTCTACATAAGTGATGCTTTTGGAACAGCTCACTAACATCAACTCCAATAACTGAGGACTATGAGCTACATGAGTTATGAACTAACATTTTAAACTTCTTACAATTTGTTACAGCTACGTCCCACACAGGGGCAGAAAGTGTCACAGACCATGGGGTGAGTGTATTCAAACTTCAACTGATGTGATTTAACCGATAGTCTAATTGTTAGACCTGAGAATGAAATCAGGTGTTATCCTGCCATTTACCAGAAGAGGGCGGTGAAATACTACATCACTGAATGTGTGTGTTCCATGACAGCTGCATGTTTTTGGCCAAAAAGACAGCCAAATATAAAATATTTTGCCTCTGACAGGTAATGAAAGGGGAAAAGGCATGATATTGAATTGTCTTCACAGAGAATGCACAGATTTATACACTGGGGAAACAAAACAAACACTCCACAAGCGTATGGCACAGCACAGGAGAGCCAGCTCCTCAGGCCAAGACTCAGCTCTCTGCTTACATCTAAAGGAAAAGGGACACTCTTTTGAGGACAGCAATGTGCACATGTTGGCCAGGGAAGAAAAATGGTCTGAAAGAGGAGTAAAAGAAGCCATCTACGTCTAACTTTAACAACCATGGTTAAACAGAGAGGGTGGCCTACGACACCATTTATCACCCACCTACAATGCAGTCTTGAGATCCCTTCCCAGACGACCTCACACCCATTCACCCCTGGTCTCACCTGACCCTAATGACTCACATGGTGGCCAGGTGGGTCAACGACTCACGTTGTGACCTTAATGACTCTGAAACTAAGAGCTCACGTGTAACCCATACGACTCTGCAAGGGTTCGCACACACACAGGGTGTAAAGCCAGGTAAACAGGTCGATTGGTAACAAATTAGGACAGTGTGAGGTTCACCACGGTGTGGAAAACTGCAAGCAATTTAGGATTTCACCATCTACAATCTATAATATCATCAAAGGATTCAGACAATCCGGAGAAACCTCTGCACATAAGGATCAGGGCTAAAAACCAACATTAAATGCCTGTGACCTTTGACCTCTCAGGCTGCACTGCATTAAAAACCAACATGATTACACAAAGGGTATTACTGCATGGGCTCAGGAACACTTTGGAAAAACAGTGTCAGTAAACACAGTTCATTGCTGCATCTACAAATGCAAGTTAAGACCCTGCCTTGCAAAGTGAAAGCCATGTATCAACAACATCCAGACACAACATACTGTCTGTCCCTGCCTCAGGCACACCCCTATCACCAACTCTGCTGGCCTGCTGAAAAAACACACAATACCAAATGTATTTAGTTGTCATTGAGGTTACCATCCAACCATCCCTGCCCATGTTAGCCAGTGTTTAGCTGTGGCTGCATGGTGGTTTAAAATGAGCAAAGATAAAATGCCCCACATTTTACCCTAGCCCTGTAAGGCCCACTGTTGTAAAATTACAACATCACTTTTAGCTGTCCCAAAAACAAACCTGCAAATGTTTTTTTAAAGACCATATTTACATAGTCATTAGGCCCTATTGTTTAGCCTTGCAATGCCATTGGATGGTAAATAGGTCTGGCCATCAGGCCATGAACTCATACAACTTGCGAGCTCTCCTGAATGCACATCTCCCTGTGTCACTGAACTGGATATATCAACACTGAAGTAAGTAAAATCCCGGATATATATCTTTTATTGTGATAATTAAAATGTCTAGAACAGGTAAATACTAAATTATTGTTGAATGCATGCATCAAACTAGGTTTTCAGCTTGTCATGTCTTTGTTGTAATTTTACAATGCTGGGTGAGGATAGTAGTCAAAATAGCATTTTCACCTTGCACATTACATGGGGGCATTGCACTTCTCAAATGTTCACATATGGTAAAATACTTACTTATTACTACTAGAGTAACAAATTGAGCAAATGATTGGCATATACCTGAAGATGGGTCTGATGCAAATGTCTGGAGTCTGTATGTACTGGGAGACAGACACGCGGTACCCCCCGTTTCGGATATAATATCACGCAACAGATTCCAATCACTGTTAACATCATTGCATTTTGTCAACAACCTCACAGTGTCAGAGACAGAGAAGAAAGACAAACTCTGGAAACTCAGACCATGGCTTGATTCATTCAGAGAGAAATGCCTGCTGGTGGTACCTGAAGAGCACAACTCTGTTGATGAGATGATGATTCCATTCAAGGGTAAATTCAGCGGCATTAAACAGTATATGAGAGGCAAAGCCCACCCATGGGGCTTCGAATTGCAGGTGAGAACTGGGGTCTCTGGCATCCCCTGTGACTTTGATGTGTACCAAGGCAGCATGGATTAAAGAAAAGCCAGATCTGAACTTGGAATGTCGGGTGATGTTGTAATGAAGCTTGCCTCCACGCTTCCAGAAGGTCAGAATTACAAAATCTATGCTGGCAACTACTTCACCCGTGTCCCATTAGTAGTTCAGCTCCTTGATCGTAGAATTCATTATGTGGGAACAGCCAGGCAAGTGCGCTTACCCAACTGTGTGTTTGAAGATGAGAAGAGCTTGAAGAAAAAGCGGAGAGGAAACTTTGACGTCAGAGTGGAGGCAAATCACAGCATCTGTGCTGTGAGATGATACGACAACAGGGCAGTCACCCTTGTGTCATCCTTTGCTGGCCCAGATAGGTGATCCAGCCTACCCCATGCAGAGCCGGCTCATGAAGCTGTTTGCGGACACTGGCAGTTTAACCCCTGAACAACACAGCTACAACTACAGATTAAGCAGTGCACGGTCGGTTGTGGAAGTGGGTTTTGGGAGATGACTGCAAGCTTGACCTGAGTAAGAAAATGGCACTGACCTGCTATGTCCTTCATAACATTTTGAGGAACATGGTGACAATTTCACAAAGGAGCACCAGGACAGACAGGTCAACATTCAGCCTCCTCTTCAGGCATTACCACAGCATGGCAACCAAGAAGGGGCTGACATTAGAGCTGCTTTAATGACATACTTAAACAGAGGGAACGATTGAACGTGCCATTCAAATGTTTTAGTTTAGCTCTGGTTGTGTATGATGTACATGTTTTGGCTGCTTCTCTCCATTGTTTTTGCTGTTTTGCTGCTGCTTACCTGACTACTTGTGTTTGCTGGACTACTTCATGCCACCAATATTGTTTCATCCTTCAGTTCAATAAATTCATAGAAATGATTATGGCTGTCATGGTCTCATTTCTTTATAAACACAGTGAATGAAGACATCAATGAAAAGCATCTTCATAAATGGATAACCTGTTGAGTTCTTGACTTGTTTTTACTAGCTTTACTTGAACTTATTACACAGTTAAATTGTACATCAGTAAGTGAAACATACAGAAGCAGACATGTCTCTTTAGAAAACAAAAATTTATTTAAATACAAAAAACAAGCTAAAGATAAAAGTGAAGTGTGCATTGAATGTGCAAAACTAAAACTACCTATGTAACAGAACTGCTCATTTCTGGGCTTGGGCCTCCATCACAGACACCATGCTCCCCATCAGTTCAAGAAGCGCACTAGTGCCAGTCTCCAGCTTCTGCAGCAGAGCATCATTCAGGTCCTTGCTATGCTGCAAGAACCTCTCGTCTGCCCTCTCCAGGTATTCCAGCAGCTCTGTGTTGCTGTCTCTCTTCCTCTTCCCTATGTACAAGTCATAAATAGATAAACACAGGTTCAGCGGTACAATGTAACAAACATGTCAGCTCAACAATCAGTACTAGTCGTACGACACAGTATACAGACCTCACACCATATGGAAATGAGGATGTGGGTATAAACGTAACAGAGACAACAGAAATGTAACTACACGTCGCATTTGTGTAAGCTGAAACCATTTCCCTCAGTGGAAACGAAGCTTTTATTTACTTTTATTTCCCAGATAAGAAACTAGAAATTGTGAAGACAGTAAAGCCTCCACTAAAATAGCTTGTTAAGTCTTGTGTGTGATTTATCCTTCGGGATTTATCCTGGCTTCATTCGAGCACAAGAAATCTACGCTTGTTGCTAGGCTAATTTATACAATGTAAAATGCCATAAGCAGGGGCGCCACCAGGAATTTTGGGCCCCATGAAAAAAAAAAATCACATTGAGCCCCCCTGCGCAGCTGTTGTCACCACATCTCTGGGACCTAACTGACCCATTAAAAGCTTTACATAATTCTAACTTCAAAGGCTTGCAACTGTCTTGCTTTTTGTGGGTCAATACTGCCAGTACAATATTTACTACTAGTGAGTTGTACATGCAACAGACCGTACAACAACTTGCCATTTAACTTGACAACTGTTATTGGCAATAACAAATGTACAGTAGATACAGTAGTTTGGCTGTATGAGTCAAATAAAATAAAAAAATTCAACCTGAAATAAATAAATAAATATTAAATAAAAATAACTTCAAACTGAAATAAATAAATAAACAAATCTGAGTCACAAATAGCCATCAATTACTCATAAAAAGAAAGTAACTTCCACCACCTCAATCCCCCACCCTTGATTAAACACTGAAAATAAAATAAAAGAGGGAGACAGGTTTTTCCTATTTAATCTTATTTTGTTATATTTCTCCCTCTCCCCTCTGGAGGCGTCCGATCTCCCTCAGCCCTCCGCCTCTCCCACCTTAATTAAACACTGAAAACAGAAATAAAATACAGAGACATTCTTTTCTATTTTCATCTTAGCTATATTTCTCACAGTATTGCTGATTGGAGTATGTAGCTGCCCTGATTCAATGGCAGCAGTCATGGGTGGTAGGTGAGCCCATGGCTAAGTAACTTGCTAATGTTAGATAATGTTACCAAGGCTAACCTGTTGATGAGTTAACATTATATCATCACAAACAACAGCTGTGTCCCAATTTAGGGCCCACATAAATTGGGACACAGCTGTTATCTGAAGAAACTGGTAACACTAAACAACTGTATACAAGGCCAAAATGTTTGAAAAGAAACTTATCAGGTTCCATTTGCGGTAGCGTTACGCTTTCGTCCACCATCACCTCCAGCATTGCAGTGGCTGAGTGGTGGTTGGATTTCTCCTTGACCACCCGATGCCACTTCGGTCGAGGTCCTTCTTTTGGTCCCGGTAATCTTTTTTTTAACTTTTTAAGCTTGAAGCTTATCTGGTCGACGGTCCTCTCGTACCCCGCAGCAGCCATCTCATGCTGTATTTGGATAAATACCGGCGTGGTCCGCGAAGCGCCCTTGAGTTTGTTTTGAACCTCTGCCGAAGACCATGAGGGAAGGAGACAGCTTGTTTCGTTGATGGACCACTGTTGCTTCGATGCGTCCATGGCTTCCCTCTTCACTGTTTTTTTTTTTTAAAATGGCGCTTCGCACAGTCTCATTTATTGTTGTCGGTCTCAATAACCCTGCCCCCTTCCCTGTGACGTATGTGGTTCGTTCTTCTAGTCCAGCAAAGAACTGGTGCCGCTCTGGAACCGGTTTCTCTGGCCCAGAGCAAGTTCTTTTGTCTGTCGAAACAGGAAAACTGGTTCCAAATTAAGCACTGGCCCCGAACCAGCACTGGAACTGCTTTGGGGGAAAGAGGCATGAAAGAAGCCATCTACGTCAAACTGGAACGACCATGGTTAAACAGAGGGGGTGGCCTACGACACCACTTATCACCCACCTACAATGCAGTCTTGAGATCCCTTCCCAGACCACTTCACACCTATTCACCCCTGGTCTCACCTGACCCTAACGACTCACATGGTGGCCAAGTGGGTCAACGACTCACATTGTGACCTTAACGACTCTGAAACTAAGAGCTCACATGTGACCCCTACGACTCTGCAAGGGTTGGGTTTGCACCCACACAGGGTTTAAGCCTGCAACTCTGTACCAGCCATTTAACACACAAACAAACAAAAAAAAAATAGTTATTCAGTGCAATTCACAACAATACACATATCCTTTAAGTTCAGTTTTTTGTTGGCTTCTTGTTTTGGCTGAAACCTTACCATTCTAATTGACTGCATGTCTTCCTTTTTTATAGATTTTTTCAACATAATGCAAAAAAGTTGAATCATCACATTTTTACCACAGTCTAACCAAAAAGTGGCCATTAAACAGGAAGTATTTACAGGTTAATAGATGCACCAGATTGTAATGATTGCATTATGTTGGACAGACCAACAGTAATTGTTGTCACCCCTGTGCATTTAAAAAAACGTGCTGTACATCAGCACGTTCTCGGTGGTGCTTAGAATACTCACCAGGACCTTTTTTTGTGACAGTTGTAGTCGATCTGAAGGAAGATTATCAGTGTGACTGCACAAAAACATGTGCGCATGGGGCTTGGACAGTCGACAGCGATCCATTTCGTCACAGCTGAAGGAATATCAGAAAAGGTCAAAATGTTGCCCAGTCAGGAGAATATCTACATATTGACAATTTAAACATTTTATTCATTTATTAATTATTCTTTTTGATTTTGCAATGGAAAATCTCTTTGTAACTAGGGATTTGGACTTTTTTATGTAAAATTTGCTATTTTGGATGAAACGTTAAATAATGGATCATTTTAAAAAAAAGTTTTCACCTTAAAATAAGCAGCAGAACAGAAAAGCTCTTATGTGAACTTGATCCAGCCTAACATGTCCTCATGTATGCAGTGCTCCACCCCATGACCTCGGCAGTCTTATCTCGAGCCGCACAGTCGGCTGAGTGTTCATGCAGTCCTCTCTTAGACTGTGTTATCAGTGTCTGGCTCATCTTCTGACTTACAAACTTGCAATTGTAAGTACAGCAGAGGCTCTGCGTAGATGCATACCCTACACTGTAGCCTGTGCCTTAGCCTGATGTGCACCTCCCAAGAAATGTAATTACATGTTGCGTCAGCACAGGCCTCCTATTTATTTTTATGCTTCTGTGCTTCTGTCTGTCCTGTTCTCGTGAATGCGATATCTTAAGAATTTCTTGAGGGAATGTCTTCAAATTTGGTGCAAATACTCACTTTGACTCAACAATGAACTGTATTAGATTTTGATGGTCAAAGGTCAAGCTCAATGTGACCTCAAATATATGTTTTTGGCCATAACTCAAGAATTCTTTGGCTAATTATGACAAAACATCACACAAATGTCTGATAGGATAAAATGATGAAGTGAATGAAGTCAAAGATCAACTTCACTGTGACATCACAATGTTCTGCACAAAACACTTCTCTGGCCATTACTCAGCGTCATCTCTCAGGAACAGAAGGGGAAACATTTGGTCAGATACTGAATTGATGACATTAATGTCGGGTATTGCTGCTGGGGGGAAGATGTGTGTGAAGCATCCATGTTGTCACAGACATGGATAAAAACTGTAACAGAGACTTGACTTTGACTTAATATTTATGACTTGAGACTAGACTTTGACTTGGACAGATGACTTGAATGGACTTGACTTTTTTAATCTAATATCTGTATTTTATCACGCCAGCTCCGGGCCGTTACACACACACAGTCACCACTGTGAGAGCCGATACATGTGCTGCTAGCTTTATATTCTGAGGCTCTCCACTTATTTGTACAAGGTTTTGATATTGCCACAGTGAAACAACTGTCCCAACATAAGTTCACTATCTGTGAGTGTGTGTGTGTGTATGTGTGCACCATGAGATAGTGTCCACAATGACTTCTTAGATTCTTACTGACAGTACCAGAGTAAATGAGCTTGGTTACATTTCATCACTGGGTGCAGTCTATGTTATATTATCTTTATGAGTTTGTGAGTATGACTTCACTTGTGACTCGCTTGACCTGACCAATGACTTGACTTGCTTGACTTATTGCAAGTACTCGACTTGAGTTGCTTAATTTTCACCACAGTGACTTGAGACTTGCTTGAGACTTGAAAGTTGTGACTTGAGACTTGCACATGTGTGACTTACTCCCACCTGGCCATCAGGCAGAACTGACTTTCACACATACAAAAAAAGAAAAACTAATTGCACTGGTGCAGATTCTCAAAAAAGACAAAAACACAATTATTAGTTGCACTCTTTTAATAATTTATTCCACCACATCTTTGTTGATATGTGTTTGGAAGAAGCCAATGTTAGATGAAACCACTTGTCACTGCTCCTCTCTGGGACGCTGCTGTCAGAAGAAAATCTCCTACAAGTTGCAAGAAAACATCCTCAGGTGTCACATGACACATTAAATGCTTCAGCTGTTTGCAAAACTGTGCACAGGACATGTATTTATTCTTAAACTCACCAGTCACTGACAAACATAATCCACAGTGGTGTACTTGGGAAGACCATCACAGAAAGCAGGTTTTCCCAGGTATCCAGAGTTGGAGGGAAATTTGCAAATTCTATAGCCATCACAGCTGAGGGTAAACCAAAACGAAAAGAAAGAGTTATTGATGTCAGAACGAAAAAATCAAAAATTCATTCCACCTTTAAAATACTAAATCAGCCATTCTGAAATACAAACAGCAAATCCTTTTGTGAATTTGTCCCCAAATCTTTTGTCTTTTGCCCCAGTACACACTCTTTTTTAATGGCTCCAGCTCGGGGACTTGAACAGAAGGTCATTGTTGAAGCCCTGTCCGTGCAGATGTACTCGTCGAAACGTCCAAAAGTGGAACGCAAAATGTTGAGGCGTCCTCTTGCTGAGGGTGACACAGAAATGAAGACAAAATGTGTCACTATAACTTGCAGCATTCACAGACAAAGCAGTTATCTTTTGCTGGACACATCTTCCCCACAAATACAACAAGCTAATATTTTTTAGCACAAACCTGTGGCATTTTATATTGTATAAATTAGACTAGCGGCTAGCAGACTTTTTTTCTCTACTCTACTCATATGAAGCCAGGGACAACAGCAACATTTAACAAAGGTAACGTTACAAATTTCGGCTCCACTACAACTCACAAGGGTTCACTGACAAAACAACTATCTTATACTAAATACGATTTGCAAACAAATATAACATGCTAACGTTATTAGCACAAGCCTATGGCCAGTGGCCCTGTAGGGGAGAAAAGTTCAGACGATTCCAAGGGCCCCTGACTGACAGGGGCCCCAAAAGTAGGTAAAGATTAATATAAAATTATTAAACCATCATCATTAAGATTTTTTTTTTCAAATATGGTAATAAAATTAATGATGTCCTTGTTTTTACTTGTGTGTGGCAGTAAAAGTTAAATAATTCCCACTGACCAAAAAGTAAACATCCATATTGACTGACCACCCCCCTGTATCTGCATGAAATGGGGTTCTGCCTTAGCGCACTGACTGTGATGGTGCGTAGTAGCAGTCAGCGGTTCTGCTAGAATGCTACATTCATCATAATGCTACCTAGTACTAAAAGAAAATCCAGTTTTCAAAAAAAGGAAGGAGAGAGAGGAGAGAGAGGAGAGGCAAAAGAAAGGGCGTCAATATGTGAGCCTGTTTTTCTCCAAGAAAGGTGGGTAGCCTATAGTGTGTGAGTGATAGAAATTAACCTGTTAGCTAGCTTGATGTCCATAGTGAAATAAGCTAGCTACAGACTAGCGTTAGCCTACATTTCACTCCTTTTTAACCTACATTTAATCAGTGTAGGTAAATGTTTAGCAAGATATTCATATTCTCAGGCTCAGCTCAGGCTTGTCCTGTACCAGCCCTTAGTTAGGCTGACTTAGGCCTAGTCTGCCGGAGGACCCCTCTATAATACACCGGGCCCCTTCTCTCCTTCTCTCTCTCTCTCTCTCTCGTATCCTATTACTGCATCTAGCTAACCCGGCCATTCTGGATGTCACTAACTCGGCTTCTTCTCCGGAGCCTTTGTGCTCCACTGTCTCTCAGATTAACTCATATCACAGCGGTGCCTGGACAGCGTGACGTGTGTGGTTGTGCTGCTGCCGTGGTCCCGCCAGATGCCTCCTGCTGCTGCTGCCATCATTAGTCATTAGTCATACTTCTTCTGTTATTATACACATATGATTATTGTCACACATGTATACTGCCAGGTATTAATACATACTTTCAACATATTGTACCGCAGTAACCAGAACTATAACTATAATATTATTACTTCCATTAATGTTGTTGTAAGATACTGTCATTACCTGCATATCTCTCTCTCGCTCTCTCTCTCTCTCTCCCTGTGTCATATGGATTACTGTTAATTTATCATGTTGATCTGTTCTGTACGACATCTGTTGCACGTCTGTCCGTCCTGGAAGAGGGATCCCTCCTCAGTTGCTCTTCCTGAGGTTTCTACCGTTTTTTTCCCCCGTTAAAGGGTTTTTTTTGGGGAGTTTTTCCTTATCCGCTGTGAGGGTCTTAAGGACAGAGGGATGTCGTATGCTGTAAAGCCCTGTGAGGCAAATTGTGATTTGTGATATTGGGCTTTATAAATAAAATTGATTGATTGATTGAATTGATATTAAATCAGTTGTCCCTGCCCCTTTTACCAGACTCAACAACACATGAGTCAGAAGCAGCAGCCCTGTCTCACCATAACTTTACCCCTCCCCGTCCCAGTGAAGAAGGTGAGCAACACTGTGTTGAATGACATGCCAGTTAGCATTATTGCAGGGAGTCTGTGGGAATTTCTCTCTCTCTCTCTCTCTCTTGCTCTTTTATATCATTACAAAAAAGAAAACAAAATATTTTTAATGACAGAAATTCAAACAAATTATTTTTCCATATAATGATTATTATTAAACAAAAACAGCCTTCAGCTGTCTGTACTGGATGCTAGACAGTTGGAAACATTAAGTAGCCTAACTCAACCTGTATTAAAGTGAAAGGGAATATTAAAATAATCCAGTTCGATGCTTTCATTTAGATTGAATTATGGCCGTTAAATGACATCTATAGATACAGACTTTATTATTCCCATGAAGGGCAGTTTATTTGAGCAGCTTGCACACACACACACACACACACACATGACAAAGCAAAATACAAAAACATGTAACTAATGTATGTAATCTAGTGGTGGTGATACAGAACTGAAGGTAATTTGGGTCAATGTTCAGTAGGATTTAGTGTTGTTAATTTATTGGTATTAAAAAAATCTGCTGTTTTCAACTTTTTGAGATGATGATCTTAATTTATTTTGATTAAAAAGTTAATGTATATTTAAGTTTTTTGTTTTTTTTTAAAAAAAAAAGTCTTTCATTAATGTTAAGAGAATTTTCCATTTTGGGATTTTACAATAAAAAATACATTTAGACTGTAAAAGATGGCATTTAGCACATTTTTTATGGCGGCTTTTAATCTTGCATCAAATAGTGAATTTCATACTGTATGCAGACTGTTGCATGTACAACTCACTAGTAGTAAATATTGTACTGGCGGTATTGATCCACAAGAAGCAAGACAGTTGCAAGCCTTCGAAGTTAGAGTTATGTAAAGCTTTTAATGGGTCAGTTAGGTCCCAGAGATGTGGTGACAACAGCTGCGCAGGGGGGCTCAATGTGATTTTTTTTTTTTTCATGGGGCCCAAAATTCCTGGTGGCGCCCCTGCTTATGGCATTTTACATTGTATAAATTAGCCTAGCAACAAGCATAGATTTCTTGCGCTTGAATGAAGCCAGGATAAATCCCGAAGGATAAATCACACACAAGACTTAACAAGCTATTTTAGTGGAGGCTTTACTGTCTTCACAATTTCTAGTTTCTTATCTGGGAAATAAAAGTAAATAAAAACTTCGTTTCCACTGAGGGAAATGGTTTCAGCTTACACAAATGCGACGTGTAGTTACATTTCTGTGAAGGTGCATGCAGGGCCGCCCCTCCCTAAACGCAGAACACGCGCTGTGCGTAGGGCCTCATCTTCCATGGGGGGCCACATTTTGCGCGAGGGGATGCATTTGCGCATATGCGCAATGGATGCGCACATGCGCTACCATGAGGCGCGCGTAGAATCAGCTCGAGGAAGGAGAGAAGAGACCTGACCGCCCATGCGTCACTGCAATGATTGACAGCACTCGACATATTAACAATAAGAGGGGTGCGCTGGCAGGCACTTGCAGAGCTGCAGCAGGTGAAGAGTTGTTGACATTTCGTCCAAAAGAGCCTCAGGAGTATGTGCGGGGACGGCAGGGCAGGCTCCACGGAGGGGGAGACCCGAGCCTCGGGGGTATGTGCGGGGCCGGGAGGTCGGATGCTCCCAGAGAGGGAAGAGGGAGAAATATAGCTAAGATGAAAATAGAAAAGAATGTCTCTGTATTTTATTTCTGTTTTCAGTGTTTAATTAAGGTGAGAGAGGCGGAGGGCTGAGGGAGATCGGACGCCTCCAGAGAGGGGAGAGGGAGAAATATAACAAAATAAGATTAAATAGGAAAAACCTGTCTCCCTCTTTTATTTTATTTTCAGTGTTTAATCAAGGGTGGGGGATTGAGGTGGTGGAAGTTACTTTCTTTTGATGAGTAATTGATGGCTATTTGTGACTCAGATTTGTTTATTTATTTATTTCAGTCTGAAGTTATTGTTATTTAATATTTATTTATTTATTTATTTCAGGTTGAATTTTTTTATTTTATTTGACTCATACAGCCAAACTACTGTATCTACAGTACATTTGTTATTGCCAATAAAGGTTGTCAAGTTAAATGGCAAGTTGTTGTACGGTCATTTTGTACCTATGATACATTTGGGATGGGGGCCTCCAAATAAAATTTCGCTTAGGACCTGAATTTGGTCAGGGGCAGCCGTGGGTGCAAGTCAGACTAGGGCGTAGGCTCTTTGTCGATGCATAGCCTACGCCATAGGTATGGCGTTGATTCACTGTATAAATCCCGCATTAGCTTCAGTTAGTTTCATGATAAACTAATTAAAACATTATTACTGTTATATTCTATTTTTGCCAACAGATGCCACCAAATCCCACACACTGGACCTTTGGTCTACGAATGTTTGGTCGACCTGCTTTTCACAATTACCTATAATCTTTTTTCATAATGAATCTATTATCATGCTGTATGAATAGGGCCGCTCACTCTAAACAAAAACAATATCTTATACTACATTATTGTAATGCTAAAAAATGAAATAAAAATAACAGGCCTGCACTTTAAAATTCAGGGTTAAAGGAATATAGGTATGAACATGTTTATAAAAAACATCATGGAGAGAAGTGTCATGTTTTTTTCTTAATATCTAAACATTTCCATGCAGAGAGGATTAAAGAAGCATTCTTACGACACTCAATGAGCGCTTTTTGTCCTTCACAGAAAACAGCCGTTTTCACATCTGTCAAAACATCAGAGGATGAGGTCAGATCAGATCTTAGCTTTCAATCCTAAAATCATCTGAACATCTTCAGTGATATCTGTGCAATTATGCTGTTGTATGTCAGCTAGTCCTCTGGGGTGCTTAAAATACTCACCAGGACTTTTGATGTTACACTTGTACTTGTACTGAATGAAGTTATCTTTATCTTTATCGCATGTAAACATCTGAACATTGGGCTTGGGCAGTCGGCAGCGTTGCAAGTTGTCACAGCTGGAGGAATATATTGGAAAAGGTTCAAATATTCAAATATTGCACAGGCAAGATTTTTTATGCATGAGAGAATGTCTGCACAAAGACAATTTTAACATTTGATTGTTTTTTTTAACAAGGGTAAGGGTTAGGGTTAGGATTTCCTCTAACATTTCCTTTTTTGTGAAATGTTGGATTAAGGATCATTTAGAAAGTTTTCACCTCAAATGAAACCTTTTCATATTCCTATTGTAAAATATGTTCACCAACTTTGTTCCAAACAGAACTGAAAAACTCTTACATGCTCTTGACCCATCCAATCATCATCCAGTGTATGCACTGTGCCCTCACACTCATGGCAGGCTGGCTTCTGGCAGCGCAGTCAACAGAACTCATCTTACCATATTGCATGGATAGCACTTCAATCAATTGTCCTTGAGCTGAACATACACAAAACATGATCATAAAGCAAAGTATTAACAATACCTGATGGTAGGAGAGGGAAGAGAGGAGCTGAAGCCTGAGAGTGAATGGATTTTATATTATGTTTAAGTAGAAATTAATACATACGGCAACGCAGCTCACTGTTGACACCAGGACATGCCACATCATAGTAGATTTTTCCTGCAGCAAAACATTGTGTTAGTAAGTTGACACACTTAGTCACGCTTGTAGAGCAGAGGTCCCCAACATGGATGGGTCTTGCAAAGAAAATTTTAGGGCTTGTGAGATGATTGACAGGAAAGAAAAGTTTATATGATCAACTTTTCCATATTTATATTATTATTCACGGAAGAAGGGAAAGATATCTGTCAGCTATGACTGGTTTGTAACATGACTCCTGTCTGACTGCTGAACGTGGCCTCTTCCTGTGTCTGTCCTTTCAAATTAAATTCCCACATGGTCCAGTCGTATAGGCCCAGCTCCTCATAGAGTTTCACATTTGTTTGTTGTTTTATTTTCTGCGGCTAAGCAACCAATAAAATCTTGCTGACTAATGACCTCATTGGTCGACTAAAGTTTGGTCGACCATTAGGGGGCAGCCCTAACAATTTGCAGTTGAAAAAAGGTAATGAATCTCAGTATATCGCAACATATGTTATTGCAATACTCAGCACGTCTCAACACATTTTATATCACAATAGTATTGTACTGTGACTAAAGTATCGTGATAATATCGTATCATGTGGCCTCTGGGTATTCCCACCGCTAATATGCAGTCTACTCAGCCAGCGAGCGGGCAGGAGAGACAGACTGAATCTTTTTTTTTTGTAACCTTATTGATACAGCACAATCATAATGCTCTGATTAGCCAACCACATACATTTCAAATACCAGCCAACAGGTCAGGTTTCCACAGTCATCATTGTAGCTCTCATACAGTAGCAAAAACATTCTGATTAATAGCTGATGGGTTGTGGTGGGTGGAATAATACATTATTATTCAGATCACAATCTAAAATATGAACGTAGCAGAAAGCAGAACTGTTGTCTGCTGCTGCTGTATGTCCCATTAAGAGAGACGCTGTGTGCACTTACACACAAAGGTGTGTGTTTGAAAACAGCTACAGCTCTGACAGACTGGGATATTAAACCTGTCATGTTTCTTTTCTGAGGTTTTGAGGACCTTGTCCATCACAACCTGTTCCTTTCATTTTTCTTTTTTTCTCTGCCATTGTTCTGCCAACAGGTCTTGGCGCAAAGGCAATGCTTATACTTCTTACTTAAACTTACTTACTTAAACAAAAATTTCATATTGTGATATCCCAAATCAGCTGTACTTCATCAACTGGGGCACTTCTAAAGTGAGCCACAGGAACAAATAAAAACAGGGCATCCGGCAAAAGTTCAGAAATCTAAAATGTTGCCATATTGTTGCAGTTTTCTTGAGAGAATGACTTTGCCATGTCTTGTCTCATCAACCAAAAAACACATGGTCTTCCTAGTAAACAAACACAACATGCGCCACTTGTCCCCCCTCCCACCTCTGCTGAAGTTTGATCTTCTTTAAATTGCAGATGGCCTGCCAGACACTAGTGGCTCAGTTGGTCCATTTATGAACATAATATTATGTAACTCACTTTGTCAGATTGGTTATTATCAATGCAATACAAGTTGGATTTAGCACCTTGATACCATCGGCACAGGTTGCCGATGTAGGCTGTTTTTCCAATTTGCCAGAAATCAGCCATAATGGCAAATGCAGGTTCAGCTGAAACCAACCCGACTCTAGTGGACATTTGTCATAAGTTAACTTAGAAGGTAAAACCTTTTGTTTATGCTGGACTTGGCTGAACTGAACTCAATGCCATTTATATGGTTCAGTTTATGTTTCATTCTGCATGGCTGTCTCGCACTCAGTACAGCCTAATTAACCTCAAACTTGATCTAGTACCTCTGGTATTTATGGCATAAACTTAGCTTTTGGCACACATTGCTCACAAATATTTTTTCTACCTTTCCTCTCAGGGCTTCCGTAAATCTCTGCTTTTTTTTCCTGTCAATTACCCGATTGTTTTATTTTTTCAAAACTATAAATTATTTTTGGTAGTTTACAAAATAAAGTTTACAGATTAAGAACATTTACAGAATTCAGTTTGCAGGAGATGACATAGAGATCTTGACATTGCACAACAAATTGAACACATAAAAAAAAGGTAAAATAAAGTTTGGAAGGCACAAACAAAAGTTACAGTTTTTCTCCATTGGTTTGGCTCATTTCTTGAAACAGAAATTACATTCTCAAAATAACATGGACAAACCTCCAAACCACTTGGCAGTTGTTCACAACAGAATTGAATTTCTCATTCATTTCATCAAATTGCAAATGTCTTAGTACATGTCTCAATGTCTAAGTACATCTTTGCAAATGATTAAGTACAGGTAGCCTACAGTTAGCACAATTTCCAAGTGAATAGGTCTTGTTGATCTAAACTGATTGTTGATTCTCAGTCTAATGGCTGTTCTCTCCAAAACAAGTTATCACATGCACAATAGTCTGTTCAATTGTCAAAATTAGCCAAGAACATAATACCATGAATACCATATATGAATCTCTTGGAACATTTGATAAATTGATTAACTGACAGTCAGGTGAAACTAGAACTTGACTAACAAAGGAGGGGCCACGGTGGATGTCCCAGGCCAGAGTGGGGGCAATATAACTATGTGTGCTGCCATTTCTGAGAATGGTGTGGCAACTCACATCCCCAGTCTTGGCCCATACAATACACAGAGGCTCCTCATCTTCTTGGACCACCTTTATTCTGATTTGATCCCTGAAAATGAGAGAGGTCTCGTAGGGCCTCACCTACCAAACTATGTCATTGTGTGGGACAATGTGAATTTCCACCGTGGCCCGCTCATCAGGGCCTGGTTCACTACTCATCCAAGGATGGTCATGGTGTTCCTACCACCTTACTTTCCTTTCCTCAGTCCTATTGAGGAGTTTTTCTCTGCTTGGAGGTGGAGAGTGTATGAGCATCAGGCTCAAAATCAGAGGTCCCTGCTCCATGCAATGGACGCTGCATGTGAAGATATTACAGGAGATCAGTGTAGGGGATGGTTGCGACATGCACGCCGTTTCTTCCCTCATTGCATCGCAAGGGAGAATATATGCTGTGATGTGGACAAGAATCTGTGGCCAGACAGACAGCAACGTGTGGATAGCCAGGAGGGTGAGGACGGTGGCCAGGAGAGGGAGGGTGAGGACAGTGACCAGTGAAGAAGTGTTAGTTGTGAAACACTTTATGTACAGCACTGTAGGCTACATATAATTTTCCTTGTTTTTTGTTTATGTGTTTATATTACAGTATATTATGCTGTATACATTTTCTTTTTACTAAGTTAAAGTTACTTTATGTGTGTGAATACAAATGGTTACAATTTCCTTGGCAGTATGAGTGCAATGTGTGATGTCAAACCTTGGAGGCTATTCTTACAATAAAATCCTTTTTTTTTCTTTTCTTTTTTTCAGTTTTATACACAATTGTATTCTGTTAGCTAGACAAAAAAACTAGCACAGTAACCATTGTCAATGAAGGACTGGGCTAAGACTGAGAGGTGGACATGAGGGATATTTCAGTGGTCCTCTGCCATAGTGACAAAACATCTAAACATTTTGACTTGCAGTGCTTACACAATGCCAAAGGGACGATGCATTTTGGGGGCACTGACTATTTATATGAGAATGGAATTTAGTTTTGACACATGAGTGAACTGTTTTGGGAGAGATATGAGCTTTTGCAGCTGAACCATGGTGTTGTGCTGAACCATCCAGGTTATTTTGGCAAAAGCACCAAGAGTGTTGAGAACGTCCGGTCTGTTTCAAGAAATGAGCCAAAGGAATTGAGAAAGGATCTTTGCATTTTGGTGGCACTGACTATTTATATGGGAAAGGAATTTAGTTTTGAAGCATGAGTGAACAGTTTTGGGAGAGATATGAGCTTTTGCAAGTGAGCTATGGTGTTGTGCTGAACTGTAAGACTGTTTTGCCAAATGATCTTACAGTTTTGAGAATGTAATTTCTTTTTCAAGAAATGAGCCAAACCAATGGAGAAAAACTGTAATATAGGAAGGAAATCAGAGGATCAAAGAAAAAATTACCTTCAGATGTCCAAAACCAAGCTGCAGCCAGGACTAAAAGATAGAAAACATATATCAATATTGTTGATTCTATAAAGGACATGAAGCATAATTTGGTTGCATTACTAAAGTTACACCCAAAATCAAGAGCATTAAAGACAACAACAGGTCGTGTACTCACAGGCGATGATTGTCAGTCTTGTGGACAGCATCTTGTCAGCTGTAGCAAGTGATGATCACAGAGCAGACCTCAGCTTTTATATGATTTCTTCTTCTTTTGTTTCAAATCAACACAAATATCCTGAAGTAGGAGGCTGCTGAAAATCAACAGTCAACAGCCCTGGGGGCACAGAGACAGGACAGAATTTCATGACTAGACAGGTGGATGGATAAGGGCTCACTTACACAGATTTTAATAAATTTGCAACCAAAATTTGAGAGAAATGATTCTTTTGTGGGCATAAAAATTCCCAATCTTTAACTTGAATCTATGAAAAATGGGACCAAAATCAAAAAAAAAAAATTAAGTGCATAAATATGTACACAGGTAGCAAAGTGACATGACTTGTCATCGTGTCTCTTAGTGTAATCTAAACATTTGAAATCCAAATATTGTCTGTTGCTTGAGGAACTTTACTGTCGACACTTGCAAGATGCAACTAAAAAAATGAGTTTTTAGTTTGTCTAACAATGTATTAAATGTTCAAGTTGGCAGTTTGGTAAAAGTTATTCTCAAAAAACTATTATTATTTATTTACACTGCTGAAAAAATAGGGGAACACTTAAATCAATCACTAAATAATAACAATAAATAATTCAATCAGGCCTGGATCAGATAATCAGTGAGCCCCTGGACAGTTTATGCCAGGACTTGGCGCCATCAGATGCACCGATACATAACGTCCCATAGGAGCTCAATTGGATTAATGTCAGGGAAATGAAAGAGCCATTCAATAGCATCATTGCCTTCGTCATCCAGGAACTGCCTACACACTCTAGCCACATGAGGTCAGACATTGTCCTGCACCAGGAGGAACCCAGGGCCCGCTGCGCCAGGAGGAACCCAGGGCCCGCTGTGTCAGGAGGAACCCAGGGCCCACTGTGCCAGGAGAAACCCAGGGCCCGCTGCGCCAGGAGGAACCCAGGGCCCGCTGCGCCAGGAAGAACCCAAGGCCCGCTGCACCAGCATAAGGTCTGACAATCACTCTGAGGATTTCTAACAGCAGCCAGGGTACCACTGGCTATGACATGGAGGTCTGTGACCCTCAAAGGATACGCCTCCTCACACCATCCACCGCCAAACCGGTCATACTGGATGATGTTACAGGAAGCATAATGTTCATCACAGCCTCTCCACACTCTTTGACGCCTGTCGCATGTGCTCAGTGTGACCCTGCTCTCATCTGTGAAGAGAAGAGGGCGCCAGTGGCAGACCTGCCAATTCTGGTGTTTACTGCCGAATGCCAGTGGAGCTGCATGGTGCTGGGCTGTGATCACAGATCCCACTAGAGGACACCAGGCCCTTATGCCACCCTCATGGAGTCTGTTTCTGACAGTGTGGTCAGAAACATGCACACCAGTAGCCTGCTGGAGGTCATTTTGTAGGGCTCTCGCAGTGCTCCTCCTGTTCCTCCTCACACAAAGGAGCAGATACTGGTCCTGCTGCTGGGTTGATGCCATTCTACGGCCCTGTCCAGCTCTCCTCGTGTAACGGCCAATCTCCTGGTATCTCCTCCATGCTCTTGAGCGTGTGCTGGGAGATACAGCAAACCTTCTTGCGACCACTCGTATGGATGTGCCATCCTGGAGGAGCTGGACTACCTGTGCAACCTGATTGGGCTGCAGGTACTGCCTCATGCTACCAGTAGTGACAAGGACACGAACAGAACACAAAACTCTGTCTGTGGCCACCACATGTAAAACCATTCCCTTTTTGCCTCTCCATTCCACCTGTTGTCACTTTTTTTGACCGAAGCAGGTGAAACTGATTCACAATCACTTGTACTTCCTAAATGGACAGATTGATATCCCTGAAATTTAACTGACTCTGTGTTATACTGTGACAATTAAGTGTTCCTTTTCACATTTCTGTAATGGGCCAGTTTAGCCAAACACATGCAATACATACAAACAGGAACAGCAATACTGTACATTTAACAGAGCATATTTCAAAAAAGCTCAGGGGCAACAATACATAAGAAATAAAATCAAAGCACACTTCAGATTTTGAGTTAGTTACAGAGTAAAGTCATTGGTTGTTTTTTACACATGATTTATGTTGTTTTCAAATGAACAATATGCCACAGTCTTTGATAAGTGTTGGCAGACTGATCCATGTGTGAACTGCTCTCACTCAGAAAGCTGACTGTCCTCCTCATAGGTATTGCACAATCCCCTCTTACCACAGGTCTAGTGTGTCCATCATCAGTTGTTTTTGTTTTGTAAGAGCACTAAGGGGGTGGAGGGGGCAAGCCATCTCTATATTAAAAATTCCCAGTGAGTGATTATGTTTCTTTTGTTGCATCTTTAGGAGCCTGAAAAGTAATTTTGGTTTAAAGCTAATAACCACTGATGGAAAGTACATTTACTCAAGTATAGAACATGAGGCTTGCAAAATATGTGTCATCTGTCGGCAAAGCAGTAATGATTGTGCTAAGTGGCGAATGGCCACATAGGTACTTCCACGTTTCAGATGATACGTCATGTTTGTAGTCGACAAATGATAGGCAAATGTTTGCCTGCAGAGTTTACATATCACCCTGGGTTCATCCTTCACCTTCTCAAAATGATCCCACACTCCCTGATTTCCTGCCCTTGCCGATCTTGCCGACAACTGACCTTTCTGGTCAACAAACATCCACTGCATTTATCTGACAGATACCATACCAGGGAATCCTCAAATCTGCTGATGTGCTGCTTCTCAAGTGAGCACTCCTGGACTTTTCCAGATCTGTTGCCCAGTGCTTCACCAAAACCTGGCTTTGTCAGCCCATCCTGAATATAACATTACATCTTTCAGGGTCAAGATCAAAATAAAAGTCCAACTTTACTTTGGTCTAAAGAAAGGCAAGGGTCAAAACCAGGTAGGCAGTCAGATCAGGCAAAGAGATCCAATATAAGGCAGGGCAGGGAATCCTCAAATCTGCTGATGTGCTGCTTCTCAACACAGCACACATGAACTTTCCTTGACCTGCTGCCCTGAGCTTCACTAAAACCTGCTTGGTGAGCCCATTCCAGACACTTCCCCCCATCTGCTGAGCCTCCAGCTCCTCTGAGCAGACTGCATAACAGAGCTATTAGGCAAAATGAGGGGGATTCTAAAGGAGAACGTACAGTCTCCACTTAAAGACCGTTTTCATTGACTGTAAACCATTTTATTCACTGTAGTAGTTTTTCTTCTTTATTCTGCTGACCAGATAACTCACATGGAGGAAAAACATCCTGCTCAATGTTCTTGGTGGTTTTAACAGAGAAAACCTCGGGCCACGAATTTCCAAAATAAAGACAGCACATGAAATGTCCCACTGGGGTTAAAACACACTGAACCATTGCTACACCACATTAAAGGACACATGTTGCTCTGTCCCCCAGGTGCCTAGGACGAAGGAGGCAAAGCTGGAGTTACAGGCCTGCCTTGACTGCTCTGATTGGAGAGATTAGCGGCTGCAGCTAGAGCTGGATGGACTCACTGACACTGTGACGTCTTATATCAGCTGTTGTGTGGGAATGTATGTGCTGGCCAAAACTTTTTGTACATGCAACAATGACAAACCCTGGTTTACAGCTAATCCCAGGCAGCTTTGTCAGGCCAAGGAGGAGGCCAGAATCTTATAAAGCAAGGCCAGGAGGTGGAGCGGGTTCTGGTCCCTGCTCCTATTATCTCAGGCCTAGGCTGTCGCGACCCACTCCTGGCCGCCTGGCTTCAACCTGCTCAAGTTTTTCCACCCTACGCTGCTCCTCAGCACTGTGCACCTGCTACCAGTGGCTGCTCAAATGCAATTCAAGACACTGGTACTTGTCTACCATGTTGTTAATGGCTCAGGCTCACCCTGCATCCAGGACATGGACAAACCATTCACCCCAGCCCATCTACTACTCTCTGCTACTGCCAGCAGCAAACACCTGTTAAGAGTAAAATAAACATGTATAAAGAAAGACAGGTTCTGTTCTTTGGTCTTGAGCAGAGCTGACTTTCGCATGTTCATGAAATAATTGCACTAGTGTGGATACGACTTTTTCAGAAAAGACAAACACAATCATTAGATGCACTCTTTTATTAATTCATTCCATCACATTTTTGTTGACGTGTTTGGAAGAAGCCAGTGGATGAATGTGATGGAACCAATTATGAAGTCACTGCTCCTCTCTGGGATGCTGTTGTCAGAAGCAAACCTCCTAAAAATTACAAAAAACATCATCAGGCGTCACATGACACATTAAATGCTTCAACTGTTTGCAAAACTGTGCACAGGACATGTGTTTATTATTACACTTACTACACAGAGAAGCACTACTACTGGTTATTAAAACTAGTTTTATTTTATAGCACAAAATGAAAATGCATTCCCTCTGCTTCCACTCAGTCTTTTGTGTTTTGAACCAATACATACAAGCTTCTCATGCTGTCTTCAGTGTCTTAACTTGCAGAGTGGGTCATTTCTGAAGGGGTTACAGTGGAAGTGTTCTGGTCGAAACGTCCGAAACTGGCCTTCACAATGGCAAGACCTCCTTTTTCTGAGGGTGACACAGAAATTAACATAAAATTTGTCATAACACTGACAAGAACTAACTTAAACTGAGATTAAGCAGCTAACGGTTGATGCAACTTGCTTGATAAACCCACTAAAATGTCATCACTTAACGAATGCAAACCTTGAGAGATATACAATGAATTTACATTTTTCCAAAAAAGACAGATATGGACTTTTCTAATAATGTCTTATTCATTTTTGACTAAACCTTGGCATTGTAATCAATATTGTTTCTCAAGAAATGTTTTTCCAAATTCCTGGGAGATAGTCCATCTCAGACACATGAAATTTTCATTAATGATTGAAAGTTTTGTGCAATTGCTGTCTAAGAAATATGACCCCAGTTGGCCTGATGGGGGCTGTAACTGAGGTCCAAAAACTCAATTTTTGAAAGGCCAGACTCCTCTCAATGTAAGTCTGATTAACTTGAAATTGGAGATACAAGTCTAGCTCAAAGCCTCAAGAACCGGTACCTTTTACCTATTAGTACATTTTCAACATTTACTAAAATGTCACTCGATTGCTGCCTTATTTTTTGTGGATTATTAATGGACCAAGTCAGCAAAAGTTGCATAAAGCGTGTTAATATCTCACTGCGTTTTGTAGATACTGACCGAAAAACCTCAAAAGTGGCACGGCTCAGCACATCAGTAGACCAAACTCCACAATCCTTGAGCCAATCCTCACAAAACTTGCAGGATATGTCCACATAAGTACCTGAAACTTACACTGAAAGTTTCATTCAAGTTGACCATAGGGATGCTCTATGAATGCAAAAAATGGGCGTGGCATAACACAAATCAAACTCCCAAGATATGTTTTATAAAAATGTTTGACCATGTGTGTAAAATTGTTTTGAAATTGCTCAATAGGGGGCACCACTAGTTCTTAGCAAGTGCGCTGGCCTTGTGGAAAATTTGGCCATGAAGCAATGACAGTTTGTCCAAACATTGCCAAACTTGGTGGATATTTTTATTTGAGATGTTGAAGTGATTCCTTAAAATGTTTTCATAATTGACTAATGGGGTGGGGGGGGGGGGGGGGGGCGACAACGTTGCCAAAGAAGAGCACAAAGCGTGGCCCAGCACAGATACGGTCATAAATGAATTGGTGTCTGTTTGAATGGCTTATGAACCTGTTACTTATCTTTAATCCAGATGCCAGACACTCTTATAAATCTTGATCCCTCACAGCTCTGTGCTGGCTTGAACCCTACGATCACTGAATATGGCTATATTATTCCATCTTTTTTTTTTTTTTTTTTTTTTTTTTTTTTTGTGGTGTTTTGTCAGTGACAAGTCACAGAAAGACAGTGTATTATAATGCAATAAAGCAAGTTGATGCAACATGTTTTTTTTGTCTTACCAAAAAGTTGCCATTCAACAAGAAATATTTACAGATTTGTAGATATAGATTATATAGGTTACATTATGTAAGACAAATCTGCATTTTATTCTCTCCATCCCCTGTGAATTGAAAAAATACATCTGTATATTTAATGAAATAATTGTTAATTTTCTAATACATTCAGTTTTTAATTGCTCAGTTGTCTCACTCTAAACAAAATATAACATTATTTATTATTTTTGTGCTACAAAGTGTGACAAAATTGCAAAAACTCTGAAAAAAAAAATTATGGATCAAAGAAAGATTGGTATTTTTATAAAGAAAAACTTCATGGAGAGAAGTGTGATCTTTTAATAACCAAAAATTTCCATGCAGTAAGAATTATAGACGCATTCTTACCACACTTGATCACTGCAGCCGGTCCTTCACAAATAACCTCGGTACGCATATCTGTCAAAACATCAGGAGATGAGGTCAGATCTTCCAATCCTAAAATCACCCTAACATCTTTAATGACATCTGCAGAACTATGCTACTGTACCTCAGCAAGTCCTCTGCGGTGCTTAAAAATACTCACTAGCGTTTGTGTTCTTACAGATGAAGGTGATCTGAATAAAGTTATTGTCAGAGAAACGGCACACAAACATCTCAGTATAGGGCGGGGACGGACTGCTGCGCTCCATTCCGTCACAGCTGGAGAAATATTAGAAAAGGTCAAAATATTGATTGGAAAACTAAATTTTAACTTCAACCTCAGCTTCACCTTCAACTTCAAATTAATTGTCACTGAGGGAAATTTGTCTTGCAGCAAGGTGAAAAAAATACAGAACACAGCAACATAGGTACATGAACGAAGAACGAAAACATAATAACAATACATTCAAATGATAACAGGAAGCTTGCCTTTGCTTAAACCACTAACACAACACACGCACGTGGTTGGATTTAGGCAACAAAAACACATGGTGGGTACAGTCGTACGGGAAGTTTTGTCTTACCCTCCCTGGTGAAAGTCAATGGTTGTTGGACCCATGCGCCTAAAGTCACTGCCCTCATGCAGGATTTCATTGACTTCAGAGTAAGACCAGATTTAGGGATATTCCCTTCTTTAGGTATTGCAATCACAAGAATGAGACAAACATGAAGTTACAGTGACCTTCACTTTTGACCTTTGACCACCAAAATCTTAAAGGTTCATCATTGAGTCCAAGTGGACAATCATGCTAAATTTGGGGAAAAAAAGAAAAGGCACTGTTGAGATAACACGTTTATGATAAATGGACAGACAGAAGGACAATCCCGAAAACATAATGCCTCCAACAACGGGTATGGCTCAGTCACATACTGGCAGATGGCAATTATGCCTCATGCATTTTACAGTTCTGCATTGAATCGACGCCGTAGATGCAGTGTAGGCTCCACGTCGACATAGAGCCTAAGCCGTAACCTACTCCAAAACCTAAGCCGTAGCCTGACGTGCACCTCCCCAGAACTGTAACTACATGTCGCAGTGACGCAGACCTCCGGTCTGTCACTGTATACTAACACCATTTCCCTCAGGGGAAACGGAGCTTGTATTTACTTTTAGTTCACAGATAAGAAACAATAAATTGTGAAGACACTAAAGGCTCCACTAAAATAGCATTTTATGTCTTGTGTGTGATTTATCCTTAAGGGATTTATACTTAGGGATTTATCCAGGTTTCATATGAGAAGAGGAAATCTCCGCTCGTCGCAAGGCTAATTTATACAGTGTAAAATGCCATAGGCTTGTGCTAATAACGTTAGCATTTTGTATTTGTTTGGAAAATGTGTTTAGTGTGACAGTTGTTTTGTCGGTGAACCTTGTGCATTGTAATGGAGTCAAACTGTGTGCTGTTACCTTTGTTGAATGTTGCCATTGTCCCTGGTTTTATATGAGAAGATGAAAAGATTGCTTGCTGCTAGGCTAATTCATACAATGTAAAATGCCATAGGCTTGTGCTAATAACATTAGCATGTTGTATTTGTGGGGAAAATGTGTCTGGTGTTGTCTGTGAATGCTGCGAGTTGTAGTGGGGTCTGCCCATTGGTCCAACAGCCCATTGGTCCGACATCCCATTATTCCGACCATATTAAACTCATTGTTCCAAAGTCCCGTTGTTCCGAAGTCATCACGATGCCCTGTGGTTAAGGTCTGGTTAGGTTTAGGCACAAAAACCACTTGGTTAGGGTTAGGAAAAAATCATGGTGTGGGTTAAAATGAAAAAGAAAGTAGCAAACACATAAGCCGTGAGCCTGCTTCGCCTCAAGCCTTTTCCAGCTGACCCAGAGCCGGTCGCGGCGCACCATCAAGGCAGAAATACACCCGCCGGGAGCCGTTCAGCACCGCGGAAAGCTCCCCACACAACCCCAACCCCAGAGTTAATAACAGGAGGTTATGGTGTTTCACTTTCTTCTCTCTATGACACTTGTATCTCGACCAGTAGCCTACTTTTGTTGCTTTGCTGATCCTCTATGGTACACAAATACAGTATAGCCCAGTATAATCACATATCGGAACAACGGGACGTCGGACTAATGAGAGGTCGGAACATTGAGAGGTCAGAACAATGCTACGGCACCGTTGTAGTGAAGCCAATTTGTGTACTTGTGTTTGAAGTTGTCTCTATTAAGCCATGTTTAATGTGTGTTTTGAATCAACTAAACTTTACAGCACTTCACAGAAACCTCAGCTGCAACTAGTGTTTTGGAGGTGTAACTGCAGAGTGACACAGACATACCACTGCACAAGTAAAAATGCTCACAACGGCATAGGCGACATGTGTAGGCTACGTGCGTAGGGTCTATGCAACACCATAAATCCTTAATTCTTTCTCAATCTACAAACTGAACTACTATAATAAACAGAAAACAAAAATTCTTACACAAGCTTGACCCTTTCAAACATGTCCGGGTGTATTCAGTTCTTACGTGAGACCTGGGCTGTCAGCATACTTCGGCACACCATGCTGCATGGACAGCGCTTGAGTCACTTTTCCTCCAGCTGAACATACAGAAAACATGGATCAAACAGCAAAATAGTAATAATTGGTGATGGTAGGAGAAGGATGGGAATGGTCAGGGTAAGTGGATGTGATACTACTTTAAAATATGAATAAATAATAGATAACACATGGCAGTGCAGCTCGCGTCAAAGTAGAGTTGTCCTGCAGCAAAACATTGTTAGTCATTTGACACACTTAGTCACACTTATAGAGCAAAGGTTCCCAACTTGGATGGGTTTGAGGGAGCTGAGAGATAATTGACAGGAGAGGAAAAGAGAAGAAAAGTTTCTTTTTTTTTTTTTTGTCAAATACTGGATAATATTATTTTTTCAAAACAAAATTATGAATGGTAGTTTACAAAATAAAGTTTACAGAGATAGATAAATCTTGACATTACACAACATATAGTTGAACATGCACAAAAAAAAAAAAAAAAAAAGAAAGTTACAAACAATAGTAAATTAAGGAAAGTAATGATATAAATTGTAAGAATTTACCATCAGATGTCCAACACCAACTTGCAGCCAGGACTAAAAGATAAAAAAACAAACATTTAAAATATTATGGATCCTATAAAGGACACAGTTAAGGAGTACTAAAGACAACAACAGGTCGTGTACTCACAGGCGATGATTGTCAATCTTGTTGAAAGCATTTTGTCAGCCGTAGCAAGTGATGATGAGACAGCAGACCTCAGCTCTTTATACAACGTCTTATTCATTTGGTTCCTATGAGCTCATACATCCTGAAGTAGGAGCGTGCTAAAACCAAACAGTGAACAGCCCTGGGGTTAAACAGAATTGAATTTAATTGCAGATAATTCTATCTACAATTAAATGTAGATATCCTAGCGTGACTAATACTTCAAAATATTATCATGTGTGTGTGTGTTCCTGGAGCCGTTTTATTGTATCCACTAAAGACAGGCCTGAGAAAATAAGTTTAAAGTCTGTCTTATGGTAGGATCAAATGTTTAATTTAACAGTTTTAACAATTTCTATTTAGAGCAAATGGAGTAATGGAAAGCACATTTACTCAAATATAAACAATGAGGTTTACATCTTACATTTCTTATCAACAACAAATCTCACGAGAAGTTGAAAGTCCACCTGTCAGTTCTTCCTTTTTACAGTGCATTTGTTCCAACTGGGCAACAATGGAGCTCTGTGGCACAGATAAGCTATGGGCTTTGGCTACATCAATTCATTGTTCATTTTGGTCTTTTCATGGACTTTGTTGAGGTTAGAAAAATATATGGGAGCTTCTCCAGTCAAACAATCCTACATTTGATCCATTTTGTGCTGGGGTCTGATTCCTGACTGTCCCAACTCCGCTACGGATCAGCAAACTTTCAGTTGCTTCTCTGGGCACGCTCTCCTCCTGTGAACAGTGAGTTCAACATCTGCCAGGGTACCATGAGCTAACACAACAGCAGCGGCCAACATCCAGCACCGAGCTGCACGGTCTCAACAAACTCACACCAACATTAAAACTGCTCAAAGCTGTTGATAGGACACCTCAAACTGTAAGGTCAATTATGACTCTTTCTATCATGATTTTTTTTTTAATCCATGGATGTTTAATATTTTAAAACTTTCCATGAGCCATAAATATGGCTGACGTCATCACAATGTAAAGTCTATGAGCCAAGTGGGAACTCGTGGGCAGGGTTAGTGAGAGAAACACGACTGCACATATTCAGTGGGCTGCATACCACAGAAATAAACCCAGAAGCTAGAGACCTTTTTGGCATATGAGCCAGGCCAGCAACTCCATTGGAATAAATAGGCGCCATCTTGCCATCCAGTATCTGAGTATTATTAATATCTATGGTGCTGGAAGATTCTCACAAACTGTCCCCACTACTTAGCACACACTCCCACACCTGCAGCTACAACCCATTTAGTCTGTGGTGTGGTTAAGTCAACAAGTTGTCAGTTCTGTGTGCCGAGAAGCTACCAAATTATTTGAATGTCTGCACTACACGCTATTCCATTGAAGGGTTGCAAATTAGCATCAGCCAAATGCTGGTGAAATATGTATAAGTGGCTGCGAGACTTGCTTCACACACTCATTAGCCAAAGAAAAACAATGGTAATCTATCGCAGTGGTTCCCAACTGGTGGGTCATGTAGTTGACTCACAAGTATTAGTTCTGTAAAAACACCTTATTTTTAAGTCTAATGAATTTCTGGCACAGAGCTTTTATTTTGAAGTTCAGTTTCTTGCTGTAGAGTGAGTGATGAATGGACAGCTACTTGAGAGAGACAGCAAACTAACTCAATGACATGGCCAAATGCACGTATGATGCAAAGGAGAACTCTTAGGAACAGTGTTGGGGTAACATATTACAGTAATATATTACTTTTTTAGCAGTAATGAAGTAATATAATGTGTTACCAACAGAAGACTTGGTAAACTTTTTTGTCCATCTGCCACTGTGACTGGTGGATTCAAAAACAGCCACAGTGGCAGATGGACAAAAATGTTTACCAACCCTGATTCATTCACTTCATGGGTATTGAATGAAGGATACTAATACTGATTTAAGGCTACTGTCATTTGTGCTGGGATTCTAATTTTTAGCCCTAGTGCTGTGGAAAGCCACAAATGTCCCAACAAAAAAAAGAGCTGTTTAGTTTCTTCATTTTTAATCTCTTGTTTTGTTTCATGGTGTTTTATGGACACACTTCTTAATAATATAACACTTCTGAATACTATGAGGCTCATTTCTATGACTGTCCACTCTTCTCCCATGATCATGACCTGCACATTTCCTCCTGGGTGTAATTGCTAAAACAGTCAGAGTGATAGCTCTTCATTATCATGTGGACATAGGCATGCAGTGATACACTTTACTTAAATAATAAGTCATACCTTTTTTTGGAATTTGTATATTACTAGATGTTTCAAACTTGGCTGAAATAATTTTTCATTAGATATTTGGAAACAGTCACACTTGGAACTGCTTCCAAGAGTGCCTGTGCTAACAGGAAGCTCACACTCTTTTCTGTTGTAACTCCTGTTGATGTGTTGAAAGAGTTTAAAGTGTCATTGTGATAATTATTTGTTGGTATTACATGTTTTAAATTCTTTTTTTTTACCTTCTCAGAGGAATGTTAGGCTCAGTCAACATGAGAGCACTGCATACTTGTTGCCTCTTCACTCCCATTAGCTGTCCTTCCCCCAAACCAGGACAACAACAAGGATGAAAAATTCTGTTTACCAAAACGTCTCGAATAATACTAAAATATTAACAACATGTATGAAACTGAGATGAGAGGTAACAAAAAAATACTCACCAAGGTCTCTTTTCTTACACAGAGCTGAACTGGAGGAATTTGTGTGGAGAATATTCACAGATGAACAGCACTGAGGTGGCCTTGGGCAGTCTGCAGTACTCCCACTCATTACACCTGCAGAAATATTACATCATGTGACAAACTGCGTATCCTTGCAGCAGATAGGGAATTCACAAGATGTGCACCTTAAGGTAAGATTGTTTTTATATAATCATATTGTTAGAGATTATTCAACCGTAGTAACAGTAGTATATTCATATGTTTTAACATTATGATTTTAACATTATTTACCTTGTGTTGTAGTTTTGGAAAATAATAAGTCAAACAGAAATAGTTCGAATCTTTTGAAGTGGGGCTGTATGAGGTACTTTTCCATAGTCAGTGTACTACCTACAGTTGCTGTTAATCGCCCCCCACCTAAGCTATGTACACTTTAAAAAAAGAAAGAAGAAGAAAATCCGCACACTGAATTAAAGCTCCCAGTAAGTTTTTAATGACTAAAAAAGCAACGTTTCGACCCAAATGGTCTTCCTCAGGCAACTTCAAAAGAATTCATTCTTTTGAAGAATTCATTCTTTTGAAGTTGCCTGAGGAAGATTTTCTTCTTCTTTCTGCATGGACCCCTATTATCCAGCACCTGACCTAAAGCAGGATTAGATGTGCGCACAACTACTCTGTCTTCTGTCACTTTAAAAAAAGATACACGGGGTTAGTGGATAACGTTTAAGTTTAAGTTTATTTCCTTTATTAATCCCCCTGAGCAGAAATTCAATGTTTTCACTCTTGCTTGTCAATTACACACAGGTCCGAAAGACACACACATGCACAAACAGGACCTATACATGCACAAAGTGGAGAGATGTCAGAGTGACGGGGCTGCCCTTGGTGAGGCGCCCTGAGCAGTTGGGGGGTTCGGTGCCTTGCTCAGGGGCACCTTGGCAGTGCCCAGGAGGTGAACTCTCACCTCTCCAGCCACCAGTCCACGCTCCATATTGTGGTCTGGACGGGGACTCGAACAGGCGACCCTCTGGTTCCCAACCCAAGTGGCATTAGATGTTGGGAAGTGTGGTTTTTGAGGTCAAAGCAAATTGTGTTGGTTGTATTAAACAAATTGAGTTTGTCAGATTATAAGTAAGGCCAGACTTGGAACTACATTAAAAATGCATGCAAATTGTTACCTTAATTTTGTGAAGATGAACCAGTGGATTTGCATAACTGTTCTACTGTGAAGTAAGGCAACAGCAAAACACATTTTAGCCACTTAAAAAAAGTAAAAAAAAAAAATAGTATCAGTTAGAGTGGATGCCATAATTAGAATATTTTTACTGCTTTACCTTTAACTTGCCATCAGCTGTGATTTCCAACACAGAGCAGAAACTGTTATATCCCCCTCCTCAAAGCCAGACTCCATTAAGAAAAACACTAATTTAACACCCCTGAACACAGGAGCTGCTGGTCTACCACTGCCTCAATCAGTTAGTGTGTTTATGTTATTGTGTGACTCTGGCATTTTAAAGGGTTAGTTCAGATTGACCAAAGTCACACAATTGCTCAAACAAACCTAACTGACTGAAGCAGTGGAAAACCAACAGCTACCTAGTTCAGGGAGGTAAAATGACTAATTTTGTCAATGGAGTCAGGTGGCTTAACAAGGGCATACATAGATGGGAACTGAAGCTGTTAACAAGTACTACTGCTTGCTTCTCCAAATTGTGAGCATGCTGACTGCCATCTCATGTAGGTAATACACTGACTATAGATAAGTGCCTTATACAACCCCACTTCAAAAGATCCAAACTATCCCTTTAAATTTCAGTTTTGATAGAGAATGGAGCTTTTTCTTGGTCTTGGTCTTGGTCAGTGGCGTAAGGTAGTTAAAGGAAATGGCCACTTTAGAATGAAATTACAGACAGTACTTACTGACCCTCATACCGACAAGAAGTCCAGTGTAGTTTTTTAATCCACAAAACTTGTTCGGGGTATAGGAGGATAACAGCTAGCTGGAATAACAGCTACACTTGAAGTGCATGGAACCCACATTTTGAAAATGTAATAAAACTCAGCTAATGTATTTCAAAAACGTCAGAACGGCTTGTCCGTCGTAATTCAAATGCCCCGAAGCCACGACATGCAAGATTGACTTGAAAAGATGTAATTTACTCCACTTTCATAGCATAATTTCTTACCATGGTCAATTAGCCTGCCCTGCAGGAGTGCTATGTTTACATGGCAACTCGCGCGAGACTAACTGATGACTAGTGGTGGTGCTAGTTCTCGAATCTCGTGTGAGTTGCCATGTAAACATACCCCGATACCCTGAACGAGTTTTGTGGATTAAAAAACTAGACTGGACTTCTTGTCGGCATGAGGGTAAGTAAGTACTGTCTGTATTTTCATTCTAAATTGGCCATTTCCTTTAATCTCAAATAAGCAAAGGAATCTTTTTAGGTGTTCCACTTTAGGTGTTTGTCATGAAAACAATTTGAGATTTGAAACCTGTAAACAAAGCTCTAATTTCTGTTGTATGTATGAAGGTAAAGCTTGTTTTAATGGGGCAATCTGTAAGATTTCAGTCCGGGTCAATCTGGCGACACCTGTACTTAGTGGTGGTAACAGGAAATGCCAGGCACAGACTTCTAGGGGCAGCAAAACAAACTATTGTCATTTTAATAGACAGTCATTCTATGACTAAATGTTATCTGGTATTATGCTGCTCGTGGCATGAGTCTGCAGACAGCAGAGCAAAGTAAAGGGAGTTGGTTAATTTACCTAATTAAGTTTGAGGTTTGCAGCCTGTCGCCGGCGGCTCTTCATCCAACAGTTCACTGTGGCTACTCCTTCTTGTTCCATTACTCGCTGCAATATTTCAAACTGATCCCCCATCAGAAAAGGTCTACCTTGACAAACTTGACAACGTAAACATTCTAAACAGGTCCCTTTGTATTTCCTGTTGGTATGTTTGTTAGCTGACAGGAAGCAAACAAGGACCAAAGCTGTTGGCCTGGCAACACAGTGGCAATGAAAAGTAATGTAATCTGTGACTGGAGGACTTGTCACCACAGCAACAGCTCCTCAAAGTCAAACCTGCCAAAAGCAGGATAAAGTCTGGGTGATCTGAAGCGTGCCTGGGTCCTTTCAAGTTCAGTCATCCATTAACTCAGCTCCACATTGGGTGGCACTTTCACTCAAAGTGGTGTCAGTGGATGAAGGTGTTTGACTAAAGTTGAGAAATCTCTTCAGGGGGAATATTCACATATGTGCTGACACTATATGCATTCAAACAAATGAACACTGATGCTTTTATGTCGTAGTAACAAATGACATAGCCTTAATGTCACTATTTAAAAATGACCATGCTTAACTAGTTTAGTTTAATATAAGTGAGCCTAAAAAAACATGATAGAGGAACTGAAATAGAGCACATTATTACAGAGAGTATAAAACATATAGGTAAGGTATTGGTTATTTATTCACCAGAACATGGCTCACTGACAAAAAAAGACAAAACAGTGCAAGGAATATATTGTTTTGTTTCTTAAGTCTATTGTATAATACAGTATTTACTAAGCAATTGATATTATTTCCATGACCAACATTTTTTTATTTATAAGCTCAAGCAGGTCCAATTTGATGTAAAACTTCCTGGTATGGCAGCACCGAACTATGAAGATTATTTAATGTCATGGAATTTAGCAGAGTGTCTGAAATCATGCTGAAGGCAAAACTGTCTCTCGGTGTAATTGCTTTTAACACTCCCACAATGAAAAGACAAGAATTTGTGACAAAGAGTACTAACTGCACACTGTTCTCAGCTCCTACAATGTCTTTTTATTCACTGTTGCCGTGCAACGTTTCAGTCAATCAGCTTTTCCTCAGGCACTTTTGTTTTATAATCTGACATATCATAAGTTCTCAGAGACTCCAACACCTTAGGCGCAAAGAAAAACAACAATTCATTAATAAGAAGGGCTCTGCTTGAATCAGATCTTAATTTTTTTAATTTGCTGGGATATCTTGAAAAAGAGTATTCCAATTATTCCTGCAGAAACAAATAATGACATTACTGGGCAGTCGCATTAATCGTGTAGAACAAACGTTGCAGAGCAGCATATTTCAGCATATTTACACCCTGCTTTTGTTCTCTTTGCTGAGATAATATCAAGGCCTCGTAGGTGTTCTAATACTAAAGTGATGCTGTGAAGGTGAAGCAGGGATCCTTAGAGAGTTGCTGATACCCACTGGAAAGACTTTTTCCTGCCCTCATCTGCCAACCTCCTCAGGTTGTGGCTGATTGCAACCAGCACAGGAGGGAAGAGTCATACCATCCTGGCAATACACCAATTTCACGGAAGTGGTGAAAGGTTCAGCCAGACGACCAAGATAGATGCCAGACAGAGACAACCCCCGGGCTCTCAGAAACACCGTACAAGCTTCTGAGTGTCTCCTACAAGGAATATAATACTGACCCTTTCTCCTCTATCACCATGGAACTTGGAGAAACTCTGATAAATGACAGCAGGGAAGGAAAAAGGAAAATCTGAAAGGAGATGATAGAAAATACCAACATGATGAACAACAGCAGGAAAGCACGGGTCACAATCTGCAGCCTCCTGGAAGACCAAATCACACTTCCCATGAATACAATGGTCACAGCAATCTCTGTTGCATTACAGTGCTGGTGGCCAAAACTGCTCTCGATCCACAGAGGAACACCGCAAATATGTGTTATAAGACCAACCACAACCAGTCAACCCTCTCACCAAACCTTACAACACAAGAATTTGAAACCAAAATGAAAAAGCTGAAACCCAGAAATGCAGCAAGGACTGAAGACATATTGACAGAAATGATACAACACCTGGGGCCTAACGCAGACCTGGCTCCGAGAAATGCTGAATGCATATATGACACAGAAGACAATACCACTTGCCTGGAGGAAAGCTGAAGTTGTCGCACTCAAAAAACTGGGCAGAGACCCATCGCCCCCAAAGAGCCACCAAAGACCAAGCTGTCTTCATGCTGGGTGCTGCTGCACTGGACAGCTACTTAACCTCACCCCAACACATCGAGGACGGATTTGTGCATGAACTAATAACTGGAACACCATCCATAGCCCTCTCCGCTACCTACCATGCTCTTCAAAACCATACAGTTGTCAAGGAACTAATGACCATGACTGGTGACCTTGACTTGTAACAAGTCATCAACATGGAACTCTAGAAACAGACTACATATGAAGCAGGGGAGGTGCAAGACAGTGGCAACAACATGGAACTACACAACAGAGGACATGTGCAGCTGTGGATCATTGAAGACCATGTTCCACCTGCTGGACTGTGCTGATGCTCCCGGGTGTTGCCCAAAAGACTTTGCAGAACCCACTCCCTCAGCTGTGGCCTGTACAAGATATTGGCAGAACCATATCTAAGATTGCAATGGACTCGGAAAGAAAAAGTCTACTAAAAACTAATGAGTGAGCTCTGACTGAGCATGACTCCAGGCTATATTGAAAAGCCAGATACAGGCATGATTAGTGTAGTGACTGAATACTCGAGAGTCTGACTGTACAGCTTTGATTACAACAGGGGTCATCTTTGACGTGGGTTGCTCCAGTAGTTAACCGGGTAGAGTGCATACCATTATGGCTTTCTGCAGCGGCCCGGGTTTGAGTCTTGCTCACAGCTCTTTGCTGCCCTAGCTTCCCCTTTCATTATTTCTTCCACAGTAAACATAAAACATGTCCCAAAAATATATTGGAAACATACAAACAAACAAAAAAATAAAGCACGAGTCTGTGAAACTGCTCCCTGTCTATTGCATCGTTTTACAAATATAAATTCAGAATAACAACCTCATGACTCATATGTCCACAGTTACTAAATATTACTTGGTGACCTAAAGTCCAATATTTGTACAAGTGCAGTGTATTTAGGAAAATAATCTTTGTCTTTGCTCAGTGTTAGCACACCTCAGGGTACAACAGCCCTTTGCAGACAAGTCTGAACAAGTATTTCCTGTGGGAAAAGTCTGAGTATATTGGCATAAGCAAACACAAGTGCATTTCAACACATGATACACATTGATATTCTGATCTGATACAATCTGGACTCCTTTTTAACACACCTAATTACACAGCTGTAAGCTCTTCATCTGGAAATGTTTTGCTTGGGAGTATCTTCTTCATGTTATATGTGAAAAATAAAATACAACAAAATGAAACAGTTTTAGTGGAAAACAAATTTTGTAAGTGTTGATGCTAGAATGGATGTTCCGGAGGAACGTCTATGTTTGAATCCCTCTGTGATTGGTTAGCTCGCAAAACGTTGTTTGTCCAATCATAGTAAACAAATGTTCAGTAAACAAGGGCAAGAAATCTCTGGAAAAAAATGACTAAGTCCATAGCTCCACATCCAGGGGTATGTGGACACTGGACAAAAGCTGACAGAGGGCTCTTGGAGGAAGATAACTGAAATGTAGAGATGTCCTGATTCGATCTCAAACATCAGCTTTGGAACTGATTAAGGTATTTGTTTTAAGTGATCAGTATTTGCTGTGTTAAGCTATACTGAGCCCAGTCTGATTGTATGTTTTAAGTCAGCTGTCATACAGGTGTTTTTACTGGCAAAGCTTTTATGCGTAGCAGCGCAATGAGTGCAGCCATCTCTCAGACTCTCTGCTATCTGTCTGTCCTCCACTCCACTGATCTCCTTGTTTGTCTAAGAGCAGGAGCTGAGCGTCGCCTGTGGCGAAACACCACACACTACGTACAACACCAAAATGCAGTATGAGACTGTTTATTTATTATTCCGCAGGCAGGGTCCATGCAACTACAGGTGCAACAAAAGCCCTGCAAGCAAAATGCTAGTAAGATTAACATAATATGTTAATGTAATTCACACAAAAGGTGTCTTAATGACAAATACAGTTAATTCAGGGTAACCCAGGCAAAGGCTGCACTGAAGTAACAAACACTGCAGAATACTTTTAAAGGAGAGAACATTTCCTTGAGGCCAAAAATATTACAGAGAGGGTTTGTTTTTTAAACTTTGTTTCGTAAAAAGTAAAAAAAAAAAAAAAAAAAAAATAGATTTAAAGTACAATAAGGAAGAGCTTGGATGCAGGCATTTTTCCCTTAAAGGTCCAGTGTGTAGAATTCAGTGGCGTCTAGCAGTGAGGTTACAGATTGTGTGTAGGTCAACTATGGTGCCTAAGCTAAAGCCAGTGTTTAGTTTATCCCTTCTGGGCTACTGTAGAGATATATCAGACTCTATAGAAGAGGACCAGCTAGTTGAGATATAAATAGCTCATTCTAAGGTAACGAAACCATGGCAATTTTTAGTTTCAGGTGATTATACACTAATAAAGACATAGTTATGAATATTATATGCAATTTCTGCCAATAGATGTCCCTAAATCCTACACACTAGACCTTGCATTGCAGAGCTATTCAGTTGTCAAGCGTATACACTGGACTGAATTTAATAACTTAAATCCGGACTGAGTATCAGCAGATACTCAATATTAAATGACTTGGATCAGGGTGGGGGACAAAAAGTCATGATTGGAATAAACATATAAAAGTTACCAGCCTGCTGTGCCCCTGCTGCAAAGTAGTCTCCTAGCCATGGGACGAAAAAGGGAAGAACCAAAGGCAGCGCTGGCAAGCTAAATAAAGTTCTTCTCGTGGAGAAACAGAAGCTGGACAACAAAGTGATGGAGATGAAAGAAAGAGTCCAGGTAACACTGCATGGAATAAGATGAAACAGATGAAACATGGTCACTAATGGATCCAGTTTCCTCTCTTCTTCTTCAGGTGGCGGATCAGAGCATTAATAACCTTGAAGATCTGCAGGACAAGTGCGACTTCAAAGCCAACACACTGAAGAGCAGAGGTGAGAAAAAATATCTGTGTTTAAAGTGTTATTGGGTTTGTGAGAGGTTATAAATGAGAAAGATTCTGTGTTTTTTGAAGTAATGATTAATAATGACCCTTTCAGGGCGGATGTCACAATGGTGTCAGTTTGTTAGCTGGAGGCAAAACTCGCCACCACAGGGCTGTAGGCTACATCGTAGTCTTAAAATGTGTTGCTGTGTTATTGGGTGCTAGAGACAGCTTCTCCCAGTTAGAATGAAGACAACTTCTCCCAGTTAGAATTCCTTCAGTGTTCATTGTTCAGGAGGTTTTTTCCCGGGAGCCAAATTATCCACAGAGGTCTAGCTGTACGCTGAACAAAGCAGTTCAAAAAAGTTTTTCTGATGCTGTTTGGCTTGTTGCGGAGGGGCTGCTAACTACAGTGGTTGGGCTACCATTGAAACAACATGGCCGTCTAAATAGACGAGGACCCACTCCCTATGTATGTATGTATGTCCCTCATTCCAAGGTAACAAAAAGACAGCAATTATTGAATTATAATTTTTAAATATATACTCCTGAATGCTACACACTGGAACTTTAAACAAAATTTACCCATTTTAAATTAAAATAATTAAATAGACAATCACTATGTAGCAGCCAATGTTAATATAGTAACGGACCACTACAAATAAATCAGTGTGTGGGAAAGACAAAAGTTTTTATAAGAACACCACAAATGAACTTAAAGTGCATAAGTTAAATTAATGTATTAAGCATGACTGAAACAACTGCAATTGTTCCAGCCACTTATATTCTTTTGTATTGTTATATCACTGCCCTACAGTTGTATGAATCACTGTCACGTCTTTATTCTTAGACTTTCTTTTTATAGCAACTCCAACTGTCACACGCATGCTGTCTCTGCCTGTCACACACACGGGCACACACACACACACACACACACACACACACACACACACACTCACTCAGAGACTCACACACATATTGGTTGATAACATTATCTAAAGGGCTTGGAGTGAGGGAGCTTGTGTGTGTGTGTGTGTGTGTGTGTGTGTGTGTGTGTGTGTGTGTGTAGGTCATGCATGGCAGCCCAAGAAATGTGACCTATCCGTGGTGGTGCAGCTGTCGTTCCCAACCTGAGGGAGTTGGGGGTAAAGCAGTGAGATGGGAGGGAGAGAGAGACAGATAACATGAGCTGATTAAAGTACTTAGAAGCCTAAAAAGGTTAAAAGTGTGTTTTCTTACAAAGAACTCAAAGGTATTTACTGTAAACACACCAGAGCAGAAGGCCTGAGAGGTTTGACATTTAGGAAGAAGGATCTCTCTGTCTCGCTGTCTCACCAATCTTCAGCGGGGTTAAAGCTGTTGAAAGGGGCCATGGCAGTGGCTGCTAATGCTACATGATCTAGGGTGGACTTACACCTACAGCCCGTGCTCGCTAAAGGACACGCAGAGACACGGGCTTTAGCAAATGATTTGAGATGAAATATTTTGTTCCATGGATCTTGTTACCTTAACTTGGACTTTGTGGGGATGTCCAAAGGGATTCTTTTCGACTTTAATGTCAAAAGTGAGGTAAGATGCATTTCTTTCTATTATCAAATAATGTCTATTTTAAGCCATGACATATTTGTTTGGATATCATGAGGCTGCATACACAGAAAATCCAAATGATGTATTCTCTAAGTAATTATGGCATTCCATTGATTGCCATTGTTTGATATATTTTCCTAAATATTACTTAAAACGATGAATGAAATTGCCGGGAGCCTAAAACCTGTGATCCGATACCTCTGTCAGTATTGTTTTCAAAAATGTATTGATATATATTGATTTTGAATATTTGATACAGTCTTAATACTCATTTTCGGCAGTATCAATACACCGGTACCAGCTGCGTTTTCTGCATCTTGTATTGTTAAAGTTTACGACAGTCATTCTGCTGTTCTCTGCTATGAACCAAGAAAAGATACGTCGTTGGTACAGAATATTGATATTTCTTAAGGTACTGTACCAAAGTTAGAAATGCCAGGATTGTGACAACTCCAGGACAAATACACAGCAGTGGTAACTTGTTCGTCACCACGGAGAGGAACTACTATGGAAACGGTGATCAAAGATATTAGTGAGTAGGAGATGGGAAGTCCTTTGTAGGGCCTAGTGTTGGGTATGAATGGAAACAAATCCAACATATAGTAACATCACCCAGATGTGAACCAGAGACCAGCTCCTTATCCCTGCTGCTTTCAAGTAGCCTTAGGAAGCAAAAGCAGAACGGTATACAATGTAGACGTTGCAGGTATATGAATGAAAACAACACTGGTAGGACCATCCTTCCAACCTCCTTCTAAAGATTTCTATAATTTATAACATTACAGGTTTCAAAACAACCCTGGCTAATGTGGGACCAGACACCAGTGGCGTCTTGACACTTTTTTTATAATGGGTTGAGGTGTCAGGACATGCCCTCTTCACTCCTTGAATTTTCACATCCTGGCTACCGTACAGTGTCTTCATATGTCTGTGTGTCACATTAGTTGTGTGCTACTGCCATCAAAATGACAGATACACCTGGTGTGTATGAGAAAATTAACGTAATACCTTGCTTTGCTGAAGATTTTTCCAACAGTTTAGTTCCCCTCATATGTTTGGGGGACTTGCAAGAGACGGATAAAGACTCAAGCTTTGTTAAACACTCGTAGACTTCAAGCCAAAGCAGTGATACCACTGATGTCTTAAGTAATTTTCTCAGAGTTGACAAAGCTCTTCAAGAGCAACATAAGACTTGATGCAACTGTTTTCACAAGTTGTCATTTTTATGGCTGGGATGTTATTATTTGCATAGCTGCAAAAGGTTGTTTGTCATAAATGTAACTATGAGTTAATTTACGCCATTTGAGCATGTAAACAATGACGTCATTTTATCTGATGAGCTCATTCTCAAGTAAACAGTGTCTGTAGTCAGACTGTAAAATATCTAAACATAACTTTGATGTCATTCTGATTGATGTTCTCTGGTCATTAGAGTCCCCAGTGCAACAGTCCAGATCAAACATCCTCTGTACTCCTTGTGAGCCCAGAGATATCTGAAGCAATGGAGTCTTTCAGAAGATGCCTTCAGTAACTGCAGCTCATCTTGATATCCCTGTTAATTACAAGATAAAGAATACAGTCTGTAAAGAAGTCTGAAAGAAATCAAGATGGCAGAACGCCCTGGATCCAGTCCTAATCTCAGCATCCCTTCCAAGAGGCCCAAAGTCACCAAGGACCAGATAGTTCCAGACGATGGGGTTGCAGTGCAAGAACCCACGCCGCCTGTTTTTATTCGTAAACTCCGTAAAGCTGCAGTAGGAACAAGTTGTGATATCCGACTAAGGGTGTCGGTGGCTGGATTCCCAAAACCTTTGCTGACCTGGTACCACAACGATGAACTCCTCCCTCCATCAGAAGCCCAGGACTCAGGCGGGTTGTGGATACGAGATTGCCGCACGAGCGACGCTGGCTTGTATACTTGCATGGCGACCAATGAGCTGGGAGAGGCAAGCTGCAGTGCTGTCTTGGCCATTATGGACCTAGGAGAAGGTAATCACAAGTAACTCAAATTAACACTTTGGTAATAGTTTCTTTTAAGGGTAACATTTTGTGGTCCATAGATGGCAGCAACATGTAATGCTTAAGGCATTGGCATGCTGTAAACAGATGTCCACTAAAAGTGCTTGTTTTTGCAACTGGCATGTTCAGATTGTTATTCTAAATGTCTGACAACATTATGGAGAGGATTCCTACAGAGACAGACCTTTTTGTTAAAGAGTAAGTTCCTGTTTGTCTAACCAGAAAAGGTCCTGAAATTACAGTAGCCAAACTACCCAGACTGCATTTTAATAAATGGTAATTTTATCATCGTAAAACACACTTCACTCAAAGTCAACAGGAGCAAAGTAAAACTCATAAAAGCTGTCTTGCTTCATTTTTTTACTGTTCCAACAATTGCCAACCTTGGTTTAGTTAAAACAATCCCTTAATTCACCCAGTTAGATGTGAAAACATGCTGGATCTAAACATGCTAAAATTACTGTTTATTTGAATGGAGTCTGGTGGGTTTGTGAGCCTGCCAGTGTCAAAAACAAGCACTTTTAGTGGCTGTAAATTGACGTTGTTCAGTTGCCCTGAGTGGTTACATTGCAGCCTGTTTCACCGCTGCTGGCTGCAGCAGTCACTTTTAATACTGGACATTTTTTCTTTTTTTTTTTTCTTTTAGTTTTCAAAGTGTGCTCAAATGAGCCGATCACTCATTTACAGTTTCCTTTTGTGTACAGAATACCAGTTGATTGACAACAAGCACTGGTGCACCAGTATATTTATAGAAAAAAAAATCTGTTAAACTAATTGCCATTCCTAAAACTTTGTCTGCCCTACTTCACATTGGATCCCTTGAAACATGATCCCAGACAAAACAATTGTGAATCCAAGATGTTGTTTTTATTATCAGACGGTAACCCTGTCTTCCAAGTCTGCAGAGCAGAGCTGGGGGATGCTTAAAATTAGCTTGTGGATGTAAGTAGAGACTTGCTGGAGGCGAGGAGTGTCACCTGCCGTTGCTTTCGATCAGCTGCACAGCTGAACCTTTGGGTGTTGTTTGTTGTGTTTACTGAGCTGAGGAAATTGGGGTTTGGGCACCTGGTAAGAGCATTCCTACCATGAGGATATGTCTAATTTAAGCCAGGAGTTGGGAGATTCCCATAAGCATGGGAAAAGTCGCTTTCAAGACTTTAAAAGTCACTGGACTGTCTTTGGCTGCATACATGATTTAGTAGACATATCGGTATGCACTCATCATCGGTTATGTCATTGGTCAGAATGTTTGCAACTGCTGTATCGTGTTTCATAATGCAAACAGCATAATGATATAATAATAAGGTTGTCAATACAATACAAAAACTGTTAGATGACTGATTAGTTTTATTACCACAGTTCAAAAAGCTCATCTCATACCTGAAGCGTTTTATACGATGGTTTGAAATTAAGTTGAGATTAAGGTGATCATTTCATTGTGGACTGTTAAACACAGTGTCTGCTTCATTTTGGAGGAACAGTTAATGTTACGCTCACTAATACTGAAAAATAGTTACATTGAAAATGATCTTTAAGAGGGTTATGGTATGTGTATGGTTATTTTTAGATGTCACTGAGGATGAAACTTTCACGAATTTAACTTTGCATAAGAAAACATTTGTAAAATGATATGTGCTTAGTTCAGGATTAAGGTGTGAAAATTATCTCTGTGCTTAAAAAAACAACATCTATTTCTGCCATAGCGGCTCTGTAACATCTCCAGCATTGCACTTTGGTGGGACGCTGTCACTCTGGCTGGTCGTCCTGTCGGCATGAATTCACACAGCAAGGCATGCAAGACATGAATTATATTTTTTGAAAGGCCTCAGTAAGAGCAGTCCTGCCTGTCCATCCTCCGCATCATCATCATCATGTCTTACAGTGCCCTGCACAGACATTTTGCAGGGCAGGTGCTCAAGTGGAAAAATAGGAACATCTCTTCCATGATTTGTTTTTGCATGCGCAAGTGCTGGTGCTACTTCTCTCCTCATCTACACTCTTTACGCAGCCCCAAACCGCATGTCATTTTTGTTTGATTTAATTATAAGAGACGCTACATGGGAGATAAAAACATTATTTCAAACTGAGCTTTGGTTTTAAAAGACACATGAAAGAGGAAGAGGTATTCAGCATTGGTTATTGCCTACATTAGACTGCTTGAATTGAGATGTCATAATAGTGGTTTAATTTCACAACAGAGACAAAGAATGCCAAGGCTCAGGGCAAACACTATGCATGGCACACTATTCCATGACAGCAGATGAGGGGTATGTGATGTTGCTCTGCAGGGTGCTTTATTTACATGTGGCTGACACAAGGGAAGTTGAAGAGGGAGGGGCAGTGGCTCGAGTCAAATGCAGTTGTCTCGCAAACAATACTCTTTTACTTGATAATTGATGCCAGGGGCCAAATTTCAAAACTAAAGTGTAAAATTATGCCTGATGTCTTACTCACTTCTCTAGATCTTTAAACATATTATTTTTAGGTGCCATTTCAATGCACTTGAAATAATTGAGAGCAGGTTATGAAGTCAACTAACAAGTTAGTTTAAACAAAAAGTGAATATAGCATGTCTGGATTTGCTTAAGTGGTCTTCACTTTAGCATGATGGATTTGAATGGATTGTCTGTTATTTCCCAGTTTATCTTGTCACCTGTGCCTTATAGAGATAAGGGTAGCATTTGTCAGTGAAGCTCCGGTGGCTTCTTTGAGCTCAGCTCTCCTCCATGGCCCAGTAAGTAACTCTAGGATAACCATACCTGAGAGCCATATTTGTCATTCATCATTGTGATCTGTCTCTATTCTTCCTTTTTTGTGATATTCATATTGAATGTTTCTGAAATGGCTTACCTGAAAACAGTTTGAATAACCATATATTATTGTTGCAAAGGATACAACAAGAATTTTAAAGGCAACACCAGATATGCTTTCTTTTTAGATAAAAAGAGCAGCTCACGCACAATCAGGTATGATTGCACTGCAGTGCCATTGTGTTACAGTCTTTTGAAACTACAGTTAAATATATATCCAAACCTCAGATGCTATTGAGGGGTGATTTTCTCCTTTGTTAAGGGCCTAATAAGCAAGAATTGTTGAAACAATTTTTTAGAGATGTGAGGATAGTCACACCTTCGGTGGTATAAATACTCCTCACCAGTTTGCGTCATCTATTTCAGTGACGTACTCCCATGCATAGAATGCGGTATAAATGTCCACTTAGATCATTGTTTCACAGGATAGATTTGATCTTGGTCTTGTTGCCTTGGGCTGAGGAGAAAGTTGAGCTCACATGTCAGCAGCTCTCACACTATGAGCTGGCACACATGGTCAAGCTGGTGTATCACTCAGCACCTCTCTGTCTACACTCTCCCGGTTTTGATCTTCTCACTTCAAACCAGCGCCAGTTTCTACATTTTGACCTCTGTGCCTCATTACCTATTTCTGCTCTTTGGTTCGGCCTTTTTATCTGTCACACATAGTCTCTTCTTTTGACTCTCTCTGCTAATTTCAGCTTGACTGAAGTTATGGTTCAGATTTATCTCACAATGCCATAGGACAGTACAGATAGCATGCTTTTTTGGGTCCATTTTTATGTCTTTATTGTTCATATTTTAATTAAATCTGCTTGAATCCCTTTTTGGTCTCTTGTTGTACATTCGTTCTCTTTATGTCTAGAGCTGTAGACTTGAGCTATTTTCTCATATGAACTCTGCACAATGACAAGGAATCAGGTCCGGGCATTGTGCGGAGTTTCCCTTTCACATGTAGAGCATGCAACAGGAGAGCGTCTGTGCCAGACACGTTCTCACTTACTGAAAACAATCTGTGTGGTTTAGGTAGGAGGTGACGCCTGGGTAGTGGTGCAGGAGGCAGAATTCTATGGTGTAATCAGATTACACCATAGTCACATAGACTGTATGTAATTTGACCATAGACAACAGAGTCTGTTGCTGATCCTTGAATTTGTCATTTCGGCTTCGGCTTCGGCTTCAGCTTCTGCCCTTACCAAGAGAAGTTCTTGAATCTTGCATCTCTCCAATTAGAAATTCCCATCGCTGTCTTTGTGTAAATGACTCTTCTTCTCTACTCCTCAGGTGTTTGTTGTCATCTTGTTTTGCGTGAAACACATCATCAACACATTCTCTGAACTATTACCTGCTCTATTCACACATGGGCTCAATCTGACATGACACGGACATTGTACTAGGGAGCTGTCAATGTAAAGTCTGATTAATGTCTGATCCGACTGATGCAGACATTCGCGTTCTCACATTCAGCTACTCCGGGTAATGTTTAGATAATTTCAGGTGTGCAGTACATGTGTGAAAGGGGCTTTGGACTTGACTGTTGGGGACTTGAGACTCTGGCATCCAAACACTTGATCTAAAAGCAAAAACAACAAATTATTGCCCTTGTAAAATCCTGGAACATTAAAAAATAAACAAGACATCAACAGGCAGGGCTTGCATAGCTGTGAATATTTAATTCTCAGGCTTATGCATTGAATTAGTTATTTGTAAGAGATGTTTTTATAAGGCATGACATGTCATTTTAATTGTTAGTGTTTAGACTTGAAAATAATTGCTTATGGAGACTTGTGGCTCAACTTGGACTTGACTTGGACTTCCCCTGAAGACTTGTAAACAGCACTGTCTCTGTTTCTTGCCTGTCTTTTGATAGATTGATGTTAATATTTATATGGCAAGCAGGTAAAAGGCCACGAAATAACATGTTTTTTCCCCAGTATGTCCTCGTTTTTATCCACTTTCTCAGTTCTAGCCGTCTTACTATCTCTCTGACCTCTGCCTCCCTCCTACATATCCCCTCATGGTTATTTATGGCCTGGTATGTGCCGTGCTGGCCAGAGGGCTTGTGCTCTAGTGATGTGTGGATGCCGCCGGCCCCTTCTCCGATTGCACCAGCAGACATCACAGATAATTATAGCATCACCACGGTCAAGACGCAGCGCTGTCACACTCAATCACGGTCATGGTGATGAAAGAGAGACGGTGTGGGTATGCTGGAGTGCAGTGGGGGCAGGCAGCGTCAGTGAATGTGTATTTGTGTGGGTGCCTGTGAGTGTGTATTTGCACATGTGTGTGCGGTTAGTTTTAATGGCTGTTCTGGCTCCTTTGAGCATCACTCGGTGAGTCAGACAGTCAGTCAGGTCTGTCACTTTAAGATATCACCCTGAGTGATCAGACCAACCAGAAACCAGAGTAGTGCTGTGTCACAAGTCTAGACTATGTTATTGACGTCACTTTCTGGCTTTTGATCAACATACTGTCAGGCGTCTAAAGGCCGGATAAGCAGTTTGATGGGAGCTCTGAAGAAGCAGCACATCAGTCACCTGTGGTATTTTAAGCTACTTTTACAATAGCCGATTGTTGTCGTGTTGTGACGCACAAGCAAAAGCGTACCAGGCATGACTTGCAGTTACTCATAAGATAACATTTGTTGCATCTTTTTAAAGCAGGGGTTTCCAACCTGCGGGGCTGGACCCCAGCAGGGCCCGTAAGACAAATCTGTGGGGTTGCAACACGATTGATAGGATAGGAGAGCAGATACAAAGTGTATTTCTACTCCAGTTTTTTTTTTTTTTCCAGTTTTCAAAAGCCTTAAGCCCTATGCATCCAGTGATGAGGGTTTGCCGGTCAGCATTGTTTCATTTTAGGGGTCACTTGCCAAAATGATACGGAAAAACGGCTCTAAGGCACCTAAAAACATTTATAGTCTGAGATGCCTTTAAAGGTCTGTGCTCATGTTTACTTTGTGGAGTGTTACTGACATCACATCACAGCAGTGTTTGATTAACAGTTTAATTGTCTTATGGACGAATAGAACATTTAGGATGGATGGATGTGAGAAAGAGGGTGAAATTAGGAGGAGGAACCTGGTCTTGACATAATTTGTATGGCAGAAGTCAGGAAGGAAACTCAGTCAGAGGTTGTGTTAACTGAATATTTTCTGCCATTGACTGATTTTTTTTCATAATGATGTAAAAATCTTGGCATTTTGACAGATTAGAACACTCAGGATGACCTACTGTGACTTTAAGTATCTCACACTCTCTCCAGTTGGGTGCTGTGTGCATATTAATTAGCTATTGTCTCGTCTTTTGTTTGATCTCACATGCATGACCTTGTTGTCCAGCTGGCTTTAGCCATCGTATTGGTAGACTATATTGCTACATACCTTTGCAAAATGTGACAGCAGCTGAATGTCTGAAGTGTCTTTGCACAGACAGTGCAAGTTTACTTAGAGCTGTAATGCTGCCTGAGCCACCGGAATGATGCTCTGCCATTATTTTTCTTCAAGTGAAGAAACAGAATATTCGCAGCAATTCATTCACATTTTTTTAACACTTGACATTTAAGTGTGTGTCATGTATGAGAGACAATAAAAACTAGGGATGCATGCTGATATCGGCATGTCATAGGTATCTGCTGGTGGGCTATCACAATCAGAGTATGCAGCATAATATGATTATAAGTCCACTACAGGAGAGACTTGAGGAGCACTAAAATTAGGTAGGGAAAAAAGTGGATATATTGATATCGGTATAGGTTATTGGTCAAATGAGTAGTTACATATCAGCATATCGAATATCGGCAAAAAAATCCAATGTCATGCATCCTCAATAAAACAAATGAAATGGTCAACATTGTCAAATTGACATTTAAGGTGTGTTGATTGATTCACAACATCAACTCATGCACTGAGTAACATGCAAGAAACAATTCCACCTTAAATGTTGCCGGTACCTGCCAGTAGCTTTTGAGCAGCACAGTGAATTAAATGATTTTTTCCTCAGTCTATAGCTGCTAACTGTTAACTAGTAAAGATGACAAGGCAACAAAACATCCTCTCATTTTATAGCTATAGTTGACTTATGTATGTAAACTTGCCACTGTAAGAATTTTCGAAACAAGTTGCAACCTAATGGGCCTTATCCACTGTAACTCTTGGCCACGCTGAGTCAAGCCAGGCCGTGCCAATATGCATTTCCATTGTCAGTTTAGATGCTCTGTGCCACGCCGAGGTGTGCCAGAGATGGACCTTCTCTGCACTGGGCTGATAGCCCAAACTAAACCAAGCCAAGCCAAGCCAGCCCATGACTGTCAAAAAGAGGTATGGCTCGGTGGTGCATGCATGCTTGCAAGTTATAGGTGCGCTGTGGGGCTTAAAGAAATAGCACTACACCCTTGTAAATGCATCATCTATAAGGATAATCTGTATATTAATTATTAGAAAAATAAATAAATGAAAGTGAGATGCTGTTAAAAATGTCATATTATCGTTTAAAGATGAACATTAAGTAATGAGTAATGATAGTTTATGACAGAATTTATTCAACCCTGTCCGTAAAAATGAAGGACAACAAGAAAGTGCAACTTCTGGACTCAGTGTAGACGACCTGTTTTAGGTATTCTGTCCCCCAAGCCCCTTATGAACCCCAGACGGCACTTGGAGAAAGAAGAGAGGCGTGCGCAGAATTGAAAGACAGAGGGATTGACAAGAGGGATGGCAGGATGAATGGCAGGGAGGAAGGGGTGAAGTGCAAAGGTAAATAGATGAAGGAGGGAAGAATGGGCAAACAGGAGAGGATGGGTTAACCAGGTATAAGTAGGCTTGACAGGTGATTAGAGGTGTGATTGAGACACTGTCCTGGTCCTTGACCTAGTTAACTTATTTTTTTTCTTCTTTTTAGCTGAAGGTGATGTTGAAACTAGATCTGTACAGTATAAGCTACAGTATTCAGTCTTCCATGCCTTTTGCTGTTTTTCGCTGGTTCTCACTTGAACCCATTTTCATGTTCAGAAAAGCTGTCTGCATTCTTGGGATACTGCTGAAAGAGACTGTTGTGGTTTAGGCATGGATCCATTCACTGATGTTAACAGTCTGATCAGGTAGATTTAGGTTTCTGGGTCACAGCAGACTGTCTTCTCTGTTGCATTTGTCTCTAGTATAAAGCACATAAAGTTACACAGTCAACTTGAACAAACTGTCTTTGCTCTTTTTTCCACTTACATAAAGTTAGACGACTTACAAGAAACATTAAAAAAGAAAAGTCAAACTTCAAGCAGCAGTGACCAAGATATATTCAAATCTATCTCTGCTTGTGCAAATTTATCTCTATGTTTTTGTCAAGCACTCAAAAACTCTGGATCCTACATTTCCCTTAATACAGCTAATAGCATATTTTCATTAGACCCTCCATGTTGGATAAATGCCGATGTCTTTTACACTTCACGCAGCCTGTAAGGCAGGCTTACTGCTGTAAATCCTCCCTCCAGAGCCACAAAAGTGTTGTACAATTGTTTTCACAGGCTGAGTGTACTCCTCGAGTTCCTCTTTAAATATACAATAACAAGCCTCTGTGATGATGCACTTATAAACAGGATGATACATGGACTAAAATGGCTTACACGTCAAATAGGAAGTGATATTTGTACTTCAAACGTTACATTAGCTAGTGAGCAAATTAGACGTGGTTAGAGAATTCAACGCATTGTTTTTGGCAGCTGTATGAAGCCTGTGTACATCTGATTTTTTTATAAGTCTCAGTCATTGCAGCACTGGGTGCACAGGGACAAGCCTGATTTCCACACCCACAATTCCCCATAAATGGATGTAGAAATGCCCTTAAACATTTGTTTGCATATTGACATTTGTGGCCCTCCACCATTCATTAGACCTGTCAATGAGAGGTACGGTAAAGAAGGTGCAATTTCATCGACTGTGTCAATAATGATACAGTATTATCACAGTGACATTTGCCATGGATGCTCGTGATTCGTTCACAAAGTTTCATGCGACAAATCAATCAAAGTCATCAAATAAAATTAAAACACTGCTTCATTACCAGGCCGCTAGCAGTGCCCCATGGGCTAACGTTCGCAACCTGTCCTACCCCACTAGTCTGCACTGAGATTAGAGAAGCGGCAACAAGTGCATCAACTTCACTGCTAGATAAATGTTGTGCATCATATGTCATCACAGGAGGAGAATATGACATGGTACTGTGTCAAAATGCAGGACTGCTTTGCACAAATCAGTCATAAAAATGTAATGTTAGCTAGCTAGTTAGCTACTGAGAAATCAGCATGCTACTAGCGATTTTTTTGTCACGCCTGTTATAAAGAAAAGATTGCTTGTGCAGCCATCTTGCCGATGATTTCTTATAACATTCAGGCAGTGTGCCTCTGAAAAAACTCAGTCTGGAGGACCATGTAGCCCTAACAGTTGGCCCTAACCATCTATCCTAATAAGAATCAGGACACTCTACCCCTAGACGTGAATGCACAAAATGAAAGGTTAATAGCTGAGCGGTAGGGGCAAGAGGTGTATTGGGATTGAGCTCGAATCAATCAGATGACAAATCATCAGGTCAATCAAATAAATCACTGAAATGTACTTTTCCTGTTGAGGAAAGCTGTTCAGATGTAATCATTTGTTAGAGATGTTGTTCGCCGACAGCGTGGACCCCCAACATTAATGCCAGAGGGTCCATCACATCACCTGAAAGACATCTATTAAGAAGAGTGACAGGTTGACAGACAGAGTTCAGTCCTACAGTGCATGACAGTCAGCTCTAATAAAACATGAAGTCTTGACACGCTTAAAAACTGATCCATAATCACATTCATATTTAGATGCCAAAGAATCTGACACATGCAGAGCATGGGTATGAATACTGGTTTTCATGTATTTGTTTAGTCACACAGTCTGAATTTTATTTTAATGTATTCAAGGCGACAGTGTTATTTTCACCTCCAGCTCCAAGGTTTATGAGCTGTCTGAAATAGATCCACCTCACTTCGCCCAGTGTCCCTGTAGCTGTTCTATTGTGCCATAATGCATGTGCAGTTGTAGCATATCCTTAATTCTGTATTACAACATGTCTGCCTCATGCTAGAGTTTCAAAACTCCCCGTAGTCCAGGCAGAATGACCCACAGAGGACAGCAAAGGTTGTTCAGTTTCTGTGTAGCAGTGTGTTTAATCTCCTGCTATAACTGGGGGGGGGGGGTCTGTGAAAGGGGGTGCAAAGGAAAGTACAGTACAACTGAAGGGGTTGTACTATGCAAGACTCGAAATAGACTGCTGGTACTGGCAGTCAAAGTTAGGGAGCGCTGGGGGAAGACAGGGAGAGGGCAAAAAAGACATGGGCTAAGGTAGAAAAAAGTTTTAAGGTCCAGCAGCCATCTTGAGACGGCACATCTTTGCCTCACCAATTTCTCATTTCATGCTGCAGAGGAAGCCATTATAAAAAAAAAAAAAAATTGCAGAGAAGATGAAACTAGGTCTGTTGGAGTCATTTTGAGGAAGTTCCCTTGTTTATAAGTGGTGTGTCTCAATGGAAAAGACCTGTTGGAAGATTTGTACACGGACGAGAAGTTCTTTTGGGCCGAAGTAGCCTTCAGTTGTTTTTTAAAGGAGCATACAAAGGAAGACGAGTGCTATGTTGCGGAAAGAGCTGCTTGATGCACGGAAAGCCTTGAGGAGTGCTAGAGAAGGTGTGAGTGGGCCGAGAAGCAAGAAACAGAGAGGTGAGTGGGAGCTGGTGTCAGTATAAAATATGTACTATGACAGCAAGAAATGGTTTGTTGGGGATCCTTTAGCAGGTTGAAGTAAGAGAAGGATCGCACTGTAGCAGGGAATTGATAAAATGCATACTCAACTAAGCGGAACAGCTGTAATGGAAATGAAAACAAGGTAATACACTTGAGGCCGCTATTGCTGCTGCTTAATTGGATTCAGTTTGTGTCTCTTCTATGCCTGGCATTGTTGTACAAAGCCCCAGCTGTACATGGATAATGCTTTTTACTGCCAGCTGGACTTTAAGGTTTAACAATCGTGTTTGTATGAGTGTGAATATGGATATGTCTGCCCATAGACACTCAAGTTATCTGTTGTATTCTCTCAAAATTTCATGTATAAAATACTTAAACATGGGAGTGGCAGTGACATTTTAGGTTTCAAGATACAGAGGAGCTAGCTGAGGATTAGCAGGTACAATTTTGTTTTTCCAGAAAAGAGTAAATCTTGTGTACTTGTGTAAATGAGGAAACTGCAGATATTGAAGTCTCACTCCATGATTCAGACGTAAACAAAGGGGTCATCCCACTCCCAACGTCCAGAGAACAAGATTTGAAATCAGACTCCCAAAACTAATTTACAGGTGCCATGTTTAACAGAATGAAATCAAGATGTTTTGTAATGTGAAACTGCATTCTGCACTCTTAGGGCATCTTTACCCGCCTGAAAAATTACGAGGTCAGGCGCTCAGGTGAACTTTCAACAGCACATAGGCAGGTTGCGCCTGAGGTTGCTAAGCTACCATTATCAACACTGAATCATAGCCTACTTACCAGAAGTCCTGAGTGCAGAGCTGATCATCTTCCAGGCGTTGATTTGTAGTATGACAATATTTTAGCCCTTGACTAAAATGATTGCCTTCTCCAAATTTACCACAAACTGATATTTACAGAAGAACGGAGAGATATCTGCTGGCTGTAATTGGTTGTTCTTTGTCACATGACACCTTGAGCACACTACTGCATTCCAAAAGTTGAACTCTTTTAATCTCGGAGCCCGGCTGTTGCACTCTGAAAAATTGGTGCTTGGTAGCACTTATGCGCTGCAGCAGCGTCGCTCTGGCTTTTGAGCGTGGATTTAAGGGTGCAAAAAACACAGTATGTGTACGGCTCCTTATATATGCAAATATGCAAGATGCCTGAAATTTATGTGGTACAAATTGGAACTTGCTATATATTTAAATGTTCAGATGTGAAATTCAGAGCATTAATACAGCAGCAAACCACTCTCTGCTGTGTAAAGATTTAGTGGAGTAATGGCATGCTCAGCAGAGAATGATTTCACGCCACCTCTGTGTGTGTTGTAATTGGAGCTTCTCTGTAGTTTGTTGTGGTAAGTCGGTCCGGCCACGTGTACGTTAGCACTTGTGTGAATCCCACTGGCTAGCTTGTTGCAGCTGCTTTGCACAATGCAGTTAAAGCACCCACCATCTAGTTCCCCCGGTTAACAATATAAGCTCTGTCAGCACTGTTGCCATTGTTTAGTGCTGTTTATGTAGTTAAAGCCAAAAGCTGCAAGCTACTGGTTAAGCCACCTCCATGTTGAGTCCTGTGTCCAGACATCTCAAATGGTCTGAACTTTGTTTAGAGCCCCTTTAAGAGTTTTATATTCTGTATATGTCCTGCAGATGAACTCTATACCCTTTTGTCTGCTCACTCAGTGTTTGTTATGGATCACACAGCAGGCATTCCTGCTCTCACAGTTTCTTATCGACCCAGTCTTCTTGTCTGGATTGCAATCTGCTTACATCGGCATACTGGAGCGGAGAGGATCTATAGCTGCTTGATGATTTCACATTCTCTAAATATTATGTTAAAGTGGATTAAGGATACAGTACAATTAATTAGTTGCTCGATTCTCATGAGGCAGCTGAGGCAATATGTGAGGGTAAAGTCAGCACCGTATCTCTGGTGTTTGATCTGGCAAAGGCTGTGTTTGTGTTCCATCCCGCTGTTACACAGTCATTCACAGGAACCGTCAGGGATTTGGTGAGGATTAGGTGGTAGGATTGGGTTACAGTGTGACTGTCAACATTGGCCGCTGTCATATGTGAGTTCCAAACCACCCCACCACCATATGAACTGAACCGACATAGCACTCACATTTGCTTCTGAAGGGTTTTGAGCAGCAAATACAGAGACATCAGTTTTATTACAATTTTTCTCCTTTGTTTGGATGAATTGCTGCCAAATGGTGGTGTCAGTTGTCTACTTGCTGTGTGCTTTGGTCTGGAATCACAAATGTAGTGTGCAGGATCGTAACTTCAAATGCATTCACATAACATTTCAGATTAACTTCACACATTTCTCTTTTAATGCAACTCTCACATCCAAAGCAAGATTCAACACAAGTGCTGGCAGCGAGTACAGAAACTACCTGGGAGTGTTTATGATGTGAATGAAAATCTATGGCCTGATTTACAGCCAAGATTTTTTTTTGGATGTGGTTTTGTTGATTGTGTGAAGCATTACAAGAACACAGGAGAATTTTGAGCATGGATTTGTGTTTTGTCCCTAATGTTATAATATTTGCCTTTCTTTTCCAACAATATATGTGATCAATGGAGGAACACTGTATAACACATATTCCATTTTTAAGGGTGTGGAATAAAGGCTGTTTTGTAGCCTAAAAGTATAGCATCATTACACATAGGATTACTCTGCGAAATCACCCTAAATCAAAAAAACATTTTGTTCCTCTTACCACTTGAGCTATTTATTAGTCTAGATGGTTTTGGTATATGTTGCCAAGGGTTAGAGATATCGGCCATAGGGACGTCTATGAGTACACCCAAACTACTCTCACCAACCATGTCACCGTGGAGAAGGAAGGGTGCATCTACTCGTGAATGTGAGGCTCGTGACAGCGGGAGATGACAACATTAATGGCGTCCTCCTTGGCTGAGCTGTACCATTAGCTAGCTCAGTGGTGCTAGGTGAGCTAGCAGTAGATGCACGCTTCCTTCTGTGCAGTGATACAGTTGGCAGAACAGTGGATCACTGTATAACACATCATTTTAAGACTTTAGTGTGTTAAATATTAAATTTTTAAGGGTGTAGAATAAAGACTGTCTTGTAGCCTGAAAGTATAGCATCATTAGACACTAATATCACCAGATGGACTTGGGATTACTCCGCAAAATCACCCCCACATCAAAAATAGATATTGTTCCTATTACCTCTTGTGCTGTTTATTAGTCTCTATGATTTTGGTTTATGTTTCTAAGGATTAGAGATATTGGCCGTAGGCATGTCTGCAAGCTACACCTGCCAACCATATCACCGTAAAGAAGGAAGAGTGCATCTACTCAGGGACAAGAGGCTCCTGACAGCAGGCTATGGCAGTATTAATGGAATTCTCTTCGCCTGAGCTGTAATGTTAGTTAGCAGTAGATGCACGCTTCCTTCTGTGGCGATACATTTGGCAGGTGTAGCTTGGTAGAAAGAAAATAGTTCTTACATGAAACTGCTCACAACAAGGTCTGTGGATTATCTTTGATAAATGGGTCATGATTTCTGCAAAGAGACATTTTTTTTGAGCACTGCAAGCCAAGTGCCATCTAGTTCCATTATATTGGAGAGAAGGCAGACATCTCTATGGCTGATATCTCCAACAATCAGCAACTCACAGCAAAATAATCTAGACTGAAACACAGCACTATATGTAAGGGGAAAAATATGTACAGTACAGGCCAAAAGTTTGGACACACTCTCTCATTAAATGCGTTTTCTTTATTTTCATGACTATTTACATTGTAGATTCTCACTGAAGGCATCAAAACTATGAATGAACACATGTGGAGTTATGTACTTAACAAAAAAAGGTGAAATAACTGAAAACATGTTTTATATTGTAGTTTCTTCAAAATAGCCACCCTTTGCTCTGATTACTGCTTTGCACACTCTTGGCATTCTCTCGATGAGCTTCAAGAGGTAGTCACCTGAAATGGTTTCCACTTCACAGGTGTGCCTTATCAGGGTTAATTAGTGGAATTTCTTGCTTTATCAATGGGGTTGGGACCATCAGTTGTGTTGTGCAGAAGTCAGGTTAATACACAGCCGACAGCCCTATTGGACAACTGTTAAAATTCATATTATGGCAAGAACCAATCAGCTAACTAAAGAAAAACGAGTGGCCATCATTACTTTAAGAAATGAAGGTCAGTCAGTCCGGAAAATTGCAAAAACTTTAAATGTGTCCCCAAGTGGAGTCGCAAAAACCATCAAGCGCTACAACGAAACTGGCACACATGAGGACCGACCCAGGAAAGGAAGACCAAGAGTCACCTCTGCTTCTGAGGATAAGTTCATCCGAATCACCAGCCTCAGAAATCGCAAGTTAACAGCAGCTCAGATCAGAGACCAGATGAATGCCACACAGAGTTCTAGCAGAAGACCCATCTCTAGAACAACTGTTAAGAGGAGACTGCGCGAATCAGGCCTTAATGGTCAAATAGCTGCTAGGAAACCACTGCTAAAGGAGAGGCAACAAGCAGAAGAGATTTGTTTGGGCCAAGAAACACAAGGAATGGACATTAGACCAGTGGAAATCTGTGCTTTGGTCTGATGAGTCCAAATTTGAGATCTTTGGTTCCAACCGCCGTGTCTTTGTGAGACGCAGAAAAGGTGAACGGATGGATTCCACATGCCTGGTTCCCACTGTGAAGCATGGAGGAGGAGGTGTGATGGTGTGGGGGTGTTTTGCTGGTGACACTGTTGGGGATTTATTCAAAATTGAAGGCACGCTGAACCAGCATGGCTACCACAGCATCCTGCAGCGACATGCCATCCCATCCGGTTTGCGTTTAGTTGGACAATCATTTATTTTTCAACAGGACAATGACCCCAAACACACCTCCAGGCTGTGTAAGGGCTATTTGACCAAGAAGGAGAGTGATGGAGTGCTGCGGCAGATGACCTGGCCTCCACAGTCACCGGACCTGAACCCAGTCGAGATGGTTTGGGGTGAGCTGGACCGCAGAGTGAAGGCAAAGGGGCCAACAAGTGCTAAACGCCTCTGGGAACTCCTTCAAGACTGTTGGAAAACCATTTCAGGTGACTACCTCTTGAAGCTCATCGAGAGAATGCCAAGAGTGTGCAAAGCAGTAATCAGAGCAAAGGGTGGCTATTTTGAAGAAACTACAATATAAAACATGTTTTCAGTTATTTCACCTTTTTTTGTTAAGTACATAACTCCACATGTGTTTATTCATAGTTTTGATGCCTTCAGTGAGAATCTACAATGTAAATAGTCATGAAAATAAAGAAAACGCATTGAATGAGAAGGTGTGTCCAAACTTTTGGCCTGTATTGTATTTTGAAGTGAACTGTCCCTTTAAGCTAAGGCAGTGACTAATATAGTGCGGCATTAATACAAATGATTTGGTTGTTGGGGAAGCTGGTTTTCCACATTGTTTGTACATTTATATATGACTGCATGTTGTTTGTGAGTAAGTTGTTCTTGGAGGATTCTTCAGAGGAGCACCCCACTGTTTCACAGTCCAGTTCTTTCCCATACAGATGACTGGTTACAAATGTAAAGTCGGCACATGATATGGTAGGTCTGGCTTGATATGACAAGTCTGGACTGAAAAACAGAAAGTGTGATCAAAGGGTGATGTAACAGCAGCAGAATCTGTTTTCTGTTGCAGAGAGATTATGCCAGACTTGCTGCTGATAAAGCTGCATGCCTGGAAGGCATCCATCGTGGCTGCTCCACAGAAAGCAGCCTCTGTCACAAAATCAATGGGTTTCCGTGAAGTCTGCTTACTCCATTGTTGTTTTAAACTAATTAAACTACAGCAAGCTCAGAATTTCACCTGTCCCGAAATGTTTTTAGCGCTCATTTAGCGTCTCATGATTTCTCTATTTGTGTTGAGATCGCAGAAGCTGACTTTGTCAGATTTTCAGCAGGCTGAGTCAACAGAGACATTTAAATCAGACTCATAGAAAGAAATGCATGTGTTTTGTTTGCACAGGCATGTCGGAGGTCAATCATGAGTCTGTGTTTACTGCAGATTTAGGCAGTGCAGAGGACAATTTGGCCTTCTGAGCCATCAAACAAAACCAGATTCAGAGAAAGATAAAAGACATCCACGAATAAAATCTAATTATCTTTTCTCAATGGCTGATATTTGCTGATATCCCAGCCAGAGATTGGTTGAAGCTGAGTCGTCGTGGCTTTTAGTGAGCATAAAAAAAAACAACCTCATGAGAGATTTTTCCAAGCAAATGGAAGCTTTACCACCGTATCTGCCCTCTCATTGGATGACGGTCATGGAATCTTCTGTTATGATGGGCTTATTGATCCGGGGGCGTTTGAACTGTTACTTGGGGGTGTATCCCATATCACGCATAAAGCATTGGTATCGATTGCTGCACTTTCTGCTGGACCGAATGCCTCTCACTGGTGATGGATGGAGGAGGAGTGCGAGGCGGGCGGGGGTGAGGAGAGGGAGGTTTGTTAAAATAACAATTGGAAACTGCAATCCACCACATCTAGGTTTGTCTTTAGAGAACAAGGATGACTATGTAAATTTAGATCTAGTTTGAGATACTGTCAAGATGAGAAATACAACTTGTAGCTGGGTGATAATGATCAAATAAAAAGGGAAAGAGGAGAAAGAGATAATGACCATATTCCAAATCATTCAGTGAGCGACTCCCGATTCACGGCAAGAGTAAATCTCACATATTGATTCTGTGATTACAAGGCCATAAACAGTAACATGCCTCACTTAACAATGCTAAAAAGCACATTGTTCAGCGGAGCAAGTCAGCAGTCAGGGATAGAGAAGCTTTGCTGAAATGTGGACGAGGATTCTGGGCAGTTAGCTGCAGAGTGAGATCTGGGTCTGCCCGTAATTATTTTTAGATTCATTTGATGGAGGAGGTGTGGGGAGCACAGATGTGTCTGAAAGGACAATTAACGTGTGTCAGAGTGTGTTTTAGAGATGGAGGGAGACAGTTTTGAAGGAGGAGGTAGATGGATGGTGGGAAGCAGTTACGTATTCTCATCACGTTTGCTCAACAAATCAGACATCCTGGAGGAGAGTATTTTATAATATTCTCTTTGTCTGATTTATACAGGCCTCTATGTGAAAAAGGATATCAGTATTATATCAATAATGCTTTAGTGAGATAAAAATACTGTATGTAACTTCATAAGGTGACAATACATACCTATTTGTACCAGTTTCTAGCAGTGACATGGCATATATCTTTGTTTACTGTTGTCATCAAGACAAAATGACGTTCTGAGGCACTGGAAAATGAGCATTTTGCCATATTTTTCATCATTTAATAGTACGGATGTCACAAGAACCAACCCTTTGGTACCAAGGCATTGCCATAAATCTGAAAACGTGATAGTACTTGTTATTTTTCTTGCACCATCAGCACCATTGATGTAATCGGGGCTTTTCACACTGTGCATTCCAGGAGCGAGAAAAAACAAAGGGAGCAGAGACCTACATCTACTTTTCGCAGTTGAGTTGCAAAAGTCCCTGTAGTGTCCAGTATTGTTCCAACAACAAGCCAGTGCATCCTTTCCATCAGATGATGGATTGCTAGCTCACTGGGTTAGGATCTGATCAGAAGAGACGAGGGTGCCACATTCAAAATTCTTTGTAAGCTATGTCTGCAGTCTTAATTTCATAAGGAGGATGTCTACTCAACCCCGAAAGTCTTACGATGACTTTAAAATCAGGCTGTTCTGTCAGGTTTGTCTGGAACAACTGGGGAAGAAGCCAAAAACATCAGTGGACAGATGAGAGGGCCATTGAGCAACTTGATATCAGGTGCGGGTGTCAGGGGGATGTTGTCTCTGCAGGTGCAGGTATTGTCCCATGCCCTGACCATAACTACTGTAAAAATTCAATTAATAGCCCAGGCTATTTGCTTAAATCACTGAAATCAACAGGCCTATATTTGGGACAGGCCTTTAATTCATTCTCTCCTCACAAAACTGTGGCTCAGCAAAGATGGGAAATACAAACCAGTATGAATATTACTTCTTACTGTGACATCAGTCATCATAGTTTCGTCTATGTTCTTACCGACTGGCAAGTAGACAGAGGTCAGACTCCACTGCCTTTGCCTGCTTCTGCTCTTGGAAGGCACAGCGTGAAAAGCCTCTATTCTTCCAGACCTGACTGGACACCATATATGCCTACAAGTGTTCTAGTCTGCTGTTAAATGCCAAAGACGCCAACAACACGTGGAAGATGGCAACAAGTCCAGCTGCAGCGACAGCTCTGTCTTCACTTGACGAAATGTCGAAAGCGTTTATTTCCTGAGGCCTGTGTGTTTTTTTACATTTTTTGTAATGGGAAGTGTGTGAATTTACACTATGATACAAACATGATGATACAACTGGTTGCTGAGAGCATTCAACTTTAGGTCAAATGCTGTGCTCCTCACTCAGCATCAATATACCTATATATACTG